>NC_068945.1:37143271-37448565 GCF_026419915.1 Harpia harpyja | reverse complement strand
AGCAGACTCTATCAAGTCACGGGATCTCTCAGAACTAAGAAAAATTAAAACAATCAAGCACACTTGAAATTCAGGAATTCCAAGCCTTACAGTGAATGACATTTAGAAAACACAAGTTAGATACCATTTTAAACACAATGTATTTTGAGAGCATTATTCCATTTACAAGAAAAACATTTTGAAAAATACTGTCCCACATGAATCTGAAACAGGATTAGAATTAAAAGATGTAAAACCACAGAAAATGCAATAAAGGCAACAGACATACCTTGAAATACTTTCTTCTGATACGTGTCATATTCATTAACATGACTCCAGAATTTATTCCAGTTACTCCATAATAGGGATGTCTAGCAAAGCGATTATACCACCCGATACGAGGCTCTTCATGTTCCGGTGCCATTGCAGCAATTTGTGTGGAGTTGAACTTTCCCAGAAAAGACCAAATATCATCAACAGGTCTCAAAAACAGGATGTCAGTATCAACATACAGTAGCGAATCCACATTTTTGAGGATTAACTGTGAGAGAAAGAAATTTAAAACCAAACTTTTAAGTTTTATTGAGCTTCTCTTCATAAAACAGAAGTTGCTACCATTACACAATAAAGTTTAATACATTTTTGTTATATGCAAATAAATTCACTTTAGACTGACAGTTTGCAGTCAATAAATTTGTCATCATTTCCTCTCCTCTCATTTTGGAGAATTTCTGTAGAGTGAAACAGAAGTTCTATATAGAATAGTAATGCAAAGGCAGTAGTCTACATTTTACATCCCGGGGCTCCTCAGGAGTAGGTTGCAGGACAGGTGAAACATTACCATAACAGGAGCTCCTATTTATCTCCTGTTCCCTTGCTTTCCTATGCATCTAATCAAACAAGGGAGAGGTGCAAGGGAGCCCCAGAAGAGACAGTATTTGGGAGATAGCTGCCACTGCTAGAATTCACATAGCCTGAAGTACGATTTCTGAAGTGTCTTGGATGACCAAAGAAAAGGCTGCACAAAACACTCTGGCAACAATAGCCCATTTCTTGTTTCATTTTCTCTAACACTCCTCTGACCCCCACATGCAGGAAACTTTCCAACTAAATGAGGAGATGAGGTGTGATAACTCCTTCTTACCTCTGAGAGGATGACATGACTTGCACCTCTCACTGAGGATACTGTGCCATAATGCAGCAAGTAAGAAAAGGACTTTTATTCAGAGTGTATTAGTGCCACAGAAGAAGGTTAAATTCAGAGGGTTTTTTAGGATGTCATAAAAGTAACTTTTAGGACTAGTAGTACTTAATTTAAAACTAAGCAGAAATTAGACTAACATGGACAGCTTGATGCTTCATAAACAGACTTCTTTATTGTCCTATTACAGAATAACTTACTGGCAAGAATAGCCTTTGTGAAGCACAGGGTTTAAACAATTTCTTCCATTCTGCTGCACTCTCAGTTGGAAATGTTATTGGATATAATGTGTAATTAACTTTTCCTTCATAGGGGAAGTCATCAAGCTATGTGAAAAGAGATCACAAAAATTACTTCAGTTCAATTCTATTACAAAAAAGAAATCAATCCCCCATTCAAATTGATAATTGAACACAACTGCAACACCTCTTCCATAACAGAAATGCTTCCTGAACTACAAGAATCTGTCGACTAGTCAAAATATTTGAACAAAAAGTGGCACCTGCAGGCCACTATGAAGAAAACACATCATATCAGATCATATACCGAAGAACAAGTAAAATAAATTAGTATTTCCAAACAGCAAATACATCAAATAAAACTTTTTCCCCTCTTAACTAGTTTTCACAGGAGAAATACCAATGAAGTCTTCTCAATTTAAAATAACCTTACCCAATTTTTGCCACAGATACTGTTCACATGACATTAGCATATATATATTAGTATGTATAACATACTAATGTCATAGTGTGACATTTTAAGCACAAAAATAGTACAATCCTCCACAGCTATATACTAGTCAGCTTCTAATACTGCTACTCCAGTCATAATGTTCTATTAATTAACTGGAATTTACTAAAATTAGACATAACCATATCTACCATTTTCAAAGACTTATGTTTCACTTTGTTTAGACAATGTAAGGCTGACTCATACTGTAAGCACAGGGACAAAAAAGGACAGACCTCTCTTTTCTCTTGTAAAACCAACTTTAAATAAGCTCACACAAGATAACTGGTTTGTGTTCAGAACATCAGGTTTGTATTTAACAGATTCAAGATGACAAATCAGGAAGTTCTGGTCTATCTCTATGAAAAGCTTTGATATCAGCAACTGGCATTTTTCTGCAGGAAAAAAATTTCAAAAATCCCCATCCAACATTACGAAAGACTTGTCTATTACCTTATTTTTAGACCCCTGCATTTCTGCCACTATGTCCAACAACTACTACCCAAGAAACAGAGAAATTCCTATATATTACTCAATTTGTACTACAAAATGATTAAATAAGTTATTTGGGTACTTACTATGTCTTTGAAATTCTCATGCAATTGGTCCTCAGCAAAAATATGAAACTGGAGAGGTTTGATGCTGAAAATAATGGCTGATCTCAACATAGTAAGTGTCTCCTCCAGTCTTTCACCACAGGCAACCACTGCTAGATGCATTTTCTCAGAAGGATGTGTTTTCATATAATCATATCTGATACAAAAATATTTTTTCATTTGACATTATTTCTAGCACAGGCTTAAAGAAAAGCTCTATTATTTACTGCAGCATGTAATTTAACAAAATATCTTTTATCATATTTAAACCAGCAAAGGATGACTCAAACAGAACATACAAACTACAGCATTACACCTTGTATGTAGGCTTATGTTTAACCTGAACTATTCTCATATTCACTCCCATCACCCCAGCCTATGAGGGAAAAACAAGGTACGGAAGAGCTATATGGAAACTAAACAAACAAACATTTATTTTCTTAGTAATCTTACTATCTGCTACTAGCAATGAATTCCATCAAAATAACTATGTTAAAAGAACGATCACATGAAGTTACATCGAAATGTGAAAGGCTGACAGCACATTAAGTCTATGCACGAGTTCATTTTCTCCTCTTTCCCTGGAGTCAGTACAGAGATAGGTAAACATGATAAAAATAGCAGAGTTAAACTCAACAACAAAAGTGAGATAACCCCTACTTTTAAGAAGTTCAGTTAAGAACATTTTTGAGTGATCTAGGCATTTTATCCGTTTTCTGCTCCAGTAAGTCCTTTTGTCAAACCCATGGTTCAGGGCTTCTCCCAAGCACTGGCAAAACGCAAAAGCTTTCTCCTCAACTTCCATCCTTCAGGAGTACAACTTCAGTTGGAAGGGGCTAAAACTAACAGCTCAAATGGCCTTGTGGGATGTCCTGGTGCTCCCAGTGATTCTGGAAAATCCCTCAGGTACACTGACCGCATGCACTGCCCATGTCCTTGGGGCTAAACCAGTGCAAGGTGTGGGGATTGTAAAGTCCTTTCTTCCTGAAGACAGCTGTCCAACAGTTATGGTGAGAAGTGCCTGGTAGGTATTATACAGGTGTCCTGGTTTTGGCTGGGATTGAGTTAATTTTCTTTCTAGTAGCTGGTATAGTGTTATGTTTTGGATTTAGCATGAGAAGAACGTTGATAACACACCGATGTTTTCAGTTGTTGCTGAGCAGCGTTTAGACTAAGTCAAGGATTTCTCAGCTTCTCATGCCCAGCCAGCAAGAAGGCTGGAGGGGCACAAGAAGTTGGGAGGGGACACAGCCAGGACAGCTGACCCAAACTGGCCAGAGGGGTATTCCAGACCATGTGATGTCATGCCCAGTATATAAACTGGGGGGAGTTGGCCTGGGGGGATCGCTGCTTGGGAACTGACTGGGCATCGGTTGGCGAGTGGTTAGCCATTGCATTGTGCATCACTTGTTTTGCATATTCCAATTCTTTTATTATTATTATTATTGTCATTTTATTATTGTTACTGTCATTATTATTTTCTTCCTTTCTGTCCTATTAAACTGTTCTCACCTCAACCCACAAGTTTTACTTTTTTTTCCCCTATTCTCTCCCCCATCCCACTGGGTGGAGGTGAAGAGAGCAAGCGGCTGCGTGGTGTTTAGTTGCTGTCTGGGGTTAAGCCATGATAACAGGGTACATTTAAAAGTTATTTCATTATTTTAATACAATAGGCTAAAATTATCATCGGGTAAATACCATTAGCTTGGTGGCAAACACAGTGGACATACTAAACCTGAAACCATGTTCTGTTGGATTTCATATATTTAATCAAAAAAGCTTTCAAGGGTTTTAAACATATGTCAAGTCAAAGCCAATCTTTAAACCAATACTCTGCACTTCAGCTATTCGCATCGACTATGGGAGAAGGGGACTAATAGAACTAAGAGTATCTGAAGGCTTAAATTACAAGATTAATTCCAAGTTATTCACACAAAAAAAATTCTTAAGTTAGAAGACACTTTCCCAAACTAGTAACAGTAGAGAAATGCTTGGCAAACATACTACCCATTCTTAGAAACTTGCCAAAGGGAGAAACACTTCAAAACAGAAATTAACAGATGCGATTCTTAGCACATAACCTCCACCCAATTTATGTAACTAAAACATTTAGATGCATACAAGTTTTCTTTTAAATTGACAAAAGATACTACGCAAATATGCCTTTTTTTCTTTAAGGCATGGAAGAGCAACACACATTATTTTGAGTTCCATGAGGCAAAATATAAGCAAAGATATCACTGTAAACTGCTGAAGTTTAATGCCATAAATAATGGCTGCATTTAAAAAACATTCTGAGTTTTGGAAGAGTTTAATGCCTTGGAACTAAAAAACTCCAGCATCCCAGGGATTTAAGATCAATAAAATTTTAATTAGAAGATGCAGTCAGTCTTAAGTCAAGGTTTGGGGCATTATTAAAAATCACATAGATGAAAGACCTCATAGGTAGGAGTCAGATCCAAAATAGGAGATCTAAATGAAGATGCTGACATACAGATTGTGTCCAAAGTCTCATTAAAGCCAATGGAGATCTAGTGAGCAGGATATGGAGCATAGACAGCAATTTATCTTATTTCAAAGTAAATACCAAGGGCTTGATTCAATTTTTTAACACAGGTATAGCGACATTTAATAAGCGCTAGAACATCCCACCTGACCTCCAGGTGCCAGTCCAAAAGGACCGGGTGCCTCAAAGATCATGTGGTATCTACTAGTCCTAAGGAGACATCTAGGATACCCAAGTGCTTCTCCGTTAACACCAGCCGTTTACGTCTCAGCAACTTAACGGCTAGTCACCCGGATCATTCTCTACCCTCTTTCAATTCTAATGACCTCTTGAGACCTACTTGACATAGACACCTATATGCAGACATCTATATTCAGACGATTTAATCCACAGACTGAAACCTTTTATAAGTCTTGCAGCAAAACCTGAAAAATTAGTTCAGGTTAACAGGAAAAAAAAAATTATAAAATAGAATCTTTAAATGTAACCAAGGCATACCCATTCAGGCCTTTATACATAAAGCTAATTTAAACATTACACTGTGTACTAAGTAGCTAATGTAAAAAACACAAAGCAAGCTGAATGTGATGAGGGTAGCCGAAACCCACAAATAAGTACGCTGCTGCAGTCAGAACAAGCTGCAAGCAGCAGATTAGCCTCATCACTAATCCACTGAAAAGGGAATTACAATAATTAAGCCCTGAAGTCATGAAAGCCTACAGTGATATTGCAAGGTCATGTGATAAATAAGGGCACAACCTACACAAACTGCATAGCTGAAAGCCAAGTTCCTGAACCATATGTAACACATGGCTTTCCATGAGTAAGGTATGATGAAAATTATGCCAAAGCAACTCTAAAACGCATTGAGATTTAAAGACTATTTTATTTCTACATCTAGCGACATCTGTGAATAAAAGAACATTTCAAGCCACACAACAAAACCCAAACTGATCATATTATAATGCTTTTACAGTCACTTTGTTCACACGATCTCTGTTTTACAAGCTTCTGACTTCATTAGTTCAATTTTTTAAATCTGTGCTTAAAAGTAATTTTTTGTAAAGGCAAAAAAATATTTAGAAAAAGCTAATAACAACTGAATTTCAGCTGCCCAGTATGAGGAACAGCTGGACTCAGATCTGTTAAGTCCACAACACAAAGCTTTACCCCTGAAGCAGATGGAGCAAGAAGCCATCGGAAAGAACAGGCCACCATTCCCTCTGGGGACTATCCGTTAAGAAGGGGATGAGACATAAAGACATATTACAGCAGGAGAAGTTATGAGACTCCAGAATTGTGGTTCTTACTTCAGACTCCATGACGAGACACCCTTTAGCGATTATAAGCTGCATATGACTTCCCTGCACACAGACGACTGGCAATCACAGCCTCCTTTTTAATAACCAGGCCTCCAGTGCTGCTCCTCTCCCTACATATACACCTCTCCACTCCCAGAGGGAAATCACTGCCCCATCTTCATCCAGGGACACTAACTACTTAAACTCTCATGCTAATCCTCTGCTGCCAGCATCTTTCATCACTTTTTCCTCCTTGTCCTGCTAGAAGTAGCATGAAGTTTAAGTTGTCCAGCAGAGTTTATCAGCTTGAGCTCTGCAGTCTCACCTTCAATATTAAAACACCCCACCCACAGAGCCAGTTATCTATGCCATGACTTCACTCCCTTCTTCAATATTATGTTTACATGACTTTGGTCCTTCCCCTAAGTCCTTTCAAAATTATCCACCCTCAGCTGCTCCCTTCTCTACTTCTCCTTCTTGAATTTTCCAGCCTCTGTAACCCTTTTCCCCATCTTTCCTCCACTGCTCTCCACTGCAGTTAGTCATGCAACCACCTCACCAGAAGACAGGGAAAGGAAAACTTTGTTCATTTAGACAGCCCTGGGTCTCGTATGACCTAATGACACAAGATTTTTCAGCAATACAGATTTTTTTTTTAGCAGTTCAGTAGCTGAGTTGACTGTGAGCAAAATGTATTTTACAAGAACCGTAACTTGTCTGAACCTGAGCAAGTTTGGTATCAGAGTATCACAGCAATACCCTTACTGAACTTCAAATCCAGGTTCTGAAACTGTTAAGACACTTTCAAAAGTGAGGAGATGTTATGTGTTTGCATGGTGGGGTTTTGGTAGCAGGGTAGGGGCCGCAGGGCCGGCTCCTGTGAGAAGCTGCTCGAAGCTCCCCTGGCTCCAAGCCGGACCCGCCGCTGGCCCAGGCCGAGCCTGTCAGCGACAGTGGTAGCGCCTCTGGGAGAACAGATTTCAGAAGGGGAACCCCCAGTGAGTCGAGGGATTGGAATGTGAGAGGAACCCCTCTGCAGATACTGAGGTCAGTGAAGGAGGAAGAGGAGGAGGGGATGCCCCCGCAGCCCATGGTGAGGTGGCAGGCTGTCCCCCCCAGCCCGTGGAGGAGAGCGGGGGAGCGGAGGCCACCCAAAATGGCCGCGACTCCATGGGAAAGCCCGCGGTGGAGCAGTCTGTGCTTGAAGGACTGCAGCCCATGGAAGGGACCCACGCTGGAGCAGTTCATGAAGAACTGCAGCCTGTGGAAAGGACCCATGCTGGAGAAGTTCGTGGAGGACTGTCTCCCGTGGGAGGGACCACATGATGGAGCAGGGGACGAGTGAGGAGTCCTCCCCCTGAGGAGGAAGGAGCAGCAGAGACAACGGGTGAGGAACCGACCCCAGCCCCCATTCCCCGTCCCCCTGGGCTGCTGGGGAGGAGAAGGTAGAGAAAATTGGGAGCGGGGTTGAGCTGGGAAGGAAGGAGGGGTGGGGGGAAGGTGTTCTAAGATGTGGTTCTACTTCTCATTATACTTATTTTGATTTGATTGGTAGTAATTTAAATTGATTCTGTTTTTTTTCCCCAAGTTGAGTCTAGTTTTTTGCCCGTGACCATAATTGGTGAGCGATCCCTCCCTGTCCTTCGTATCCCACCGGGGGGAAGGAGTGAGCAAGCGGCCTTGTGGTGCTTTGTTGCCGGCTGGGCTTAAAGCATGACAGGAGATACTTTAAAAAAAAATGTTCAGAGGCAATGTGGAAAACACAAAAATACAAATGCAGATTTTTATATACACACTTCTTATTACTAGGAGCCTGATGTTTTGGTGTGGGCGAACTTAGTGTCAAAGCTGGAAAAAGCAACGATAGAGTGAAATAAAACTGTATTTCAGTAAGGATTTTGGACAGACTAACAAGGAGAACTTGGCAGCCCTAATTTCTAAAGAAAAAGAAATCTTCAATAATGTGGGAGTCCTAGCTCCTGCAGGGAAAAAAAACCTCCGGTAATGAAAATGGAAGAACAAAGAATGCACCTGTAATCCCATAGAAGATATTGAGCAGGAAGCCATGACAGGATTTGAGTGTTTAGGGTCAAATAAGAGAACTTCATTTGTCTAAGGATACTAATTACACATGAGTGGGTAGGGACAGTAAAAATAAATGAAATAAAACACTTGAGAGAGAGCACCATGCATACTCCCATGAGTGTAGAAAACACATTTAGAACCATCCACTTTGACACTGTGAGAGCAAAAACATGTATTTTAAAACACGCTGCTCAGCAGCAGCATAAGGCCAGGTACAAGCCTTGCCCTGAAGTATTTCTGTGTTGAAGTGTAGACCTTCATTCTGTACCGATTAATTCTGCTGTGGGGTTAATAACCTCTGACAGAGGAACATAGCTGGATACGCTTAGTGAATCTGCTACAACAAGATTTTCCAGAGCCTGTCTGTCAAGACACCGCCTTATGTTTAAAGATGTGTACCATGACACACTGTATATTAAATTAGCATTTCTAGGTCAATTAAAATTATGAAGTAATAATTTGGTAGTAAGCTACAGAGGTATGTTTTGATGAGTTGTACTCTTCTAGACCCTTCACTGCATCCCAGCTGAACTTGGAAAAAAACCCAAACCCAAATGATATCATCACCTCCACGAAAATCTTAGCTCTGCCCTCTAGACTTGGCACAAGATATTGCAGCTGGGCATCTCCTGCATACGTTTAAGGTAGGGTTCTCCTATTCTTATTCTTACATAACACATTAAGAGCACAGGTGAGAGGGTACCAAACTCTCAGGAACACCCAGACAGACATAAGGAACCCTGCGTACAGCTCCATCTAATTTGTGATCATTAAGCCTGTCCCAATCCTAGCCTGCTTTACTGAGGCCACGTACAACAGCTTCTGCTGCACGCACACACTGCCACCTTCCAAGCTCCAAACCTTCCAGAGCAGCCGCAGTGTTACAGCAACTACTGTGACCTGGGTACTGTTCAAAGAGCTGTCAGTGTGACCAAGGGCAATTTTACTTTTCTCCTGTTTTTAAGCCACATTCAAGTATAGTGGCACTGTTATTATGGAAAGCCATGGAGGAACCACAGACACCCGTAATTCTGTTACAAACTTTGTGCACTAGAGTTCCCTTTGCCCATCCGTTGATGTACTACTAAGAACACGCCTAGGGATCAACAGGAAGCTCCCTGCCCAACTTCACTGGCAATCAAGCTGTCCGCTCCTGTTCCCTTAACACGGCTGGGGAAGCCAAGGAAGGAAAGATGAGCATCCAGATACCGAGAGCACAGAGTGGTATGAATAACTGAAGCAATAAATTGACCTCAGTTGTCCTTTCAAATTTTACTCTGGCCCACTGAGGAGTTACCACTTTTAATATAATTGCATGAGTTTTGAACAATGTAAAAATATTTGTCATTTTCTGAGAAAACTGCTGTCATCCTAACTTGCACCGCTAGTTTTTATGTACGACCACCACTGTATTACATAATGATAATAGAAGGATGTAAGAATTATTTTGTAGGTTACTGTCCTGGTTTCAGCTGGGATAGAGTTAACTGTCTTCCTAGTAGCTGGTACAGTGCTGTGTTTTGAGTTCAGTATGTGAAGAATGTTGATAACACTGATGTTTTCAGTTGTTGCTCAGTAGTGTTTAGACTAATGTCAAGGATTTTTCAGCTTCTCATGCCCAGCCAGTGAGAAAGCTGGAGGGGCACAAGAAGTTGGCACAGGACACAGCCAGGGCACCTGACCCAAACTGGCCAACGGTGTATTCCATACCATGTGGCGTCCCATCTAGTATAGGAACGGGGAAGTGGGGGCAGGGATTCGCCGCTCGGGGACTGGCGGGGTGTCGGTCGGCGGGTGGTGAGCAATTGCACTGCGCATCATTTGTACATTCCAATCCTTTCATTATTGCTGTTGTCATTTTATGAGTGTTATCATTATCATTATTAGTTTCTTCTTTTCAGTTCTATTAAACCGTTCTTATCTCAACCCACGGGTTTTGCTTCTTTTCCTGATTTTCTCCCCCATCCCACTGGGTGGGGGGGAGTGAGTGAGCGGCTGCGTGGTGTTTAGTTGCTGGCTGGGGTTAAACCACGACAGTTACAAAAAACATTTTTAAAATTATTCTACATCAAAACAAGTTTTCCTACACTGGTTCTGATAGAGCTACAACCTTGCTTTTCTTTGATCTTTTCTCCATATGGTCTGTAATGCACCTGAATCATGCAATATTCAGCTTCCTAAACGAGGTAGCTTAATAAACTCTTAGTCCTTCCACAGAGGAACTAACTTTCCTTGATATTATAACCAAATGGACTAGGTTGCCAGGCTCAGCTGTATTAAAGTTGTTTACACTTACAAAAAGAACAAACAGAAGCCTACTGCAAATGTGTTTTCTTCTTCAATATAAAAAGCTAACCACATTATCAGTGCCAATATTTTACCCATACAAGTTTTTTGACAATTAGCATGAAAAATGCAAATTATATTCGTTAGAATATACAGGCAAAAATATTTTAATGTATTATTTCAAACCTGGCACCACAACGTGCCTCAGAAAAACAAACAGTAGATAGGTAAATACGATACAGATGGCTTACTTATCACATCCTTTTTTCTTTTAATGCTTTGTGTTTGATCTAATTCAATCAATCATTAAGGAGCCTTCCCCAGCAGCCTTTAGTCACCAGAAAAAGCAAATAGGCAGAGTGAGAAGGCAACAAAACCTACACTGAATAAAATGCAACTGCTAAATCATTCCCACACTTATGAGAAGTAGGATCAAGGTAACTACAGAAATTATCTGGATTTGTAGGTGATGAAAATTTTAGGTTTTGTTCAGCTTCTTAACTTTCTACTACTGCACTGAATTAAAAATAGGTCATAATCAGAGCTTATTTTGTAAAAGTATGCTAATGATACCAGTGCACATGATGTCCAAATGTCATCCATTCAATTACAAACTCAAGTAGTAGATTAGGTTTGAAGTTACAATATATTAGTCATTTAAAAATTGACTATAAAGATTCAAAGGCCCATCCTCCAATGAGCTGGCTAGTTTAGAGAAGTCCTGTTTTTCAGGACTGTCACAATTCATCTCAATATATCCACATCACCGGGACCTCTATATACTCAAAAAATAGTGAAACTTATTTTTTAATAGGCAACACAAGTTAAAACCCACTTAGAAGCAACATCCAACAACTGAAATCAGGCAGGTCAGATAGCCATAGCAATGACCCCTAAGAATTTCTTCTTAATCAGTCTCAGTAGGAAATAAGCAGCCATACCAGCTAGATGACACCGAGCACCTTGAAATGTGTACTAGAAAAGATACACATCATCTAGATCATGCGAAACCCGAGCACCATGTTATCTTCATCAGCATTTTTTAAATTTTTGATAAAAACCTACACCACGGTATCTCATGCTTCCTCTATCAATGCAAAAGCTAACAAATATTCTGTACCAAAAGCACAACACAAGACTTTCTGTCTCAATAATGCTGATAATCAGAATGGTGATAAAAAATGTGAGGGCAGAATAGCTTCAAAATCCTTCCCACATACAGCATAGGCAATTGATCTTACACTGATTAACTTAAAGAAGGAAGATCCTTATTATCCATTATTAGAATCAGCAATTGCTCAGAGCTCATCTATTTCAAACGATGTTGAATTAGCTATAGCATGAGTCATACTGAAGTCTATATATACACCTCTCTCCTAAAAAATTTCCAGATTACTCTATAGGTCTCTGTGCTGGTTTTGGCTGGGATACAGTTAATTTTCTTCATAGCAGCTGGTATGGGGCTATGCTTTGGATTTGTGCTGAAAATCATGTCGATAACCCAGGGATGTTTCCGTCACCGCTGAGCAGTGCTTACCCAGAGCCAAGGGCTTTTCTGCTTCTCCCCCCACCCCACCAGCGAGGAGGCTGGGGGGGCACAAGGGGTTAGGAGGGGACACAGCTGGGACAGCTGACCCCAACTGACCCAAGGGAGATCCCAGACCATAGGAGGTCATGCTCAGCATATAGAGCTGGGGGAAGAAGAAGGAAGGGGGGACATTCGGAGCGATGGCATTTGTCTTCCCCAGTCCCCGTTAGGTGTGATGGAGCCCTGCTGTCCTGGGGATGGCTGAACTCCTGCCTGCCCATGGGGAGTGGGGAATGGATTCCTTGTTCTGCTTTGCTTGCGTGCACAGCTTTTGCTTTACCTATTAAACTGTCTTTATCTCAACCCACAAGTTTCTTGCTTTTACTCTTCCGATTCTCTCCTCATCCCGCTGAAGAGGAGTGAGCGAGCAGCTGTGGGGGACTTAGTTGCAGCTGGGCTTAAACCACGACAGTCTCCAGCACTTCTATTATGCTAACTTGAGTCTTACAAATACACAGAACATTAGTTGTCACTTCACACTTTACACACTTACAGCCACTCAGAGGAAATGACGTAGCAAGCTGCATTTCAAAAATGTCTATGCCAAGTTCTTTCTCTCATGGATAAACAAATCCCTAAGGTTCTGATATCCAGGAGAAAAAAGAGACTGGAATTTCAAGCTAGGAACAGAGAGAAAACAAAAGACTTAAAAATCCAAAAGCTGAAGGACTACCTTCCAATGCTTGAAAAACTTCACTGGTAAAGGGAAAGCAGACATTCTAACAATGAGATAAATTTTATGAATCTACTATGGGCAAAGAAATTCCGGCTATATGACCTGCTCCTCTGAACAAACTCATTTGGTTAGTTTATTGAAACAGCAAGAATAGAACACCAGAATCTCCATTCACAAACTGATTTATGATCTAGATAAATAGTGTTGTTCTCTTTTTATGGATTAAACCAGGCCAAATAGAAGATTCAAGATAAGTATTAGTGCAGTTCAATGACCAGACTCTGCCATTTCTATTAAAAGCAAACTCATTGGAATTCCCATTATTTTGTTGGCACATCTACAGGCAGTGGAGTTAGCTATCCTGAGTTCAATCAGAAATGTAACTCTTCGGTTTTTCTCATATCCCTCTCCCTATCCCAGTCTCTTCAGAGTCCACCTTTATTCTGCACCTCACTACCACAACTGCACTTAACAAGAACACAAAGGCTTAGTCAACCCAGGATCAAATTATTTGGAATAAGACACTATGGCAGAATTCTCAATCCTTTCTATTTCAAAAGATACCCAATTTAGAACCTCAACGTTGCCTCTTTACAGAAAAAGCTTTCAAGAGGCTTTATCTTCATGAAGAATCTCGAAGCAGCCCTGCACATACAATCTCAGAAAACAAGAATGCTAGACGTCATTTGGTGTGGTTAATAAACTTGCATGGAATTAAGTTCATTCCTCTTCCCCCAAAAATCTAACTGCAAACTTGAGAACAACTACCACATATCATGTTCAAAGCATAAGGTGCTATCAAAGGTCTAAAGCCTTCAGCTTCTATAATGCACTATTTTGTTTGAGAGTTAAACAAAATTCTAACTCCTATCCAAAGCTGAAACCGAACTGCAACTATCTTCTGTGTCATTCCAGTACATACAAGGAAATGAGGCATAGGCAGCTGGTTCAGATGCTGAGCCATTGTAATTGCTTGCTGCTATCCAAAGAGCGAGCACTTTCCCCTTCCCTCTACCATCTTCCCCACCTCTTCTCTTACACAAACTCACCGCACCTCTCTGAAACCAACTGAACTTACTAAACAGAGCAAGCAATAAATAAAGTTTGGGGGGGGGGCAAGGGGGACCTTTCTGAAGTTGAGCATCTCACTGAGGAATTCAACAAGCACCAGAGCCAGCACAACATATGGAGATTAATTTAATAGTAATATATTGATAAAATAATCAAACTCAATCTGAAATTATTAATCTGAACACCACATCCCCTTTTACACATTTAAGCAGCTTTTTTTCTTTCAGTTTCAAAATGTATAAACATGAAATTTTGCAAATATTAGGAGTTCACCACGACAATTGTTTCACCATAAAAGAAATTGCACTCGCCCAGTAATGTCATAATCAATGCGTACTTCAACTGACTTGTCTTCACAGCCACATACGGCATTCTTAATACAATAATACAAGTTACAGCTTAAGGTACGTGCAAAGGAACTGCATGGGGTTTCTCCACTTCTGGTTCCAAGGTCCCACTTCCCTTAAGCCTGGCAGAAAATCCAGTAAGGAAGTTTTCTGCTGTTTTAGTGCATTACCTTGTATTGTTCATGGACATCATCACGGTCACTGGGGTCAGAAGACAGCAAGATCCTCACCTCTCTCAGCACTACACAACTGTTAGACTGGCTCAGATGTCCATGGATGAATGAAACTTACGGTCACATCCTGCCCTTCCACTAAGCATAGGCTAAGCCCCTGCACCCTCCGCCACAACCGCACTGACATTTGGTTACCCCCCTGTGCTAAACTTCATAAAGTTACACTCCCAAAAGCTAATCTTTAAGGAAAAAAAAAAAAAAGAGTGAATTGAGTTCATTCAGACAGCTAAATCTGTCAAAGGGAAAGTCAGATGAATCCCTGTGGATTGACACACTGGCTACCAAGGGCAGCGAAAAAGACTCGGCATTCCCAAATTACAGGTGCAGTTCACTAACAGACTAAAAATCAGTCTAACCCATCTCTTTAAGTAACTTCTTGGCAACTGATAAGCTTAAAAAGCACTGACAGCACACAAGCAGAGAGGAACAGGGGACCGATGTAAAACCTTTCCCACAATCATAATTTTCAAAAATACATTGTGTCTTGTGAAGGTAAACTTTTTTTTTTCTTTTGCTTCCCTAGAAATATTCAAGCTTCAGACTAAGAGGAAGAGATAACCATATCAAAGGATGATCAGTAAAATTTTAAATATACAAAAAATTGACTTACAACTTTAGTTACATACTGAAGAGAACTACGCAGGTCAGAGAACGTATCTATCAAGTAGCTTAAGGCTTCTTCCATTCCTTTCAAGCTACTTCCGTAATCTGACAGCCTAAAGCATCTGAACAACCACATCAAAACATTTAAACTTACTGTTAAAGATGCAACTTTAAGGACGCAGTCTATGCTTTAACATACTGTATCTTAAAGCACATTCTAAAATGGTTGTTACAGTGCTTTTGGATGAAGTACCCTCCTCAAATTCTATAAAACATGTAACTTGAATAAAAAAACTCCAAACTTAACTACCAAACATACCTGCCAGTTTTTATTGCAAGTTACATCACGGGTATTACTGTGCAGCAAGTTTTATTTATCAAAAATAATTAATTAATCAGTAACTTTTCAGACTATATTCAGATAGACCTTTTACCAATCTTAGCAAGTCTCTATTTAATGAAGCAACATAACTGAAAAAATCTACTCTTTGTAATAACACTTGAGTCTACAAACATAATAGAACAGGAGAAAGCCCAGCTAAAGGCAACCATAATATAAGCAGGTGAAATGCATGTGAAGCAATCAAAATATTTTGCTTTGTCACCTTGCTAACTAGCCAAAAATACTTATCAGCTACACCTGTCTGCAATCAAACAATAAATACTATTTAATAATAGATCCTACCTAAAAGCAGCTTCCCAAAAGCAGTTCATTCCACAAACATCAGAGGGCAGCATCCAATAGGAATTCCAGAAAGATACAGACAAATTCTTACACCTAACAGGATAAGACAAAAATAACCTATATAAATGTTACTGATTTTATGGCAAAGTTAAATGGATCATTTTCTAGCTCAAACACAACTTGAACAGTTAATTACCTGGCAGAAGACTGGCTATGCCATGGAACTTGGATAACACAAAAGAGGAGGTATTAGGTGCCAACCAGAAGAATCATTTTAAGGAAGAACAGTCCCCATCCTTTAGCCTTTCCTCTCCATGTATTTTCAGAGTGAGAAAAACAGAGGGGCTGGGATTTTTGAGGATCATTCTATGTTCTTGGCTTAGTGTAAGTCCATAGGTAATACAGTGAATGGCAACACTTACTGCTGGAAAGAACTCCTTCGCCTTTACAATACCTTTGTCTACTTCAAGCAGAAGAATAAGTAGAACATTTCATTTTCAAAGTTACATTGTCCATTTAAACACAATCCCTATTCATCCACGACTCTATTCGGTGCACACCTGCAAAGCTGATTTTTAACAAAAAACAGGGTTTTGCAGCACCAATGAATTCCATTGTTTCATTACAAAAGGTTAATGTGATACAGAAATAATCACCACATCTGGCAAGTTTTGCTTCTCCATACCAATGACAAGACTAATAATTTATTGACTTGTGCTACACTAACAACTGAAAAAGCAGGTTTTACTAGTCTACCACTACATTTTATGCAACAATAATATAGGAAATATTTAAAAAGAGCAACAGAAGTGTATTTTCAAAGGTTCTGGTGAGGAAATCAACATCAAGATTTAAAACCTTAAATAAGCAAGTATAATATTGCAAAGGAAAGGGTATACTCTTGAGTGACCTCCTCTGCTCCCTCTTCCTGCCCTGCTGACACAATGCCAAATAGTGTTTATCCTCCCTTGAAAGTCGGTATCTGTGAATGAAAGACATGTGCAAGAAGAAAACCCCCACAAAAGCTTCATAATGAAAACATATTTAAGGACTACAGCTCAGAACTCTACTGGAAGTTGGCTTTGCAAGTTTGAAATGAATCAGCGTCATCTTGGTAGGGTTATCTGGTATCTGTAAGGGCCAATGTTTTGCAAATACCAGATTTAATAGATTAATGTAGCATCGAAAATGGCAAGCTGTATAATTTCTCCTTTTTTCAACACTTGAGAAAAATGACCTGATAAACAGAGTGTTTTCACAAAGCTTCACTAAGTGTTGGGGGGGGGGCGGAGCAGTTCTTTGGCAGAGATCACAGGAAATCCTCGTATCCTGTAGATACATGTGTTTGCAAGAATTATTCAAGTAATTCTATCTCACTACTTAAGAACGGTCTCCACAAATAAATATCCAGGTACAAAAAAGGATATTGTACGTTGTGACTGGGATATCTGCATTCCTCTGAGGAAAGTAAATGGTATAAAACTACAAGTTCTCTCTGCCAGATTCTTTCTTACATTAATCTTTGCAGCTTTTGAAGTGTCTTAAAAACTTCAAGGCACATTAAGACCTTGCCCTTATCTGAAGAACAATCTTTACAATCTCCACTGTGTACCTTTTTGAAGTAACTGTCTCTCATTACTTTTAGGATAAATTAATAGACTCTCTCAAAAACAGTCTTCTGGTTTGGAAGATTATATTATTATTATTATTATTACAGGGGATTCCTCTTCCCACCATCAAAAGCTGTGTTTTCTCAGCTGCTTTGTGCTACTATCTTATCCAGACTACCAAGGCAAGAGGCAAGCTTGAATTAATGCCCACGTCATTTCTCTGACACATTAGGCCTTTCCAATATCCCATTTAGCACGATGAGAAGGTTGCCAGCCTTGGATTTGATTCATAAATTTCACATTTGAAACAAAAATGTTACTAGGATACATACGTATGTAATTTACCTAATGTTAGACTTTTTTCCTGCCAACAGCAGTGTCTCTCAACTGACCATATGCTACCATATTCCATAAAGCCTTTGCATACAAAGGATAAAGAGACTGGAATCACTAGACAGCATTTTCTTCCTGTTATTCACAATAAGATCATTCAAAATGCCACTCATGAAGATTTTCTTTTTTTTTTTTACTTGAAACAAAACTTTATTTTACTTGAAAAAAAAAGGAAAGCTTAGACTACAAATAAGTGCCACATCAAGTGCTTTACAAAGTGAGGGAGATGCACTGTATTATCTGTTCATCAAACAGGCACAGTCATTGTTACCTGAGCAAGGTTACTAGTCAGACAGGAATAGTTGCCTTCAGCATTAGGGAGGGATATTTTGCTCACATCTATTATAGGTTATGTGATTAAAGGCCAGCCTCCACAAATAGAAAGCAGAAAACAATGTCAGGTGAAGGAAACCCAGCAATCTAACCCAGGGACATGGAGCACCCTGACCCAGCCCCAGTGCAGGAGAGCAGTCAGCCCATGGTCCAGCCAGAAGATCGACCAGATGAGACAACTGAGGAGGCTCTCCAGACCACCTTACCGACTGCCTACGGGGGTTACTGCCTGCAGGGGTGCGGGGCTCGCTCTGGGATCAAGGTGGACTGGGGAGGAACGAGAATGCGAAAACGGAGAGAAGAGGGTCCGGTCACACATAGACAGGTTGCCAGTCAGTACAATTGGCCATGTTGCATGCCTGATCGCCAGCTTCCTTATTAAACTCGATTTCTGTTTTCCTGGGTGACAGGGTGCTCCATTCCACGCGCATGTGCCTGCACAGAGGTCAAAGCGCCAGCAAATGGAAAGGTGGCCGCAGAGCCTGCAGTGCCAGAAACTGGGGAGACGTGCATGCAAACAGCACGTGGGTGTGCGTGTTGGTGCACATAATCACTAGCAAGTATCAAGCCAGACTAGCTCACAAGTAGAGAAGAGGCTTGGGAGCCAGGTATATCAGACAGGCCGTAAGGCTGGGCCAGACTCTGCAGAGACCAGGGGGTCTGAAAGAACCTCTCTCTTAAGCTAGCCACAGGAGACTAGGGTCTGAGGGATGGCTACTGGAAGGACCAGAAGGTCTATGCCAACCACCAGAGAGGCCCTGGGGTTTGAGTGTTGGCTAATGTTAAGGCCACAGGTCTGGACCAGCTGTCCGAAAGACCCATTTGCCTGAGGCAATCTCATGGCCAGCTGCTACAAGGGTAAGGCCAGTAACTGGAAGGAGCCATAGTGTATTCATCTGTGCACATGTGAGCGCATGTCCACGAGGGTCCGAGTACCAGCAACTGAATTGGGGCTGCAAGCCTCGTGGGTTTACATGCCCAGGCCAGCAACAGGGGAGAGCAGAGGATCAGAAGTCAATTCCTGGATAGACCGAGTGTCTAAGGCCAGTTACTGGAGGGATCCACACCGTATACATTTAATATATCTTCCACTAAAAGCCTTTCACCCTGATCAGCCAGAGAAGGGAACAGGATCAGGACACTTGTGTTGCTTGTGGTTGTGCAAGCGCTGTTTTCTCCGTGCTGGATCTCTGTGGCCAGCCATGTACGTATGCACTGTGGGCATATGTGCCCATTGGGAATAAATGCTCAGCTTTGCTACTGTCTGGACCCAGAGACATGGAGCTGCAGCAGCCTCACCTCCATCACACTACTGGCTTGGACAACTCCTAACACCAACCACTGTCAAAAATATAAAAACAAAGAAATATAAAGTCTTAAAGATCACTGGTATCACAGACAAGCATTCTCAAAGATCTGTTTGCCAGTTCAAGGTATCTCTCCCTTAGGCAACCAGCCATTTCATAATTACCTTTATCAGGTAATTTAGCTTCAACACCTTTACCTTTATCAGGTAATTTAGCTTCAACACCACTGGACAGTAAAAATTTTAGTCTTGCAGAGATAGCAAAGGTGTCTACACTGTGACCTGAAAAGAAGAATACTTTCCAGAATTCAAGGACAATTTTAAATTTGTGTGCAAAATACACAGCAACGCCCAAGTCACATTCATGAAGACTGAGGCCCTGTGCTCAGGCAAGTCAAGTTTTAACCATAAGGAATCCCCCAACCATCAGTGGTAAAAAACCCAGTCCTTTTGTTAAGCACGCTGGTGGGCTTACTATTAATGGAGATCACAGTTTTCAAGTATACTTTTCCATGTGTCCATGTGGCATCTTTTATACTACAGCACAGTAGTATAAAGTAACTGCACAGCAAATTTAGCAGTATGTCCAAATGGTGACGGTTGCAGTCATGACTATTGCGTTCCTGTCAGTATTGCATTAACAACCGAAGTCTAATCAACTGCAAGGATGAACTAACAGAGACAGACTGGTGTCTCTCCTACAGCATAACCCACAATGTGCAGCAAAACAGGAAGGACACATTTTTTAGTTCCTTCCTGCTCATAATCACAGGAGGAAAAATTTGGGAAGAGATGCTCAATCAACTCCCAAATGCACTGAGAATTTCTGATTCTTCCGAATAGCTTTTCCTGAACACTTGCAACAATATCACAAATTTATTATAACATATTCTGTCAGAGAAGCAATGGGTTTATTACATAGGGGACAGCAGATGTAATGTTAAATGTCTGACACAGGACCAACTTTTTACCCAGAAAAATCTTGATAATGTTTCATTAATTTACAACATTTCTATGTAAAATAACATTTGCTAGTCAACTGCTTGACAAATTCAGCAGATTTTTTTTAAAAACAGTTTCAATTTCAAATTGTTCAATGTTTCATCCTTTTAAGTTTTACTCATATGTTGAAATGCTTAGACAGTTTCTAGACCAATTTCTTAGGGCACAAGAGTAGCTGAGAATCATACTGGTGAAACTGCTGGTTACGTTCTGACACACATGAAAACAGCTGCGTACAGCACAAGGAAAGAACGAACTACCTGTTACAACCACCCTTCTCTGCTGTCTAAGCTGTGGGTATACTTGCTATGCTTTTCCATGCACTACAAACCATTTAACTCTCCCTTTACCAGGATAGTTAGAGAGCAAGAGACAGATACAGTCAGGTATCAGTGTCACCCATAACAAAACAGTATGGCTGGGTGCACGAAAATGCTAAACTACAGCGTAATGGAAACACGTTTCATGTTAATGGGGTCAAATTCATTGACCTCACTGAATTCACGGAACTGACGACAGACTGATACCTGCTCTACTTCTCAAACTTGCCATTAGGATAGCATTTCTTTTGGACCCGAATAGAAACATGAACATTATCTGCCTAATTGAAGTGGCGATACTGATAAAATTGACTGAAGATTCACTTTTCATAAGCTCAGTCTGCTAATTAACTGATGAAAGCATGTGGAGAAAGACTGACTTAAAAGGATACTCCACAGGCAGCCTATTAGAGCACTATTAAATAACATACATGTAGCAAAAATGCATTTATTCACTCTATGTTTTTTTTCATTTTTTCACAGCCACCTTCCTCATCCATAAATCATACTGGCAAAGGAAAAAGGCTGACTACATATACTGGCTTTTGACTGACTTTGTATCTTCTGCAAATAGACACTTCGATATTTTTTTTTCAAGTTCAGATCTATTGTTCATTTCGCTGTCATATATCACACTACCGACTAGTCATTACTACTTTCCTCACTGGAATGAATAATCGGGAGGACAATTTACCTTCAACGTTAATCTTTCCTCACAGCTAAAACCCAACCTTAGGACTTAGCTAATAAACTCTTGAAATGTTTTTCAGCTATTTATATCATGTTTCAAGATACAAGCATTTAGTTTCTAGTCATCTTGTTCCTCAGGCTACTGTAGCCTTTGAAACAAACAACTCCTTACCGAAGTGATTACCCAACAAGCTCCCCTGAATTACTATGTTTATTGGAGGATCTTGCCTCAACCTGTAATTCTAGTTTCAGTATGGTACTTCCTTTTTAATTAAAGATTTCTACTTAAAAGCGTCATCACTATTGCAAAATTCTTCCAGGTGTGGTACGCTTCAGCTTTATCCAAAGCTTGCAGTTTTCGTGTTTGCATGCTTCTGAAAACTACCAGAAATCTCGACTTCCCTCCCTGCCATCACACAGTATGGTTGCGCTCCTTCTGCCCTTACATCATATACTAAACTAGATTATTCAGGCAAAGAAAACGCTTCTTGGCTAAAGAGAAGGGGAAATCACTGCTAAGTGTGTAAATGCCTTCAGACAGCAGTTACATTTGCTTTGCCAAACTGTATTTTAAAGCTATTGGTGAAAACAGCTGAAGCAACCCATTATTATTAATGCATGCGAAATGTTAAACTTCAAGAAGGATTAGAAGGTTATCTGAACACTATTTACTCTATAATGAAGCCTTTAAGATATTACACCATCACAAGATAGTCAGAAGCAGGCATAAAACAGCCATGTGGCTGTCATGCTCAGTCTCCACTAAAAAAGCAGCTGAAGTATAAAAATTGAAAAACACCAATACATTCACCAAGACGCGTGCATCAGTTACACAGGTGACCGTAACAAGATTTAATACTTGAGAATAATTGAAACATGCATCTGAAGGAACATTCAGTGGGGCATTTCTTAACTGCCACAGGACAGAATTTTTCCTTAAACAAAAGCCTTTTAGGGACTGTTCTAAGGGACTGACTCACACCCGAGTTTTGCACATGCTGTTTGTACAAACGGCATACAAAACTTCAGTAATTTGCAACAGGGCGATGCTCATCCTGAGCCTTCAGTTTGACAGCAGTTTATAGGTAAAGAATTCCCACATGGGTGTCAAACAGACACCGATTTTGCAAGCAGATAAGCACCCGTGAAACTGTATGCACAAGGAATTATTTACAGCACTTAAGACCTTTGGAAAATAACTTTCTCAGTTTGTAAAGCTCTTCCACATTGCAACACAGGGCAGATTTCCATCTCATTCCACCTCACCCCAGCAAACAAGAAGCTTGCTGTACCTTGTTAGGGTTCTCCCCCACCACTATCTTTGACTTAAAAACTACACTTTAGTGCAAATACTAAAAACAAGAAAAAGTACAGCGTTTAAAATAAACATTGGTTATCAAACCAATGAAATCTTACGTAAAACTGTTACCTTTAACTCTTCTATTCCAGTTATGTTCTTTAGAACTAGATTTCAGCTTCTCACAATGAGTTTTTAATCGTGAACTAGAAGTGAGGAAAAAGCATCCCCACATTTTTTCAAGTCATAATCTGTATTAACCTGAACTAAAGCAAAGCTGGGGGGAAAACATTCCCTGGAGTAGTTATGCCAGTCAAAAGCTGGGTTTCACATTTCAGCTGACTCCACCCCTAGCAACTCAGAATGCTGTTTCATGACATTTTAAGATGATTAAGTCATAGCTTCTGTCATCCTGCTGTCCTCCATAACTCCTTTGCACCAGCACCAACACTTTCACAATTCCATGATGAGCCAATTCAGAGTGTTGAGCTGGCTGAAAACTAGGTAGTTTCCAGGCTGGTCAGCGTGCCAGATCAACTCGCTGGTGTGATCAGAGGAGCAGCGGCAGCGTAGGGAGTGAGTGTGTGCAGCGCTGGGGAGGAGGGACAGTCACCAAACCATCAAACTGACATTGCTTTCAACTCCTGTGGGATCTAAGCAGAGTTAGAGGTAGGCTGGCCCAGAAAGGCCTGCTCCTAATTTCTCCTCCAGCTTTAGTAACCCATTTCTTGTCACTCCTCCTCTCCACAGGTGAACAGGATCACAAAACCATAATCTAAAGGAAAACCAGTATTTTTCCTTCCACAATCTCACTCACCGCTTGACCACATACAGAGGTGGGCAACAGAAATACGCAGCTAGGCAAGAGCGTGAGCTGCTCGGCTCTGCTCCCCTTTAACTGTGGGACTGACCTCACAGTTCACTGGGAGAAGACTGGCTTTATTAGAGTACCCCGTCGTAAGCGTTTTTGCTTAAATACGGTTGTATTTGATGATCGTAAAGCTATCGAGCTGTGGGCCGGAGTAACACCCTGAAAGTACCTCAGCTTGGAAGAAGGAAACGCACCCTCCTCGCCTCATCTACCCTGCTACAACGGGGAGGCAGGCCGGTTTGAAGACGGGGCGACAGCAGCCCGCACCGGTTCCCTCCGCTTCTGATGGCAGAACCGCGGGCAGCACGGCCTCTCCCGCCGCGGGCACCGGCTTCGGCCACCGGCTAGGCCTGCAACACCGCTTTGTTAAACTTTTTTTTGTTTTTTTGTTGTTGGTTTTTTTTTTTAAGGCCTTTTCAACCTCTGACCGCCGGTAGCCGGAGCACACGGCCACACCACCACCCCCCGCTCCCTCCTCCCACGGCACCTCCCCGGCCTCGCCTCCGCCCGAGCAGCCCCCGCCGCAGGAATGTGTGAGGGGAACGGGACCCCACCGCCCGCCCGCCTTCTCCTCCTCCCCCGCCCGGCCCCGGCGCCCCGTACCTGCCGGCCCCCGCCTGGCCCCGGCCCTCGCTCCCAGCCGCCGCCGCCGCCGCTCGGTCGCCGGTAGCGGCGAGATCTGGGGCCTGCCGCTGCCGGCCGGGCTCCTGCTCCAGCGAGAGGGCCAGCTGGCTGAAGCCGTAGAGGAGCGAGCAGACGCCGCAGCCCAGGCAGAGCAGCGCCATCCGCGCGTACCGCCGCATCCTCCCTCACGACCCGGCCCCGGCCCCGGCCCCGGCGCCAAGCGGCGGCCGGGGCCCAACCGGCAGCGCGAGCCCCAACGGACGCGGCGGCGGCGGCGCGAGCCCCGGCATGCAAGAGGCGGGGCCGAGCGGGAGGGAAGAAGGCGGGGCCGAGCCCTGAGGCGCTGGGCGGGAAGCTAGGTGCCGCCGCCGCCGGCGGGGCGGGTGCGTAGTGGCGGCTGCAGGTCCCCGTTTAATGGCCCCAAATGTGAATAAAGCTGAAAGTCCCCCTTTCACCGCTGCTAATGGGTCCCCCCACGGTGGCAGCCCGGGGGGGCGCCGCCGCCGCCCTCGCTCCCCTCAGGGGTGCCCTGTGGAGGGCCCGGGAGAAGCTGCTCGCCTCCACCGGGGCCTCTGTGGTCAGCCTGGCCTCGCCGCCCCCTCAGACCTCCGGAACGCGCATCCGTGGGCCGAGGTCGAGAGAAGAAACGTCGCGGGCAGAAGCGGTGACCGGTCGTGACAAATTGGAGGTCCACAGGCCGAGCATGCAGGCTCCTGTCTTGCCTCGTCTTCCTCAAGGGCGAAAGTGACGCTAAGGTCCCCCCGAAAATGACATTTTCTTTCCCCTGATAGCATATTTCCATACATTCTGTATGGTATGTCTAAATATTTTGATGGTTTTAATACTTTGTACCAGCTGTGGAAACGAGTTTGCTGCTAGGTGACTGTAAAAGTAAGATTTGGTAAATACTTATTAGAAATCTTATACCAACACTATGATTGAAACAATAGACAAAAGTATAGCCAAGCAATTAACTAGTAGAGGTAGTTACTCCTAAGTTTTGCAGTTCTTTGCTCTTATGACTAGATGTTCCTGTATGCTAGATGAGAACAATGTTGAGACTGACCACATGCGATTGAAACTGCGTTAAGCTTCAAGATCAAAGAACAAGGACAAGAATAAAGACTTCAAGGACAGCCAGCAAGAACTTCAAATGGGTCTGGTGGTCGCAAAAGCAGCCCTTCGACTCAAATGGATCCTTCATGGCGTGTGTTGCAATTATTTTTATGTATATGTATACTAATCTGATCAATATGCAATTAGTTATTCTATATAACCTGTTAGTGCTAAAGCTGTGGTATGCACACTACGTGGAACTATCCCCCGTGCATCCAGCGCTGCAATAAAGAATGCCTGCTTTCTAAAACTCCAAAATGAGTCTTAGAGAGTTTCTTCGACCGGCTTTTTGGTATCACCCCCACGCTCAAGGTTTCTGTTGTGGTATCGTCGAAAAGCTTCCCAAGTGCCTCTTGACAAGGCTATTCCCTCACGTTTGTTAGGCAGCTGGGGTTACGCAGGCGTCCTTTCTCCCTCCAGAGACACCCACCTCAGCGTGCAGATCGTCGGGGAATCCAGCCCCCTTCCCTCCTTCTCCGGCCTCAGCAGGCAGGCGGCTGCGCAGCACCCCGGCCCCGGGGGAGCAGGGTCCCAGCTGGGCTTGGGGCCGGAGAAGCTGGGTGAACTGGGCCTGAAGGATCCGTCCGTGGTCGCCAGCAAAGAGAGGCTCGTCTTGGCTTACCCCCAGTCCTGCTTCTGGAGAACAAGAAGTAGGTCTGGGAAGCGGGGCGGTGGGGAGAAGAAATAATGGACGTGCATCCTGCTGGACAGGGGGGGATGTTGGCTGGGTTTCAGCTGAATCCAATACAGTAGTACCACATCCCCTCTCTCCAGCTCAGTCTGCTGAGCAAAGGCCTAACAGCCTAACCCACTGATGCCAACCAAGTGTTTTAAAGTCATCAGTCGGTGCTTCTCCCTCAGCTCCTCATGCTGGTTTAAAAAAAAAAAGGGGCAAATTTGAAATAATTCTGCTTTGTTTTTTGTCCTTACAATGCATTTGGCTCACATTTCCTCTACAGACTGGAAACATCGTTTTTTTTAAATAAGCGATGATATCCCCACTTAATCGCATGAATTCAGAACCCTGCATTTTAAGAAAAATGCCAATATGATTTACAATAAAGCTTAAAAAAATAGTTCTGATGTAGATTCTGGAGCCCGAGGGTGTATGTCGTATGTGAATGCCCGTAAAACCTGAGCCGTAGCTTACTGCTGCTCTTGGCTGTGTTTAACAGAAGGGAAAAAGCAGAATGCCAGCTGGCAATTCTAGTAGCTGGAAGAAAAGTAATGCCAAAATTGTCTGGCCAGAATTGTTCATCACCTCTTCCTCAAAACAAAAGGAGAAGTGAGGAGAAAAAGTGACCCTCAGAAAATACTGGATACTCAGCTACGCTTGCAGTGCAGATACCGGGATGATTACTAAGAGATACAAGCAGGGAAATTGGGACTGAGAAAAGAAGTAGAATCCAAGAGAAGTAAAGAACTAGGGAGGATGAGAATTTGGGGCCAAAGATGGCAGGGTGATGATGGGAGAGTCATAGATGAAATGGGGGAGGACTTGTGAAAAGGACTCTCTAGAAAAAAATTGCTTAATGAAGCAAGGGAAATTTATGTTAGTGAGATCCACGTGCTGGCATGTACCACAGGAAGAACCGGCTCCGAAAGTGCCACTCAGAGTCTTAGCTGGGCTTTCTGCCCCTCTGTTTTCTGTTCCTCCGTGCTTTCTGCCGCAACAGATGAACCCGCCGCTCAGCTTTCCTGAACCTGTTTGTGCTCAAAACCTGGCTCGTTGCTCCCTGCATATCTGCCTGCCGACCTGTGTCATGAATTCACTCCCTGTCCCACTTCACAGGTGCTTACATATACTATTAAGCCCATATGGCAGGGAATAAGTAACATAGCAATACGGGAGTCAGAGTGGAGAGCTACAATGGAGTATTTACTGACAGTGAGCATAAAAGCGAAGACCAGTTAGTCCCTACTGAGGTGTGACACTTGCCTTTTGTATTGAGGAGTGTTCCAGTCAGGGAAAATGAGGTCTGAAGGGTGCTCTAGAGGGATCAAGAATGAATGTGGCAGCTGGGCAGCAATAACGCTTTCATGCTTCAGAAGAATAAAGTATATTCTTAGATGAGAAAGGAAGAAATAAGGAGTGCTGAAGAGAGATGACAGAGGGAGAAAATAATTTTGGGGGGGGGATTTTCAATCATACCATTTCCCAAATAGGAATTTACAGGATTCTCTTCATTCAGTGCTGTCCAATAATGCCTGAATAATTGATGAGTGAGAATGTATCTGCAGTGCTCTAAAAATATAACTGAAGCAAGGTCAGAGAGAAAGTTAGTATCTTTTGTTAAGGTATCTGATGCTATTGGGGAGAAAAAAAACAGATAAACTTGCACCCACAGAAGCCTTTTTTCACACTGCAAGATCTGTCCATTTAATCTAACTATCGGTTGGTCTGATAAAAGATAAAAAGCTTCTTCCTACAAACTCAGCCTTGTGAGTAACAAAGATAAGCAAGAGTGACTGAAATGTCATACCTAGGTTGTATCACTGAGAAAAACCACTATCACATGGTATCCAATGAGCTAATTCAGCTTTTATAATTCTTTAAAGAGAAATAATTATGTATCATCTTCATTACTCACCATAAACAGTTAATGAACAATATATAACATTTTATGCTATAATGTTTGCTACTCTTTAATAAACTTAAAACATGAAAAGGTACATCAGATGCAAGGTTCTCTCCACTTATTACCAATTTTAAGTCTTGAAATCCTTTTCTTTACTGGAATTTAGTTACTTAGCCATGGTAACTTTTATATCTTTAGGATTCAATTCTATTTACTATGTCCGGAAAATAGCTGAAATCCAGAAAACAGTAATCTTAGCAAACTACGAATGTTAAATAAGTAGTTAGGACAATTGATTTTTTAAAAGAATCAGCATCTTATACTTCTGCAAGTGTGTTCAAGGGTTGTAAGAGCAGTTACTGTGTGCCAGAAGATGAAACCAAAATTCTAACAACTCATTAGATCAAGAGATAAATCAGACCAACTTAAAAAAAAAGAATTATTCACAATTATGGAAGAGGATTATCTCATGCAACAGAGAGAACAAAGAAAGAAATCAATTTCCACTCCAACTTTCTGCTAATTAAAAAACCCAGTCCTAATCAGATGCATTTGTATCATTCCCTCTGGTTTTGTTCTTTCAGGAAGTTGAACCATTAGTTAAGTTGGCAAAGCAATAAGATTTTGTGCTGACAGATTTGTGTCAATGCTGCCTTGTGTGCAGACCAGTTAAGGGTTTTTCAAAGGGAAAGACACTTTCTTTGATGTTCACGTGCCTTTCGTACAACCTGCAGCGTCAACACTTTGCTATGACAGGTTGCAAGGTTGGGTAAGCAAGGGGAAACGGCTTTACTACCATGTGTTGTGCATATGGTATCATCAGACTTCTTGGTGCAATGTCCCTTCCCTGTCGCTGCCAGACATCATTTTTCTTTCCAATTAATTTTTAAGACGAGGGCTTAGTTTGGTACAACTGCCTTCCACTCTTATTGCATCTACTCTTCATATTTCCCTAAATCTGTCCCCCCCACCCCCGTATAAAAATGTTAATAAAAATTCTCAAAAGCAGTTTTTATTGATGACCAATGTATTATTGCCTTCCCCCATTCCTTCCCTTTTTAGCTCTCATTGCGTTGCATTGTAGTGTGCGTTTAACCTATTTAGACTATAAGCAGGAGCTTACAATATTTTGCAATTACTCTTGGTATCAGCAATATACACATCTGAGGACAATAGTACACAAAATTAAGTAAGCTGCATTGTAAGCAGTTTGGAAAGTGGTGTGATACTTCGCAAAATTCCTAGTTTCTTCTAATTTGAATCAATTATTTCACCAATAGTACAATTTACTTCAAAATTTATTTAATGGATCCTCTAGGAACAAGTAGAAGTTATTAAACAGTAGAGAGTCAAAATATTTGTATTGCTCCTCTTAAGAAAGTTCAACTTCTATGTCCTAAATAAATAAATATGCATCTATATATGTAGACTTGCACAATTTTTAGTGCTCTACTACATTAAAAAAGCAGAAAGAATAATTTCTAGGAGCATAAAGAGAATTTTCTTTTTATCTTTTTCTTTATTTATGGGTAATTTTTTTTTTTTCTGTAAAGATTTCTAAATATGGAGCTCCCAAACATCAGTCCAAAGGGGATTCTCAGTGCTGGGCTTTTGTTTCTTTGCCTCATCTAAAATTCTCCAAGGACCATACCTGGCATGGGTATTTGTGTTTAAAGCAATCCTGGAAGACTCAAAGCAAACTTATCTACTTACGCAAATATGTACCATATACAAAAATATAGAAGTAAGGCAAGCAGGCCTGGCTTTTGTTTGTTTGTTTGTTTGTTTATATATATAACCACACTCAAGTTTATAAGTCCTTATCTTGTCCTGCTGTTGTTTGCTACAGCATCACGTGCTTTGAGTCCCCTGACACCCAGATCAGGGTCTTTAAATTTCTACAATACAACATCTTTTTTTTCTTGTACTGGAATAAATATTTACTAACAGAAATCATACACAATAGCAACTTTGCATTACGGCTTGAAAGTTCCATTTTTAAGATGAAATATATCAAATAATGGGAAGGTAATCCTGTAAGGTATTTTCTACCTTTTCCACTTCACAGTAACAGTGCAGACTCTACGCAGTGAATTTAATGCTACTTGTAGTAAGTATGCTCATCCTCGTCACTTTTTTGAAGACCCTTAGAAGGAATGCATTAGCTCATGAGATGCTCAGACCACAGACTGAAAACCGCTGCTTTTTTTTTAGTTTATTTTTTCATATTTGATGTAAAAACTTTAGGCATTTATTATTTCCAAGTGCAAAAAGCCTGCACTGCTAGGAGAGTGAAATGGCATCTAGAAAGCAGCTAAAATGAAAGAAAAAAAAAAAAGTTAGATGACAACTGCCAGCTGCCCTTGTAAGAGGAACCAGAGGTTTAGGAAAGCTGTCAGGGACTCAGAGAGCCGTTCGGCAGCGCAAGCCAGACAGTAACACCGGAGGCAGTGAGCCAGGTAGCCAGCTGCCCTGGTTTCAAAAGAGCAGCATAGCCTAGAACGGAAAAGATGACAGACAGTCATTCAGTAAGGAGAGGTTTTGGAAAGCAGTCAGTCAGTCAAACCAGGTGAAGAGTTTATTTACTTTGTCAATTTCTAGCAAGCCCACTTGCTGTTTTACCTTTTCATTTTGTTTATCTGTACCCTGCTTTTGCTCCCTGGTCCTCTTCAAGTAGGGTTTAACATTGTAGACCGATGGAGAGACATGTCAAGGATAGAGAAATAAAGTCTTAATGTTTGTCTCTCCACATTCTTTTCTCTAAGTGTTGCTTTATTTCCATAATTACGAATTCAAAAACCAGATTAGAGCAGTTAAATGTGCTAGCTGTTTAAAGCATTTAGTGCTTGAATTATCAGGAAGAAGAAATAAGACATTAATATTTTCCTTTGTACCGACAGCTCCTTTTGAAACTGAATAGAACAGCCACATAACAGATAAATGCCTCGGGTACAGAGCAGGCTTTGGTACCATCCTTATACTTGAGGTCAACAGTCTTAGTCGTGTCTGAAGTTCACAATAGTAATTACGGTGAGCAGTGGGCTTACATCGCACAGTCTTGTGCCACTCCCTGGAGCGTGCAGATGTTACACTGATTTACCTAAGGTGTCGTTAGAATTGTGTTCTCAAACTATTCCACTGCACGAGTGGCAGCAGAGTCGGTGAGTAGTTGGGATACTGTGTTGCACTGAACTTCAAGCCTGAAACAGATATCTAAGATCACTTCAAGCGCTGCTGACTCATGATTGCACTTGCACATTACTCAGCCTCCCTTCACTCATCTTTTATCTGTAACTTCAGAAAGATTTTTTTTAAACTTTTTTTTTTTTTTTCAGGTCAAGAAAGGGTAAAATAAAATTGGGCACTCTCCTAACTATCGCCAGGCACCAGGCCCACAGTGGAATGCTGTGATCTCCCACGGCTGCCAAAACATTTGTGTGGAATGCAAGAAATTTGTTTTGATCTTCAGACCCATAATTGTGTAGCGGACTTACTGAACAGTCAACAGAGGAAAGAAATGAATAGAAGGGCGATAGAAGGGCTTTACAGCTCGCTCTCTTCTTTTGAATTCCTTCTGTTCTTCTAAAATAGATGAGCAAGTAGACTAAATTAGACTCCCTTAATTAGCGACAATAGCCCCATTCTGGTATCTAATGCCAATTTAGTCTCATATAAGACAGCATTTCTCCTAGTACCAAACTTGGTAGTTATATCAACAGTTTTTGCTACCACTCTCTGGCTGCGCTTCGGGATCTCTGCCCCGCACTTACCAGGTGGCATTAAAAGCATTCTGCACCCAAGGATGTATCGGCCTCACACATTGCCTCCCTGGAGCGAGGATGAGTTTACGAACTCATGGCCGATACTTCAGTCGCCTGCTACGCAAATGGGAAACTCTGACGGACCTTACAAGGGAAGCAGCTTCTTTCAAGAATGCCTTGTAGGAGCTTAGCCTCATGCTGCAAAGCAACACAAAAGACAAACAGTTCAGAGAATTGAAAGCTGGAACTGTGTGTAGCTTGAAGATAACCCACACAGACCATTTTTTTAGAACCTGCATTAGTAACAAAGAGTAGTTGCATATGCAGTGAAATGAAGCCTTAGACAAAGCCTTCTTCCCAAGCTTCTTACCTCAGTTGTTACTTTAATTTGCAAGCAGGGATGCTTTCATAGTTTGTTGCCTCAGAAGCAGTACTCCCAGGAGCATCTCAACTTCCATCATAGCCAAAAGGGGTAATGAATCACCTGTGCCGATAAATTAGCAAAGGCCTCTTGGCATTTTGAGAGCCAGCTCCCTAAGTCTGCTGTTTATCCCCAAATTGCCCACTTGTATTTCTTGCACTTTTTCCTGGACAGTACAAATAACACATTCACAGAAGGCTTCTGAAGATTTTAATAATTTTATTTACCATTTTATTTATCATAACACACCCTATGCATCACCACTGCCAATCAAGATTGAATATAGCGCACCCACAATAATTTTCACCAAAATTTTCTTGTTGGAGTGTTCACAGGCAAGAAGTACTAATTTATTTCTGGGGAAGGCATTTCAATACGTCACTCCTCTGGGCTTCAAACACATCTATTTACACTCATCTGAAACCAACCGTATGCTATCGAACAACATGGAGTTGTTCATTTTAAACAATTCCAGTATCATTAATTGTATAGCATTTATTCTGGAAAAAATATCTTTGCACTGTGATTCTTACTGTTTCTTCCTTTCCAGACACTTCCTCTCAGCTTTTCTGCCAGGCTTTCAGAATTTCAAATTGTTTAATAATGCCTTTGAATTGAGCTCAGGAAGAATTCACTTTAAGGCAGTGTTTTAATGGGTTACTATACACTTGGCTAAATGCAATGTATTGTCATCTTTAAATAAAGAAGTGCTTAGCTGGAATTGAACATAGTTTATCAGAATATCTGTAGCATCTCATGATGCAAACTGTATTTTCTGACTGCTACACAGAGGCCTTTTACGTGTAGACCAATATACTGGTTATGTTTTTCTTAGAGTACCTTGAGAATTTCTATAATAAATTTGTATATATTAAAAAATTACAACCACACAGAATCTTTTGTTCATGGAGATGTTTATTTTTGTCTTCAATGTTTGTAGGGAATACGATTTCACTACAAAAGTGTCTCAGAGAAACTCCATTCAAAGTCTAGGCTTAAGAATGAAGGGAAAATATACTTTCAGCTGTACCAGTCCTGAGCAAAGTTTAAAAAAAAAACCAAACAAAAAATCCTCTAGAGATAGGAAGCAGCACCAATAAAACCAGAGGGCCTCTTACTGATATCTGCTCATGCTTTCTTTTCTGCTTGAGAATTTGTAAAAACTTAGGTAGGAAGATTTACTTTATTAGAATGTGGACCTAAGATTTACAGTCCCAATCTCTCACCAAATACCACACATTCTTTTACAGTCAGAGTTCAGGGCCTAAGTTTTACTTTCCACTAAGTAGTCAGGACTGCTAACAGCAAGACTGTTGCCCCCATGGTGTAACATTTTCTCTTACTTAAATTGGTAAATAAATATTTATTTAATATACTTCTTTTAATAAATATTTATTTCCTATCAGTATCAAGTTCCTGAAAAGTTACATTGTTCTTAGAAGTATACTACTCACAGCAGTTATAAAACTTCTGTTAACATCAAGTCTCAAAATAATTCAAGTGGCTTACATTCTGTCTCTCGTTCTTCCAGTGAAAGGATTTCAAGCCATTGGTAACACTCGGTACTTAATAGTTGGTTTATGCAGGACATTCAGATTCAATCTGACAAAGTAAATACTTCTAAGAGTTTCAACAGAAAAGGCACTTACTCATTTTGGGGAAGACACCTGGCAGGTAAGATTTTTATTTTCAAAATAACAAGCCCTTTTTCTGACAATAAAATCCTTCAAAACTACTGTTGGATAAACATAAAGCCTATGAATAAAACCAAGCTCATGTACCCCTTCCTAAGAAAGGTAATACTGTCCTTGATTGAGAAGCCAGGAAGTATGAAAGACTCCAGAAATACTCAGAAGTTTTATTCACTTCTGTGATATTCCAGTAGGCTATCACAGCTGACTAGAAGAAAAAAACCTCCTCTGAAGAATGTATGTTTTACAAACTGAAAGCCTCAGAAATTTCTGGACTGTTTCTTATTAGGTACTTGTATCAGCAATAAAATATAAGATTCTAGTGTGTTATAACCAGGAACACCGCCTTGGTTACAACTGATAACCTGCGACTCCATCCAGAGTAAATCTTTTATCAAACTTCCTTTCAATCGAACCATTGCCTCAGTGATGCTCTGTGTAAGGCACTTAGTAAATTTTAAGAGCATCTGACAGTGCTGTTGGTAGTTTCGATTTGTTTGTGAGGATGCTCTACCAACGCTTCAAGATTAACGGGCTAAAGTGTGGAATAATCACTGCAAACAGCCATATGAACTACTGGCCACAAAACTCTTCACAAGCCACATCCGTTCTAGTCTGGGTTCTTACTACCCCTTCAATATAGGGTTATCCTTTTTCTAGTTAGTCCAGGAATTAGACCCTTTAAAATTGGTTAGTGTCTAAATGTACAAGAGGAATTTATTTTTTTTCCTGACTAGCTCTTCAACCAATACTTCTGCCCTTTCAATAAATGACCTGTATCCAAGAGTGAAATGTTCATGGCATTTACTATTAAATTCACAAAACCCTACATCTATTTTTAGGCCAAAAGTCACTGAACCAACAGGTATCAAGAATTACAAAGCAACACACACCTATAAGGAGCGTGGGATGCTGCCTACTTCCAATACAGTACACAGAGAAAGGAATACTAAACACACAAAGACGACACTATATAGTGGCTTTTCTAGGTATTATTCTGAAAATACATTTTCTTTGTTCTTTCCCCCCTTATCCTCTTGTCTTTTTGTTGGACTGAGGGTTTTTGAAGGTGTTTGACATTTTAGAAACAGAAGCTGCCCGCTTGGAATTTCTGCAAGAAAGCTGAGAAAGTGCTCAGTATCTGTGCACACTCCTCAGATCTCCTTCTCCAGCTGGCACCGAGAGCATTTTCTTGCACCTTTCAAAAAGCCTCCAGGTACCGCAAGTTACTTGGCAACATTAAGCCTCCATCAGTTGGAAAGCATTTTGCTTATTTTTCCATGTTTGGAAGTGTCCCAACAATAGAATCAGACCACTTGCAGAAATGCAGATATGAAGACCAGTAATTGGCATCCCAGAATGCCAGCTACCCCAGCCAGAATGCTTGAATGGTACAGGATCGGTGTAAGTAAGTCTGCTCAGCACGTATCTGTTCAGTACGTCAATTATATAGAAACAAGGACAACAGTGACAAAATTGATAACAACCTCTAAGCTCCACATACCATTTTTGGTCTTACGGAAACCAAGACATAGTTGACGAACTGGGAATAGCAGTCAAATTCCCCACTTACAAAAGCAGGCATAATAAATTATTTCGAACTCACTGCATCCACTTACACTATAGATGTACTTTAAAAAAAAAAAAAAAAAAAAAGGACAAGAAGGAATCAGAATGTGTTTCCTTCAGAGATGGGAGGGGTGATAGTCAATAAATACACGTAACCTTAAGAGATTTCCCTTGCTGAGATTAATTCATAGCTGAAGGCTGTTAGAATAAGAGATGATAAATCAGATGGCAGATTTTCTTGCTCAGAGATCTGTGCCGTCAGGAACTGGGCTTGGCATTGAAGCATTTTGATTTATTCTGTGCAAAGAAGGATCAGCTTGAAATAGGTTAGTCATGGATGCTAGTTATATATTAGATGCATATGAACAGCAAATTAGATCTCTGTATTCCCAAAGTGGGTATTCAGAAAGTAGAATTGGCCTGACCACTCACTTGTCTTAACTAACAAATGCTAAGTTAATAATACCTCCATCCTTTTCTAGTGACAAAGTACCTGCAAACGCCTTTGAACCAAACAGAATTTGTAGTTTGCAGAATCTAGTGAGTTTGGGAATGAGGTAAAGAGCCAAATTTCATTAGCCCTGGTTACATATATGTCCTTCTTCTGTATCCTTTTGCTTCTTCATATAGAAGAGAAAAATTATAAGCACGTCGTTAGCAGGTTATCAAAAAATAGATTTACATTCTCTTTTCCTCAGTTGTCTTCTCAATAATTTCGTTGTAAATTAGAGCTCCATTGGTCTAAAGCCACATTTCTTAAAACCTGAAGGTTTAAGGGAGTTTGTTCACTTTGTGAGCACTTTGACTAAGATCAATATCTATACACAGAGAACAGTGTAGTTAAAGATTACACTTTTCCAGGTGGCCTAGATCCTGAAAACGTAGTGTTGAAGGGCTTCTTGCTCAGATATTCCTACCTCTGTCAAGATATGCCATACTTTCTACAAAATAATTAACATTTTGGAACTATTCTTTAAATTATTGTAAATGGAACAGTATTTTTTCTGGTGGCAATTTTCTTTTTAAACGTAAGGAGTGATTAGGTGATGTTACCATTTTGTCTTTTACAAACCCCAAATGGTACAGCAATCTTGTAATCATTCTTAGTAATACTCATGTGAGCTATGGAAAATGCTTTTGCCCTTCATCTTCCATATTTAACTTCTTAGAAGCACAGCTAAAACTTCCTGTGCCCATTAAACTGTTTGCTCTTACAATCCCCGGTGTCAGTGGACAGAGCAAGTTCTGTCAGATGACTTCTATCTGTTTCCCGTAATAAAAGGGGCAGGATTAGGATCAAAAACGTCTCCTGAGGGATTAAGTATTACACAGGGGTGGTTCATTTTAATTAATTTTCACCGATACAGTTAAACAGAAGCTGTAAACAGTTCCTGCATTACTAAGACTCTAGGATCTGAAACTAATTTATTTGTTCACTGCACTTTCTTTCACTGCTTGAATCCAATGGTATAGTTTAGGCATAAGGGGGACACCTGAACTCCTAGGCCTTGTTCATAAACATATCACAATCTTCTTGCATTAATGTCTTAGGAAAGTTACTTAAACATCACTTGCTGTTGGATAATACCATTTACTAGCAAGTGTGCAGCTATCCATTGCTGTTGCACCATTTACTCCATCCTAGACAGGAAGTTACAATAATTTCTGTAAAGCATTGATTTGTAATTAACTTGTGAAGTACTTTGCCGATTTTAATTTAGTAGTTAAGTCCTGTTAATTCTTATTAAAACATGGGTGGTTCTTTAGATCTCAAACTAAATTCAATATCTAATTGTTGTCTTCAATTAATCTCTTAAGTCTCTTTTTAACAGTTTCTCCTCTTGTTAAAACGTTGACAGTACAAAAGAAAACCAACTGAGCTTCCTCAGTTTGACCGATTTTACTGTACAGCTTTTGCTAGTTTGTGAAGTTACACCCTTTCAAATTGAGACTGCTTTGACTTAAGCCAGGGCATAATTTCAGGTAAGAAAAACCTTCAAAAGCTCAAACTGTATTTCCAGCACACCCAGATCTTAACATTACGACAGAAATACGCATTTGCAACATATCATAATTTGACTGGTCCACTAGCCAAAACCAGCATTAACTTTTTATCTTACCTATCTTATTCCTGAGTAAGCACAGGCCAAATTTACTACAAGTATAGCACTTGCTGCTCCCTTGGGAGAAATTAAATTAAATTGCATTTCTATTTCCACATGGTTTCTGATATTTGAAAGGAAGTATACCCAGACTCCCTAGTAGGGAGCAGAGTCAAATAAAGGCAAGTGACAGAAAAAAACCAAGCAGATACAGTTAAAGAACCCCGGATGTACATGAAAAGTACACAATAGACAGTTCCATGCCAAATCCATCCTGTATAACAAAAGTATAATCAATCAGCATAATGTGGGAAATGGTCAGGCTTTTGAGACAGGACAGAGAAAAATTAAAGAATCTAAGATGCAGAGCCACACACTTGTGTCAAGTTTAGAACATCTGCCTGAACGCTATAGTGAACTGGTGGAAACATTATAAAAAGCAGTCTATCTTACACAGCTACCTAAAAATGTGGTATCTGTAATATTAAAAAAAGTGCACAAATTATAAAATCAAACCATTTTTAAGATTTTACAATCTATGCCCCAAAACATCAAGTATCTAGAGAAACATATAATAGGTTAAAACTTCAGACATAGTCTTAAATCTCAAGACTTTTAATATCAAGAATTTTAAAATTGATAATGTAATTTGGTTTTTTTTACTACCGCTTCTGTTAGAATCAAGATTTTATATGGCATAATTTAACCTGCTACTAAGTAGAACAACTTTTGTTTATCTCCAATATGTAGACTTAAATTCAGGAAAAAAATGGATCATAGTCTACAACTGTGTATTTGTTCTTTTCCTTATACCACCTATAATTAGTGGCAAAGTTAAGAACTTAAGAACTGAATTATTGTACACTTTATCAATGAACTATTTATACTTCATTTTCCCCCATTTCTCCCCTCTTTTCTTTTCTGAAACCGGACAATCAATCAGCACATAAAGGAACTCATTTACATGGAACACTATCACACTTGTCTTTGTTGGGTCACCATTTCATGAACAACCCAGGATGTATGGCTGTTGAGGACTGGTGCATATATAGATTTAACAAATAACAGTTCTTATGCAGAGAGCAGTCACAGAGAAAAATAGCTAATCAAAACACATTACAACATTAAATTTTCACTTTTTATAAATGGAGTAAAGATGCTTTTAAATATATTTACAGTTAGAAAAAGGACTTAGGATTACTACAAGTCAAAATTATTTAGAAATTATGAAAGTGAAGTTCATTTAAATTATAACATTATGAACAGAGTCAAATGCCACATTCTACTCAGAATTTGTCTACTCTGCTGTCAGTATTGTCACATCCCTTTAATCACAAACAGGCAAAAATTATGTTAACTTTCTTTAATGCCAAAACAGGCATCACTGCAATGTAAACACTGGCAACGTAACAGTTCAGTTAAAACCACCACAGCTCAGTTTCTAGATCCTAGCTGACTTGTGTTGTACCTGTGGTTAGAAACTGCTTTTCTATGTCTTATTCCATAAAGAACAGTGAGACTTTTCTGCATTCTTTTTGATTATAAACATATTTGTACCACATTTTTGAGATTATTCTCTAGAGACAGTTGAATCATAGCAAAATCCACTCCATTCTCCCTTCCTTCCAAACCAAATGGCTACTTATTTCTGAAGATACAAAGAGACCTCTTGTTGGCAGTGCTGGGTGGTTTATTCACATAAAATTAAATGAAAATACGTTTCCCATTTAGTGAACTACTGGTAATAGATTATGATTTGTTTGCAAGGAGTTCTGAAATGTGTTAGCATTCATTACATTTTAAATTAGAAACACATTTCATAAAACATCTTGCGATGAGATTTGCTATCATTAAACTGCTTACTTTAAACAGTTTTAGCTCTCTTGTAATCCATTACATCAGTATATTCCGCAAATAGTCCCACCTAAAAATAAAATATAAAAAATAAAGTTGAGAAGCATGTTATTTTTTCTTTTAAAAACTAGTGTATGTTATTCTGAACACCAGCCCTGCCCCAAAAACATTTAAGAACCTTAAAATGCATCGTTTTACAGATACTAAGATTTGGCCAGGTAACAGCAATGAACAGACATCCTATTTAGTAAGATAAAGCAGAATACATAATGAACAGGTCAGCAGTTATCCATCTGAAATAGCCTATAATTAACATTTGATGTCTAAAAAGTTCAAACAGCAACACCAAGGAATGAGGTATGTATGTTCTCAGATATCACATCAGACTTTCATTTTATGCAACTAACTGTATTTCACAACTAGCATCTTACAAAATAGAACAGTACCATTGTGCCTGTAGAAGTACTGCATTATAAACAGAAAAATACATTACTACAAGAAACCACCAAACATCACAATTGTCAGGGGCTACAAAAATCCATTGTTTTAGCTGTTAAGAAGACATATCATACGTTGGTAATAATTTGGGGCTGGATTCACTACCAAGAAGGTCTATCCAACTTTTACATGGGCTTAAAAATATATTTACTTTGAATGAGAAAGAAAAGAATCACGGGATTTTAAGTGGACTACCTCACTAAAAGGAGCTAAATAGACTTTTGTACTGAACCTGAATCTATAATTTAAAATCTATACATGGATTGTATGTGTGTATCAAAACACTTATTGGTTGTAAACAAAAATGCAAAATCTGTATTCACAAAAATATTTTATTGGTAATTTTACATAATACCAGATGGGATTGTAAATAGTTCTGCTCTGTATCAGTATATTGCTAAGTGCGTAAATGTTGACAGTTTATGCCATAAAGCAGGGTACTGATTTTTTTCATATGATTTATGACATAATATATTCTAATAGGCCAAATCAATATTAAAGAAATTGATTCAGGAACAAGAAATTAATAGTATTGTTATTTCCTTATTCTTGTGCAATATCTGATATTCCTGTAATGAAATGACAAGTGACTACATGACATTAGATAAATCTGGGGCAAGGAAACAGCACTAAGCAGAAGTGAGAACTGCACTTCTGTTATTTTTAAAGCTTTTCCAAACTCTCATATTTCCAAATGTTAGATTCTGCCAAATGCGTCGTCATCTGAGGTTCAGTATTTGTTACACAACATAGAATACCAGTGTACAGTGACAATGTAGTACTTTACCTGAATTGTAAGGTTAACCAATCAATGCTTAGAATGTGTTTTCTATTTTGCTTGTAAACATTACAATAAGTGTTTTAAGTGTGAAAAAATATTGGTAAAACCATCAACATAATTCAGTAACAGTAATCTAGTAAAATGTGTCAAACATTGGCAAAAATTCATACAAATGTTTTATTTAATAACATTTCTCCTATTTAACCACACCAAGTACCAGCAGGTGTTTTTAAGAAGATAATTATTATGAAAATTCTGTTGCAGCAATAGTTGATTAAGTTGATCTTTGACTTGCATACATATAACTATGTTTCACAATTCTCAAATAATACATATTTAGGCAGCTTGAACTATGTTATAAAAATTTAAATTCAGTACATGCCAATAGTAGAGACTCCAAGAGTTGTGTTAGAATTCACTAAACTAAAAGTGAAAATGGACTTACCAATAACACTGCATAATGAACATTCAAACCACATTTTCATGGCACCTTTACACATGAAGATTAAAAAGTTGGTCTGAAAATGCTTCGTAAGCATTTGTAGATTGCATTTAAATTATTGTTTCTACCACTGCACTTTTTTCATTTTTTAAAACTGCATAAATTATGTTCCAGTCAACATACCAATTGTGCATGAATAATCTGTCATGAAAATGTGGTAACAGGTGACAGAACTTATGTATTTGCATGTTTTGAAGAGAAGAGACTAAAGAAACTGGAGAAAATAAACTTTAATGAGATTCCCCATTCAGTGATGACGCTTCTCCTCTGGGTGAAGATGACCTGGACATTCCCCTCTCTGTGTTGTCAGAGCTAGAACCACTCTGACTGTGTTGATCTGCAGAAGCAGCACTGGAAGCAGGTGGTGACTTAGTTTTCTCCTTAAAGTCTGTAATTATGACTGTCAGATCTCCAACGGTAACTTCCAAATGCTGAGCGCTACTTCGATCCACATTTTTCAATCTTGGCCTAAATAAAGCAAATAATCATATTAAAAGCACACACACCATCTTATTATCCTGTCTTCCTCCTGCTTTTTAGGAGCTCTGGAGAACATATATGTGTATATAAGACTGCTATGTGCAACATGTAATAAGTAGGAAAACAATGTACCACAAGTATTTATGGTGGAGTGTTTCCTAGTAAGTTTTAAATAATCTTAGGAGAAGGTAATATGTTCTGTTCAGCTATTTTAATGTAAAAGTTGACCTTATGAATAATGTAACTGTGCAGCAATATGGATGTGTTGCACATGTGACGGTTTTTACTTTTAAATATTAAGTCCTTCTTTTATTGTAGCTACAGAAAGTTATACATTTGATCCAGAGAAGCATCCATCTATGCAGCGGCCTTAAGCAACAATTCTAAGTGGAGAATGATGTTCAATAATGAAGACATCCGTGTCTGTCTTTTGAATTCAACAGCACAGATAGTGTTAACTTGCAGCAGGTATTACTTAAATTTCAAAACCTCACTAGGACTGCTAGTATATAATTTGAACTGGACTTCGTGTTCACAGTATAACTCTGGTATTCCTGGCATATGCTGTGATTTAAATTATGCACAGAGCTGAGTATTACACACAGTGTTGACAGGGCAAGTCTCTTCATCTAGTATTTCAATTGTCTGATTTTCACAACAAAAAGAACCAAAGAACACTTTGACTTACATTTTGCCATCATATTTTTGCCAGCGACAAGCATAAAGTACTTTCAATTTACTACTTTCCTTTGACTACCGTGAAAAAGTGTCACCAGACAGCTGAATTTATACAAGCGGTTATGAACAGCATAGCTTTATGCATTTAACTGACTCCACAGCTTTCACTAGCTCTAGTTGCAATAAAATAAATTGACATCACATGTTAGCAGGTGTGCTAACAGCAAAGCCCTAACCTTTACACTATCATCTGACTTTAAGTAGAATTGGTTCCCAGTCACTTCAGCTGAAACACCTCATGCCTCTCCTCCACTAGAATAGACATAGGCTTTGACATCTTGTTCCCCTGAGGTTGAAGTAGCACGAATGAAGAATTTAAAAGAAAACTGAAAATCTGCTGCTCTGTAACATGGGAATGGACAGAAATATTCAGCATTATCAACCTGTGTAAGTGCCATGCCTGGAGCTTATTCATCATATTGAATGTGCATGCAGATTTTTACAGTTGTTTCCAGCAATAACGTACAAATTTTAAGGGAAAGAGAGAAGGATATCCTTTTCCCAAAGGATACTGAAGAAATCTGCTTAAACTAATCAAGCATTCTTAACTTGCTATCCTACCTAGTCAATCGATTCTGTGAAAAACTGAAGTGTTTCAAGCATTAAAAAAAAAAAAGTAGGCTAGTTATTTCAAATAGCAATTCTTAATGCAAATCTCAACACTTGTACTTCAGTCCAAGATTTTTATTTTAGTTATTTTTTAAATGTTCTCCCTCTTTCCCTACCTCACTTTTGCATTTTTAATATACTATTGCAATTCAACCATCAATATTTCAATTTATAATATTTAATTACCTTAATTAAAACTCACTATGTTAACTTCAAATACTTCATAACTGAAGTACTTCATGAGATAAGCTAGTAAATTTGAGTATTTAAAAAAAAAAAAAGAAAGAAAAAAGAAAGGGAAGGAACATCTCAGTGTCCTTAATCTTAATCATGACTTTCTTAATGACTGTACTCTCTTGACTCTCAATCTCTCCCTGGTTCTGACCCCGATGATCCCATTTCAGACACAAGAGAAGCATCTGCTACTTCTCTGCATAACTAATCTGAAAGGATCTTCCTCGGCTGGACTACTTTGGAGTGCTTCCAAATTTAAAAAAAAAAAAAAAAAATCAATAGTTTCTCCCACATTTGATTAGATTATGTCTTGTATACTTCTCCGCTTTTTTGGCATAGCATTCTTGCCACAGTAACTTTATGCTTAGACTGTGATGATTTAGGGGTTAAACCTGCTGCTTTTGTTTTGCAGTTTGCACCCTCCTTCAACCTGGTCTTACAGCAAGATCAAGGCTTTTACAACTGCTTGTCTGTACTGTAATATTTCATGTTCTCAGTTCTAAAAGTCCAAGGTTTCCTTCAGCATCCCAGATGTAGCACAGAGATTTTTATCACTAGGTAATATACATGCCTTATCCTGTCAAATTAATTTATACCCTAGTTCAGCCTTTCAAAGTTTATTCCAGTTCTGCAAGGATTGCAATAACCATGTTACTTTCCCACTCTGCTGCAGTCTGGTACTGGTTCTCTCCCTCTATTATTTTGCATGAAAACTAGTCACTCTTGCCTCCTCTTTTCCAGAGATTAGTACCACCCATTTGCCTATCTACAGTTTTGTATGGTCTGAGAAATACATATGTAACCCTTAACAAAAACACCCAAGTCTTTCTCTCTATATTCAGCTGGTCTCCATCTTCTGGTCAAAATTACAAACTGCAGATTTTCTTCACATTTAATAGGCATCCTAAACCAGTGAAACTTCACACACATATTTAGCCTTATTGTTGAGTTTGCCACAGCACTTACAAAGCAGTAAAATCACAGAACATTTTCTTATTTTCTTTTCTAAATTATGTTTTACCAATACTGCAAAAGTTTCTAAAATTTTTACCTGGTTTTCTTATGACTGTTCTTTTTGCTTGTTGTTTCCTTTTCACTTTTTTCCTTTTCTACTTTGTCTTTTTTCTCTTTCTTTGATTGTGTAGGGGGCACGAATTGCTGAGGAACCTGTTGTGCAACCAGCTGAGAGACAGGTCGAGGTTTCCTGTGTGCACATATATATAGACACGCATAATGCTTAGACTTTACAAGTCTCAAACTCTCTACATTTCAGTTATTAACATTAACAATCACTATAAAAAGAAATCTTGCTAAAACTTATCTTGCTGCTAATAATTCATTAAAATAGCATACCGAATTTAAACCCATTACAGCCTTTTGTTTCACTTACTTGCATTATCAACAAACGAGATTTTTTTTTTTTGGAGGATTTAGAGACAAGACTTTGCAATGTGCCCTCTTCTCCCAGTGGTCACATCCAGACAGAGACTTACATGGAGTGAACTCCAAAAGATGATGCTTCCAGAGGGAAAACTTTACCACCCACTGCCAGCCCCCTCAAATGATGAAGGGGTCTGTTTTGAGAGTACTCCAATACAGAAGTATACAATCTATACCACAAAAGGAAAAAGCTGACATTTCAGGCATCAGAGCTAAAGCCACTGTTGGCCTTATAGAGTAAAACTTAAGTGTTGACTGGAAAAAAATATACTGCACTAATATTTGTAGGATATAGCTGTCAGAACATACACGCTTTAAAAGCTGGCAACAGAAACTTCCTACCACATTCTATCGGTATACACAGCACAGGCTTCATTTCCAAGTTCTGATCCAAACTAAAAACCAGGGTGAGAAGAGGAACAGCAGGCAAAAGAATTTCCACAGTTTATTATTTTTACATTTTTCTGAAATATTATTTTGAAATGGCTTCATTTTTATTTTATTTTGTACTGGAATACAATGATTCTAATTTGAAATGAAACATTTTACTCTTTCCAATGCAAGTGTATTTCTTTGAGATTTTGGACTTAAGAAATTTCAAGTCATGACATATAAAAAGGAAGGTTCTGTGATTCTGTTAAGACTTTGAAGATGCAAATTTCTTCTCCAAAACAATGTTTACCCTGCCAGGTTCTTGGGTTTTGTTAGTTGGGTTGTGTTGTTGGGGTTTTTTAAGTAGAAAAAGCACAAATTATATATACTGTGATACTCTGAAAATACAAAGCAGTTATTAAAGCAAGAGAAGCTATCAGATCTTACGCATATTTATTTATCCCAACCTACAGGATCACACTAGCAGCACTTCTTGCTTAGGTGAACTGACGAGTAAAACAACAAAAGCAGAAAATCAAGGCAGCTCCCATTAGCTAGTCAGATTTTCAGTAATGATTGCAATAGTTCATGTTACAGAGTGAAAGCCAAGTTACAAGAATCCATAAAGTGTGGGAAAGGCAGTTAATATAAACCAGCTGAGATTTCATGAGTATTCACAGCAAGTTCTTAATGAATTAAAGTAAAAATAAAGACTATTAAAAACATCAACACAATAGAACTGTGGGGTAAAAACTAGACTACTGCGTACCCACTCATGAACTAAGCCCACGCTAACTCATGGAGAGACAAAGATCGGCAATGAATCACTTCACGAAAACTACCCAGCTTGTATCAACTGGCAAGTATATGACTACATGCTTTTCAGGAGAGCACTGCAACTAGGACCTTGGAAAACACACAGTATACAGAGTCCAAAGTGACTCAATGGACTGCAATTGTTTACAGTAACAGAGTACACAGGACACTTTTAAGAAATCTTGTCTCAGAACTGTTTTCACATTTTGTCATGCTAGTTCATAATCAAGCAAGAACCACCAAGGTGTAATTGATGCACAAGCTCATCATTTCAGGTGGAAAACTCTTGTGATATATAAACAAAACTGGTAATCTGTCTTGAATTGAAGAGTGCTCCAGGAGATAGGGATAGAGGGAGTTAACATTTCTAGTTAATGGCCAAGTGACAATCCCGGCATTACTACATAGTGACCTGAGAGCATAATCTGACATGTTACTTATGAAGTAAGACAGCAGTGAACTTCTCAACACAGAATTAATTATTGCCCAGGGCTGTGGACAACACCATGATCATGGAAACTTGTTAAAAAGGAGTAGAGAGGGGAAAAAAATTCCTAGCCAACTATTTTAGGAGTTCTCAATTTGCAACAATTTCAATTCCTGAGGACAAACTAGATAATATCTATTAGAGTACAGCTGGGAAATTAAGCTTAGAACTAGGTCCTAGGTTTAGAACTTCTTTTTCTAATACCATAAAATGAATGAGACTGACAAAAAAGATCTTTGCCACAAGGAACAGAAGTCAGTTAGGACAAAAAAAAAAAAACCCACAGAGAAATCATGTTTGGGAAGATGCACTAAAAATGAATCAAGAAGTTCTATGTGGTTTTGCAGTGACAAGGAATTCCACTCAGTTATTTCATTCCTCCCAATTAAACATCCATCTTTTCATTGTCAATAATTTCCATAGCTATCAGTTATATCTACGTTCTAAAATTTATTATCTGCTTTGTCACTTCCAGATTTCTTAAATGAGGCATTCAGTGTTCTCTATTAAAAATTTGAGAAAAAAATAAATTCACATCTCTCAACACTAAGAGTGTCTGTCAAGCGTTCAATTTTTTTTTCCCAGGTACTCAAAAGGGGCTACTGAACTGCAACCAAGCACTTTACAAGCCATGCAGGCTTCAGGAGATAACTTTACCACTCATGAAGCTTTAACCTGATAGAATTGTTCATGATTTAGCGGTAGCTGAATCATGTCATTCAAGCATGAAGGAATTCATACAGAGAAGGCTTTCTTGCAAGGAAGATAAATGTAAGAAAAACTATTCCTGTAACAGGAAATTGATTTTGATGATTTGCCAAAATATAACATTTTAAATTACTGGTTTTCTAAACCAGTTAGTTAAAGACTCCTTGTAATAGGCTGCTACAGATTAAGTATATACAGACAACATTAACACCGCCTTTTATTTCATTAATATATTTATGGTAATTTGCTTTTTGTGCATATTCAAGAGCACCTGAGCTAACTGGTGTTTAGAAAGAAACTCTATAAACTTCTGCATTATGATTACAAGCATTTTTGCCTCTACTACTGGGAGTGACTTTACAACTGAACAATCCAGAACTACAGGCAGAAACATTCATAAATACAATACACATTGCTTAGCCCCTCAAAATTTTGCATTTTTATCTAGTAATTTCACTTCAGTCATTTTAAGTTGAACACTAATCAAGAGAAGCATACACAATTACAAAAGATAAGAGCACTCAATTCTTTCCAACAGAGGTGAACTTCCTGGCTTGGGCCCTAAGCACTGCAGCCATACCAACAAACTGATTTGCTGAGCTTCCAAAAGATCACTGAGCATCACAGCTCCAAATATTGTGCCTTTCCTTCTCTATCACTTAGTTTTCTTTTTCAACCAGTATTATCTTTCTTCTAAGTTAACATCAGCTGCACTTCTACCTACATTTCTATTCCAACCTCATCCATTATGACTTTATTAATTATCTAATTCCAATGTTGTTTTCAAGGTCCTACATACAAATACTCATACACTTCACAATCTCCTTATTTTTTAAAGGAAAACTAACATTTTATTTTTTTTTAAATCCAACAGACAGTAATACAAACATTCAAGGATACAGTTTTTGTCTTCCCTACAATTCTCATTAATGCTAAACGACAAGGATGTCATAATTTTAACTCTATTCTTGTTGCAGGATATGACTACATTTTATCTCACAGGATTTGATCTAGCTGCTGGTTTAGAGGGTATATTTACAGACGCTGCAGAGACTTGTCTATTTAGGTTTTGTGTGCAGAAACTCATTCAACGCTGATGCTCTCAAAGGGAGCAAATATTAATACTGAGAAGGATGAACTAGTTTTCGTTGCTGGCATTCTTAAAAAGAAAAAGCTTTATAGCATAGCAATTTACATGCCTAGAGATGAAAAATACTCATTCAAGAATACACACAGTGCACTAGACCAAATGATATCTGGAACTTTTGCCCTGAGTCATCTCCCTCTCCCAGAGCTCACCACAATACCTTACTGCTCATAAGTCATTTTGGACATCTCACAGCAGTACATGCTTCCTTAATTTCCCTCACCTGGTATTCAACAATCATCTACGTAAAAAGGATTTTGACCAATTTGATATGGTGAATAACTTGGTCTCATTAAAACAAAGCAGGTCCATTTTGAAAACAGAAATAAGAAAAACAACAACAAAAAAAATCTATGTACAATACTACTAATAAAAATATGCCGCAGAAGTACAGTAAACCCTCAGTTGCCTGAGTTGTGCATCAAACATGCAGACAACCAAACTGGCATAATGCTGAGGGATCTTGGGGTCTGGCTGAATTTATTTAATTTATACAGAGCACAACTACATTTGCACAGTGCTGCTTCTACAGCCATCATGAGTCCATGAAGCAGTCTAATGTCTCCTGCACTACTCGGAGTATAAGCTCAAATTCTGACAGACCTGAGCTACTTATCTGTCAGACCAGCTCTAGGGTCCATCCGCTACAGTCTGGAAACAAAGAGCATGATGTGGACAACCGTGACAGTTTTTCCATGAACCAACCGCAAATCTACCGACATCTCAAGCGAGTCCTTCGTCAGCATGATGCACCCCTGTGTGCAGGGTTCAGAGAAGATTCATCCATTTGGTGCTGCATATCCTGAATACGCAGAGCCAACCAAGTAAGACTGCCAAGCAGCACACTGTGCAGCCAAGCAAGTAAGACTGCTGAGAAGCACAGCGCAGAGACATCAACAGTCCAACAGAGCAGCGAACACCTTACCTTTGATTCAGTGTGAGCCATGCTGGACTTGGACTGGTCCACACAGAACCAGTACCCGTATCCTCCCAGTACCCACAGGTCGCAGAACATAACCTATGCTTTTCTATAAGAAAGCTAGATGCTATAATTAAATCTCAGTGCTGAACACATACATCTTTTCAACCTGTTGTGGGAAAACATCTATAACACACAGTTTACAGAGTTCAGATATTCTGAAGAATAGGAAACATTCTCAAAGGCACACTCTTTCTTGAAGCTAAGTAGTATTAAAATTACGATTTCCCAATCTTAACAGAACAGGTCTAAACTAAGGAAATTCTGTCACCTCAGCTTTCAATCAAGCTGAAAGATGTTCTTCAACAGATAACCTGGATACAGAATAATATCTGACAAGCAGAGCTTCCATTCTAATATGATCCTTTCCTTCCCTTTCCTCTTTTCAAGTCCATCCACCTCCTGGCTTCAATTCAGACAAAAAGCCCTTGCTGGAGGCTTATCCTGTCTGGAGCGGCAAATTACCTATTTTGTAAAGCAAGTACCACATGCAACATATCTAAAAACTTTTAGAATACCACATGCTAAGCCAGGTATTTAAGTCTGCTGTTGAGCTCTGGTCACTTTACTTGCCACATTTTTCCTCCAATAACTACAGCAATATTCTAGTCCAGTTTTACTCGCCTATCAATGAGCTGATACAATTCTGTTTTCAAATTCCTCTTAACTCCCTGGTTTCCTATGAAATTATACACATCTTGCCCCATCCTAGAAATCAGGAAGGAATTGCCTGTGAAACCCTGTTTCTACAGAAGGATATTATGTAGTAGCTGCCCAATATGGTATTGACCTATTTTTGGTTCATGGACTCGAGTATCTCTTCCAGATACTAAGAAGCTACCTTTTGAACAACAGAAGGATTCAATGAAACAGGCAATATGTTCGCACTGTCAAATAGAACAGGTAACTATTATACACCAGGAAACATTTATTCATCAGAACAGTTCAAGCTTTCAGGCTGATCAGCAGTTATCTCCTATCATATTTTCATTCCCAGAAAAGACCAACTCCTGAGGAAAACAAAGCCTGTGGTATTTCTTCAAAATTCTTCACCTGCTTTTATGTAGAATATCTACACGGTATCCCTTACATTCCATAATTTCAACTTTGCACATGAATTTTCTCCTTTCCTCCACTGTAAAAGATCATCACTTCTTAAAAAAAAAAAAAAAAAAAAAAGGTTTCAGAGACTTAAAGAGGTTTTATTCAAAGGCACCCCTAATCCTTAAGCAGTACCATTTATCTAAACTTCTCTTCCCTGCAGGGAAACACTGACCTTTTGTTCAAGAGAGCCTATTCAATCCTCAAGAAAGGAGAGGTTAGAAATATCTGGAACAGAAACCTCACTGATTTTGCCTTGCCCTTGGTCACAGAATCCTTTCCTCAAAAATGAAAAATCCACATTATTCTTTAAATACAAAGTATTCTTCCCTTTCAGGTGATTCAGGAGGATGGAATAAATGCTTCCAAGTTAATGGAAGTTCCCAAATCTTCTACTCCTTGTTGCTTTAAGGCCCTCACTGCAGAGGACTCAAGTAATGAGTCTAGCGTGGTTTTGAACATCAGCTTCATTCACACTTCTGCAACCTGTTCTGTCCCACCAGCAAGGCATGGTAGAACTCATTCTTTGGAAACCAGTAATCTAGTCAGTCAGTGCCCTGAATTTCACTCTCCAGGGTTTTCCAAGAATTATCAAAATCGCTACTGCCAAAAGGTCTTACAAGCAGTAACTAATCCATTTATACAAGTCATCTTTGGTCAAACTTGCAAAGCTGATTGCTAAAGAATAGGATCGGTACAAAAAAAAAAAAAAACAACAAAAAAAACGAAGAAATGCTTTGGCCTTTACAAACTCCACACACAGGTTTTTTTATGATGTCTCCTTGGGAAAGTCTTGGAGCTTATTCCAAAAGCTGCATTATAGACACAGGGTATGCTGATACACTATGGATTAAACCCAGAACACTTGTGTCAGTTCTTACTAAGGTAGTAGAAACTCTAAAAATCAAAGTCAGGTATTCCCAATTAAGTATCTTCAGGCAATGCATACAAGAACAAGCTCAGTCAGCTTCTAGGAAAAAATACATAGAACTAATCACTAGGCATTGAAGTCAGTCAGTTCCTCAAACCACTGCAAGTTTTCCTGTATTCCACTTTCTTCTTCATTTACTACTTATGAAGGACAACTGCTTAAAAAGAAACCTTCCCAGAATTACACACTTCTGACAGTCACAAAGGAATATGACTACTAGTGTATCATCATGACAATGCCTCCACTGTCTGATTAATACCACTTTGATCTTTCCTTCTATCTTTATATATACAAGCTTCTGCAACTTCTGCTTTAAGTCATGCCGAAATGCAGCTTGTTCCTATTTGGATAGCTACAAATTTTTGTTCAAGCACTCATCCTTACTTTAATTACAGAAGCTTTTCTTTCATTTACCTATAATTACACTGCTTGCTTCTTTTGACAGCTCTGTTGTTCCCCAACTTCTGTATAAAATGTGTCCCATGGATCTTTAGAAATACAAGTAAAGTATCATGGATCAGCTGATATGCAGTAACCAGCTATGTGCACTCTTAAGCCACTGCAAATGCTCGGCAACTTTGGACAGAAAACAATTTTACTGTGGAGCCTCCCTGCAGGCAGTTCTGACAACAAGGTGATGCACAGAAACATGTTATATTACTGTAACAATTCAAACAGTATTAAAATTTTAAGACATTTTTCAAAATTACTGCCAAATGCAAGTAAAGCATTTAACTCGTTCTTCTCAAATTCAAAACTAGTTCCTTCCCCACAGGCTGACCTTCTACTCAAGTAACTATATGATACTTCAAAGATTAATCACTCTTCCTATGTTTTTCGCAAACCCACCATATCCACTAGTATTCATACTTAAAATCTTCTTGGTTTTGACCCAAACTATACACTCTTCTACACTATCCCCAGTATGATGACATCTTATTTTTAAGGTATTCAACCATGCTAGAAGGTTCAGACACATCAAATATAGATTTACACTGCCTACAAGACTGATAAATAAGTTGGATACCTGAAAACAGCATACAACTTACAGTAATAAATACCATGTTGTAAAAATACTGTTACCATGACGCAACTAATTTCTACTTTAATTGTGCCTTGTTGTCCTCCCTCCAACCCACCTCTTTTGGCGGGGGGGGGGGGCTGTCTTCCTTTTGAAATGCAAGCTTTTAGAAGCTGCTATCAAACTCTTCCAAGCTTACTCTGCACCAAATCTAAAATTTCTCACTTCATGGCAAACCTACAAAAGTTCTGTGTATTTTGTTCACCTAGAAGTTACCATAGATTTACACCGTTATGAAAGAAATGGTATTCCTCCCTCTCTAGTGCCCTGCAGACTTGCCTATCTCCTTTCCATCTGCTACTGTGGGGCTTCTGTGTCTGACCGAGCTGACTGAGTTAAGATACTCAGTATTTTTTTCAAATGGAACTCCTCCTCCACCAGCTTTTGCTATTCCCTCATCCAGCAAGGATTTCAGAAATGCCTTGTTAACATGCCTGAGTTTTTCCAACCTTCAATTCTTTTAGAATTTGGTAGCAAATTTAATTCTTGTGACATGAGGTGGACTGAAAGTCTTTAGTTGTCTGTATTTTGTAGTGCATTGCCACTGGAAATAAGAGTAATCCCTGATAAAGGAGGACAGACCTTGGAATTAATTCAATTTAGTCATCTCCTTATAGCTTCAGCCTTTATGCAGAAAATAACAGGATGGGAGCCATTTCCAATGACAATTTTTTAAAGTGTGCTACCCATTTGCTAACAGCAAACGTATTTTACTTCAGACAAGTCAATACATTCTTGGAAAATTCATAGCATAATTTTTAGTACTGCATCTTGAATACAGGCCTACATTTCGGATATCTGTACTTAGAAATGCATGCTGTTGTGTTACTCAGTATTCTGTATCGCTCCTTTGCTTCTTGATTTTTGTATTTTATCATATATTCCTCACCTCCGGACAACACAAACAAAGCCAACCTCATGATGATTATGACTGTCTCTTCATCTAAATCATATCAAATCTTACCATTAGATACCTCATCAAATAGTTTTGTAAATATCCCTTCCTAAGTATCACTTGGCTGGATAATTTCGCAAAGCTGTTAAAAGACTTTCGTACATTGGCTAGTCTGGAATTCTGCAAAACTACATTAAAAACAACTGAAACAGTTTAAAACACTTCCACGAGTGTTTTCAGAATGCATTTGCAAGACAGTATGAGACCTGATGTGTCAGCTCACCAAGAAAAACCACACATGCTCATTCCACAGAGCTGTGCATCTAATAAGCCTACAGACCACCCTGCTCAACACTTCTCGGAACTGTCACCAAAACTGAAAAGACAAACTCCTGTAAAGCTAATATCAGAATAAATACTTGTTCATTTTTCCTTAAATAATTCCACTTCAAGTAATTCAATTAACAATATGCCATTGTGAACTAAACAAAACTACTGGAAGAAATAAGGTTAGGTTTAACCAAACCATAATAAAAATCTTGTTTTGCTGATGCTTGTATCATACAGATCTTTTAAAAGTCTAAACAGAGTATTCTGTTAAGTGCATTAAAATCTTGTTGAGAACAAAGTTGAATCATTCAAATCCTACTCTATTCTTTCATAACTAGACTGGATCATTTCCCAATACAAATGTACAGGCTTTAAATATCTTATAATTTATTTGAAGATCATTTTCCACTCACGTCTATCCTAAATATTAATGTCTCAAGAAGCTAATAGAAATCTGATATCCACAGTAATACTCTAATCTCCATTGTTCTAGTTCACAGTCATTACTGAAATCTCAAGAAAAGCTTATCTTTGCATACTTTCAACTTCATCATCATATTCTTGCTAGTCCCTACTCAAATCTCCTTCACCACATGTCCCCATTTCTCTAACTACTAAGGTCCACATTTTCAAATATATCTTAACACAGTAATTAGAGCAATTAATTGGAAAAAAAAAGTTGTTCCTAATCTCCAAAGCAAGTAGATGTACACAGGGAGTCAGCTGGAAAGATGCGTGATTTTACAGTAAACGGCTTTTTAAACAAACATACAAAAAGAAGGAGATGAAAAAGCGGTTTTAGGTAGAAGATTTCCTAAGTGAAAGACTACTCCTGTAACACGTATTATTAGAACAATATCTTCACTTAGGTATGAATGTTTTGAGCAATTCTTATGGCATTTATTTCAGTAACTTTTACAAGGTACAGCTATAGTTAAATATTATAGCAATATTATAGTATGATACACTTTCTGCATGTTTTCAAAAAGACATTAATTATGCAAAGTTCTAACTGTAACTTTGTAATAAGAGCTTAGACAGCTTTTTACTCTGAAGATCACAGTACAGGTTACAACCAGCAGCTTTGGAATGTGACTTTTCCATGATGGACTGATGATGTAGATTTAGATGCCAGAAGGTCTAAATGGCTCCAGAATGAAATATATATTTAAAATTCAGTTTCTGTAACAAGTAACACAGTACCTTGAACTAGAAGTTACTAAGAAGTAAATAAACTTTCCTCCCACCCACTAGTCAATTCTTTTTAATAGTTATATCCCTCCCCCCACCCTCATATACTGATAACAAGTTACTTTACAAATATCAAGTAATTAACATTCCCACTTCCTCAGACGTGTTTTCTCTCTTTTTCAGAAGTCTTTCTGCAAAACAGGCTACAATGACGCTAGTGATTTTTGCATCTATGCACCTTCCAGAGTTTCTTTTCCCTCCACTGTAACTGGCTTTAATAATAGCAAATGTAAGCAACTTCAACTAAACAGAGGGAAAAATTAAACATATACACAGCTACCCCAGACTTCCTTGTTTTAAGCTGACCTCTGCCTGTAAAGATCTTAACTTCAAAGAGACTGCTTTTTTTTTTTAAAGACTAGGAATCCATGAAAAATGTTAGAATGCCAAGGCCTATATTTATATAGACATTGCAGTGGTGTTGACAGCTTTAAAAAAAATAAATGGAACCAAATTTAATTTAGCATCATAATCTTGTTATCATGGCTTACAAATGCACAGGTGAAGAATTTCCTAAGGGTCAAGAAATTTCTACTTAAGTTCTTTATAATATAGAAAGAAATCAGTAGAACCGAGACACACATACACGCATTAAGTCATCGGAATAACTGTCCTCATGTAATACTGCAGACAGTCAACAGTCAATCTGACACACAGTGAATGGCAGAATCTTATTAAACTTCAACTGAGAAGGCAAAAGTTTAAGCCTTACATTTTAGGCCATTCATTCCAGTTTATGCACAAATCTGTATCGTTAAAGTGCAAGTTTGTGCAATCTGGCTGTACAGAAGCCAAGAAAAAAGTTCCCTGTGTTTACATTACCAATTTGCCTATCTTTTTTACTGATCTTTCTTTGTGCCTCAAGAAGACAGTGAATTTTTCAAGTGCTAGTTTAACAGTAAACATTTAAAGCATGAAATATTTTCAAACTTCAGTAGTGGAGGACTATTTTTGTCAAATGCAAAACACTCATTCCCAAATAATTAGAGAGAATTGTCACGTGTTTCTATACCCAAAACAGCTTTTAATATATCCTTCCACGTATGTGCAGATTAGTAGCTACAATGTTTTGAGACTATTTTCTTCTATCAGGCAATTTTTCAACTAACGTAACATTTTATTTTTTCTAGATTTGATACATAAGCAAAATATACTTTTTTAAAATCACATTTATCTCTTAATGGACTATCACATCTACTCCACAAGCTCTTTGTGCAGCACCTTATGCAACAAGAGCTTCTAGGTTCTGCCAGAATACCAAGGAAACAATATTCCAGAATAAAGGAAACTGCTTTTTCAACTTCACTAAAAACCCAGCACGAACACTTGTTCCACTACCATTGCTGATTTTTGTGATCAAGCGCAACCAGAGCACAACTTACCTCCTAATACCAAAGAAAGAAAAAAGAAAAAAAAAAAAAAAAAAAGATTCATTTCTGCATAAGCACATCAGTGGTATTATTTAAAGCAAACAGTAAATTATCAGGAACATTGTGTATACTAAGTAATATTGCAAACACTGTGGCAAATTAGATCTTGCAAATTGTGGTCTACCCAGAAGCTAGCAGTTCATGTAATGATGCCAATCCTGATTTTTAGCAGTTGAAATCACATTATGAAAAGCAAAAAATATTTCCTATTACCCATTCTTGTAATGCAAGTGCAATAGTTGCTAGCAATTAACTTAAATATCACTAGCAGGAGAAGCAGTCTTTGGATTCTGACACAGATCAGCTCACCCTCCCTCAGTCGTCAGTGCTCTATTAAGCTATCAGATTAAACTGCGTTTAGCTTGCCATGTCACATGAATATGCTCACACTAATCACCACACAAAGCCATCTTGAGAGAAACTAGTCTTTATTTCTACATGGAAGCAGTTAATGATTAAATGCATCTTCAACATCGATAATTTATGTTGTTATCCAAAATTATTTTTTCTCATTACCATCGCTTCTGTCATATCCTAGGCATTACAATTCCTCCACAAATAATACAACTGACTAATTATGACAGTGCAAACAATGGAGCTAGTGGTCTGTATGGGAAAACATAATATAGACCCATTCGCATATTGCAGAGTAACAATGCAATTCCTACACATCCTACGTATATTTGATCTCTAACTTTCAGCCAGCTCTGATTTCCAGTGCTTTCATATTCCTAGCTGTTTTACAGCATGAATAATTTACTTGGAATTCATCCATTCAGTGCATTTCTAGCAATTCTGTCTTTCAATAAAAGCTGATTCAATTAGAATAGACTTACAAGACCCATATGGTTTTATCAGTCACTGTATAAATGTGCAGAAAACTACCCCTTGAGGCAGTGTCCCTATTTAATCATTCCCTTAAAGGGAATGCCCTATTTTCCAGATGACATTTAACAGATGAGGCCACCAAGCCTCCTGAAGACAACTGGTACACTGCACAACAGTCTGCCCTAAGAAGAAATATCCATATCAGGACCTTTAGAAAGCCGAAATTCATCTTCACGGATAGTTTTTAAAGCAGCCATCAAATGTTACTTTTCCAACAACCAGTTTTAAGGCTTCAACCTCTCTCGCACACTGTTACTAGAAATTCTTCCCCACATGCCACAAACTGTGGTTCACCGATGCTCAGCGTGACAGCTATATTGAAAATATCCTGTTTGAGAAACAGAATATGGGTATCAACCAATTTATGTTTCCTAGATGACAATGTGCTACATATGAGCAGGGGTCAGAAAGCTCAATTTCCTTAACAACATCCCCTGAGGAGGCAGTATTTGGGAGTCTGCAGAGAAGGCAGCGGTTACAGTCTTTTAGACCCCTAGATCCTTGGGATTCATGGGGAAGTGACCTCTCCCAACTTCCAATCCCACAAAGGATTGGATCCTTCAGGCTGCTCCTCTGTCCCCTTCCTGTAGAAACTGTGATGCTTCTTGCACCTATGCAAAAAAACACACGCAAAACATGAGGTTCATACTGATGCAGCAGCACAGTTATTGTTGCACAAAACAGGGTGAAAACTTGGCACAGCTAGTTTTGTGACCAAACAGGAAGGAACTTGCTTCTGACCTATCTTACTTGTTCTGCACTGCAGGTGTGATCTTCCCAGAAGGATGCAGAATTCTAGAAACTTCTTCCATTCAGAGCCAGCTTCACAAAGATGTCCACCTTAAGTGGGGGAAAAGATTACACGCTTTCCCTAAAAAATCAAGTCTCCATAACGCTCTTCAGAAAAGATGTATATTAATAGAAAAAGATGCCACATAATCATCAGCCCTCACCTTTCCTTTTTCTGTTCTTATTCAATTACAGAACTTCTAATTCATGACCCTAATCACAGAATTCAATGATATCTGTAAGGAACACCTTCCCTTTCACTGAATGTGTCAAACCAACTTTTTTCAGCTTTTAGAGTTAGGAACCCTATTTTTAAAGTAAATTTTAAAACCCCCACTCATTCACACATTTTTTTCTACCAAGCACTGTCATTTGAACTGTGCAGTTCAGATAAAGTACATTCAAGTATTATGGAAAAGTTTAAAGATAAGTCCCAAACTTCCAGTAAGTTAGAATGGGAAAATTTTCAATTGTTCATTTCCTCCCCATCCCCCAACTCCTAAGAAAACAAGAAAAGACTTGTAGCAGACATCAAGGTCATGTCTTGTAGTCTTCAATCTGACTTCTGATGGAAAGCTTGCCAGCCAAAAGCCTACCAACAACATTCTGCAGCTGAACTCTCCAAGTTCAAGCCTGCTCTACATCAACGTACCACATACCAGTGGAATGCACTTCAGAGAGAACAGACAATCCTCAGGATCTCTCTGTCCTACTTAAACCAGGATAAGCTACTGCATGAAAGCATAAAAAATGAACACTTAATATTTTGTTCCACTAGCCTACTTTGAAAGTGTTTTGTAGATGACTGTATCAGCCAACAAGAGAAGACATCATTTGATAGCGAGAAAATTTTCTGCAAAGCACACTGTCCTAACCTGACTTTCAAGATGAAACACACAGACCCTTCTGTCAAGTTTTAAACAGGAACAGGCATAATGGGCTGTCACAACAACAGTAAAGGAAAAATTGTTATAAAAAGTCATGGGGCAGAAGATGCAACTTCTCATCACTCTACAGGTGATACAAGAGCTGTCTTCTTACCAGCTAGACTCCTCTTTTAAAATACTTAATCTTACTGTAGGTGTTTATTGAAATCCCAGTAGCTTCTAGTCCAGGACAGCTAATAATTTTCCCTAGAAAAGACACAGTGAGCAAGAATACCACTGGTGGCACTAAAACCAAAGATGACATTTTCACTTAAAAAAAACAAAAAAAAACCCCAAAACCCAACAGCTAAAGACATCGAAACATGCACTACTTATGCCCCAAAGGAAAGTACGTCATCATGGAAATAGAAAGAAAGAAGTATACCCATTATCAAACACAGAAAGAAAGCAAATACCAGATGGCATAAAGGCTTCTTTGCGTCAGTCACCACACAAAAGTTTAATTCCATATAAGCAAATTAAAAAAGGGGATATGAGTACCAGTTAGAATAAGAAACAGACTGGGCTACTGAATGTTATATGGCAGTCAACAGCATCTAGTGAAATTCACCCGTGGAAACAAATTGTTTAGAGAACCACAGCAAGATGGAAGAAGTCATCAAGTACTGCAGAAAAGAAAAGGGAAAAAAAGAAAAGAGAAATCACAAGATGGGCAAATAAAAATGCAGGAAGTAGTAGATGACTCAGCCTAAGTCAAATTTCAGAAAGATACTAGAAACTATTTAACAATTGGGAGCATTAAAGGATAAAGCCAATTGGCTTGACACAGTCTAGTTTCTCTCTCTAATGAACTAATTGTCCTAGTGCCTAGGAGAAAAGCAATGCATGTTCCAAGTCTTGACTTGGGTGGGATGCAATCAAAAATACATTCTCCCACTCAAGCTAGACTATGACTGGGACAAAATTGTGCAGAATGGAGTTCAAATTTAGGGTTTGTTTGTTTTTAATAGTTCTCAACCACCAGCTGTAGATGTAGGATAGCATTTATAGTGAGGTTCTACAGGTATACTATTTAATATTCTTAATCATGCTCTGGACAAAGGAACAGAACGAGCAAACGGCACCAGGCTGAAAGGTGGTGAGAACTATCTGCCAAGACCATCCTGAGTTAAGATGACTCAAAAATGAAAATGATGAAATCCAAGAAAGAGAGCATGAAGCACCACAGGCCCCACAACTGCATAAAAAAATCCCTACTTAAGTAACAATGGGACACACAAGGACACCAGACTGTACTAGATCAAGTAGACTGCAAGGTACAGAGAAGCCAACATCCTGATACTATTGCACAAGAGGAGAAACCTCAACCAGGGAAGTACCAACATCAGACATCATAATTTAGCAGGATTCTGGAAAGGCATAGCCCCACTAAACCTTACACTAGAAATGACTCGGCCGAAGAGTCAACAATAAAGAATCACGATATAAACTGAACAACACTCACCTATGAGAAAGGGCTGCTGAAATATTGTTTCTGTAAGAAAGACTTAGAGAGAGAAAATGGATGAACATGGAAACCATAACCCAATAACCAAGGAAGTACTAACACAGAGGGTAACTCACTGGGGACAGGGGCAGTATAAATCAATTTATCTTACTGAACAGAAAGGTTAGATATCTGGAAAAACATCAAGGGTAAAAAGCACTACAAATAGGCTGTCTAAAGGGATTACAGTCTCCTTCACTGGAGACTTGTTAGAACAAAGATCATGTTAAAAGTTGCCCAGGTTTACTGATGCTCTTTCAGTATGGGAGAGTGTCTAACTCTCTGGAAGACCTTTTCCATCCCAAGTTCCCAGGGCAACATGGATAAGCCAAATGAGACATGTTAGCCTCCTTAGAACCATCCCTATAATGAGCCCAAATGTATTCAAAGCTTTTACTGCTTTAGTAACTGTGGAAAACAAATGCTAACCTATTTTGCTTGGCTTTGCTACAATTCAGCTGAACAAGCCATTCTTAACTGGCAGAACCTACCTCTGACCCTGCATTGCCCATTAACAAAGCTGGCCTTCTAGAGAGCATATCTCCTAAATCCATGATCAGATCCAAGATCTTGGAAACAGAGGGCTAAGAAGTTTTTCTTCCTGTTCAGCAGCTCTGACATCATTAGTTATCATAGGAGGGGAAGAGAGAAAGTTTATAGAAAGCGATAGGTTTCTTTCTGCTCTGTGTTTGTTTCTTTAATTGTATAAGGTATATACACATAGAAGGCCAAGTCACAATGACAGCTACCTAAATTTCTGGCCCAAGGTGACTGCTGACATAACTACTATTTTCAATATGATGCAAAAAGAAACAACTAAACTAGGTTTAAATCAACTATCAAAGTTGGATCAAACAGGCCCTACCAGGTCTTAGCCCAATATCAAATGAAATACCATTTGTTTTGTTCTGGGGAGACTGCATTAAAAAAGGGAAGGAAAAAAAAAAAAAGCCCAAGCTGTAACAGACATCAGGAAAGAGTTAGAGAAACAAACCCAAACAAACATCAAAAGAAAAATACCAAACTCGCACTTAAAAAAAGAAAAGGAACACTTCTTCATGAGCTGTTTAGAGTAACGGATTAAAATATGCAAGGTTCAAACCCACAGAGATTTAACAACAGAATTAACCTTAAAAAAACAAAACAAAACAACCACCCCCCCCCCCCCAAAACAACTACTTATGTAGTCTCTCTAATATATAAACTTTATCTTCTCTTGATTGGCTGCCCATTGCATTCTCTGTTGCCTATACAAGCTATGCCTATCAACAGCACCTAACAGAGCTACCCCAATCAATAAAAAATTACTTCATTGTTTTATATGGAAAAACAAAACCTCATTCAAGTTGATGTGTGCAAAATTCTTTAGTTTCACTATATTTTTCAGGGAAAAGAATTCCTAAATAAATTCCTAAATACTTCCAAAGGTTACTTTAAAAAACTTTTTCTAAAAATAAGACTGGAAGTCCAGAATGACTAGATTACCTGATGGCTATCTGCAGAGCAAAAGAGAACTATTTATTCATACTTCTCTTCATAATTTAATATTTAAGCTAAAACATAAAAGTTGCAATACAGAGCCTGGTAAAATATGGATTATATATGACTTTTCCACTCACTTAATTCCTGCAAATATTTCCTTCTCCAAGTAACCAAGTAAGTAACCAACAGCTCTTCAGTCTGTTAAGCTTGATTCAGTCATGTATTTGTAAAATCAGCATGACAGGTGATTCTTCCTCTTTTTCTCCTTCACAACCTTCCCCCTGAGACACTCATGCGCATGTGCGCACACAGAGGCTGCATACTGGAAGGCAGAAGAGAGTATCCTTAACAAGCTGTTGTAAAACAGACATGTTAAACCAGATATACAAGATAAGTACCAACTCTCTGTCCTGAGCAGTACTGCATTTCAACAGAAAAACAAATACCAGATTTGGTTAAATGTAACTGATTTGTGCTTATAAACATCCAGATGGTACATGACTAAACAAATTGCACATATTTTCTGAAGAAAAATGACCTTGATATCCAAGTTAAAAAAGTAAAACATTTTATTTATGCTTCTCAAAGCATAAAACAAACTCATGACAGCTTCAAGTGGAGACCTGTATCTCATATTTAGGAGGTTGTCAGACATGCTTATAAAATACATGCACATATTAAATGGCCACAGTCTCAGGCACAATCAAGGGGCACAGACCAAATATCAAGCAAACGTACAAAGATGGCATTCCAGTTCCTTATACCTCAGACTCTTCTGTCTGGTATGATTTAAAACTGGCTTTACATACCTTAGGCTGGGAGAAAAGGAACAATTCAGTAATGGAGATCAATAGAGCACAGGACACGGAAGCCATGCCCCCATTCACCTGGTTACATATCTCTCTACTTCAGCAGTACAGGATGTTAAGAGGTATAGATCCCGAATCCACAGAAATTCATCCTGACCTGAGAAGCCAGAAGAACCTGGCTAGAAGTTTCAGGGGCTATTTTATGTAAATGACATTGCGTATAGCAGCTCACCCAACATGTATATCAGAGAATACCTTAAGAAAAAAAACCTCAAAACCCAAAACACCACCACCTCCCCCCCCTAAACTTCACAAAAGTCACTTGAACCTGTTTTATCCCCTTATTCTCTCTCCTTCTTTCCCCCTGCCAAAAGAAAAATACCGTGGGCTTGAATAGCGTGCATTGAGTCTCACAGATTCGTAGGTAACATGAAGTTTTTACTGAATTCAAAGCAAGCAATAAAAGTAGTTCTAAAAATTAAAATTAAATAAAACCATAACAAGCATAAAGTAGGTACATCTTTGTGCAACAAACCTTCTATTATTAGCTAAGAGAATATTATTAGTGAAAATACCCTTTGGAATTCTGCCCTTTTTCCCAATTTTAAAAAAATCACAGGATGCTATTGACTCTGGAAAGGGGAAATTGATCACGTATCCCTGCCGCCCTTTTTTCCTTTATTTACACAGCAGAATATCATGCCAAGCATTTCAAAGTTTAAAAAGCCAGATTTGCAGTTCCTCCTGTAGCTCACACTACACTTCCCTGGCTGCTCATCCTTCACACTGAATGGAGAAGCGGTTTGTCACAGCATGCAGAAAAGAATGGGATCCTGCAACTAGAGACCAGACCAGACCACAACACGCATGCATAAAAACCACATGAAGAAAAGCAAAGTGACAGGCAATTTTAAATCTGGATGCTGTCACTAACTGAGTAACAAGAGCATTAATATGATCTGAGGAAGATGGAGCAGAGAGGTGATGGAGCAGTAACACAGCCTCCTAGAAGACAGAAGAGAGTAGCAAACGTACATCCCTTTAGAGAGAATGCTAGCCCTCTTGTGTACTTCTTCCCAGCAACACTGGAACTCTTAATCTTCAGCTTTACAACATGTCTAAATTACAATGACTAACCGTGTTAGCTGGCAAGAAAAAGAAAAAAAAAAAAAACCACAAACAAAAACCAAACACCTATTCAAGGACAGACAAACTGGGAGCAAATACTTTCTGCAGTAAGGTCTGTCCAAGGATCTAGCCCAATTCTTGAAGGTCAACCAGGATTGGTGTACTCCTGATTCAAGATAGTGCCATGAAGAGCAGAAGGAAAGAAAGAAAAGAAATGGTAGCGTGCCCACAGAGGCAACTTTCTTTTGGCAAAGCAGTAATTGTCAGAGTCAGAACAAATTCAGCAACCCCACTATAACCTCCCCAGGAGCCAAGTAATTCCCTTCTGGGTTGTCAGCATATCATCGTTGCCACTGTTGCTTTTACAGTGATGCCAGTCTGGGCTTTTTCAGCGTTCCAGCAATTTCTTTACTTTGCTGTACAACACGAGTGATAGAGGGGGAATGATGATTTTCAAGCGTTTATGTCTCAGCAAAACTTAAACAATTTCATGGGGCAAGGAAATCAAACCACTTATTTAGCCTAAGGGCTCTTCCTCTTGCCAAACTTCAATGGCTTTTGCAAACAATAGAGCTTCTCAAAGAGATCATACAATTTCTTTATAATGGAAACTATTAGGCAACCTAAATATAGAGTTCGTTAGCAGTTCCCTCTATAACACAGTACGTTAGGGTTCTGTTCAGCATTCCTTACTCATGGTTCTAATGAACTTCAGCAGGAGATTTGTCCAAGTAAGGAATGATTATTACAGCCCTAGGTTCCTTACATTTATACAACATCTTTCATCTAGAAAGATTTCAAAATGTTTCAAAGGTTACATATAGAAAATTACTATATTCAGTACAGTCTCCTATCAAGAGGAACATAGTAATTTCTCAGTACCCAGGCAACAATACAGAACAATTTAGGTTAGAAAGTAAATAAGAAAGCCGCGTCTACAGGGAAAATTTAGATCCTCAGTGACATTACCACATTAAAGTCTGGCAACGGTTCTACAGTGAAAGGTACAGGGATTTCCAACTGGCAGATAGGATCTTAGTTTTACATCTGACTCAGGGCACATCTAACCGGCACCACGCTGGGGCACTCCTTTAGTACCAACCCAAAGAAAAGAGTGCCACCTTGGGAATGAGTTACACCACTTCCTGCAGCATCCAGGACTTCTCTTGGACATCTCCCATCCAAGCACAGCCCAGTTTAACCATTCAAGGTGATACTGTGGTGGACAAAGTTAATTTAACCCCATGATCCAATCTGCTTTGAAAATTTAGTCTAGAAGTATATTAAAATATAAAAGTCATAAGAATTATTTCCACTAATCTTAACAATTCCACCAGTTGTTAAAGATCATAATCCATGTCTAGCCTCTGGCATAAAAGATAACTCTTTCAGAGAGAAGAAATTATTCAACAGTGAAAACACCCACAAACCCTACCCCACACCTGAAAATATTTCCGTAACGTTAATTGTACATGATTAGTATAAAAAAATACAACTGTTTTAATCAACTTTCCATCTAATTTCCAGTGGCCTTCAAAAGCACTAAACTTGACTATGATTGCCTGTTTTTCTATCTGCAAATCTGGTCGCATTTAGTGAATTTTAACATGCAGAAGCAGACATTAAACTGTCCACCACAAAGAAACAGGTTTCTCTGAACTAAAAAAAACCCAGTGCTTTACAACGCCTTATAGACAAAGCTCTCATCAGTAAAAAAACACAGTAGACATTTTGAAGTAAGAACCATTACACACTAAGAACTGAGCTGAGACATCAACTTAATCTAACACTAAGCTTCAAAATGGAAGACAAAAAAAAAAAAAAAAAGCCATTCACAGTGTCATCAAAACACCATAGTATTGTTATTCTGACCAACACTGATGAAAAACATTTTGTTGTATAGGCAGTACCAGCAAATGTTTTAACAAGGCCTCAATTTGGTCTCCTGGACTCCAGCTCCTTAAAAAAAAAAAAGAAAATTCCATCCAAATGGCCTTTTGTGTCTCTCTGGCACCCTCATGATTCCCTCCATAGACACAAAGGTCTACTTACTAGTTCAAATCTAATTTCAGAATGGGGGCCTAAAACCTCAACCTGTATTTATCTCATGCCATGTGTAAATCCTGGACTTTGCAAACATGAGAAAATGCAACCCATTTAAATCTTATGGGAAAAAGAAACCCATAAACCTACTCAGCTACACATTGTATCAGAGTTTAAGCAGAGAAGCAAAAATCAATGTACCAACTAAAGCTCTGCATACCAGATCACTGTGGTGGAGAAACTGGAAACAAACAAACAAAACAAAGAAAAAGGCATTTTGTTGCTAAAATATTAAAAAATTATGAATTATTCAAGTGGGGAAAAAAGAAGGCAATGATAATATTGGTTTCCCAGGACTGTTTATTTTTTCCACAATTTTTTTTTTTTAGTTTGGTTTGTTTTTTTGTTTGGGGGGTTTTTTTGGTGTGGTTTTTTTTTTTTAAGTTTTAGTGCTTTTATCCAACTGAGTTTCCAATGCAACAAAACATAATGTTAAACTGACTTTGTCTATCTAACTAACCGGAGGTTAAAGAGGCTTAATTCATGCTGTTTTAAAGATTTTGCATTTGTTACTTCAGCGGTATTATTTTGCTGAATATTACTGATCTGTACATATCTATCTGTGATATAAACATAATGCCATTGTTGTAACTGGAAACTATGCTATATGTGACAGATGCAACTCTTTTCAGCGCATGTACCTCACTGATTTCCTTGATTAAAAAAAAATTTAAAAATCAACTAGTATTCAAAACTGAAGTTATGAGAAGTCCTTTCAACATTCATTCCGGTTTTTGGAAGTCTAGGAAATCAACACCAGAAATAAAGATGAACCTTTTTCGCCAAGTAATTGGACTCAGCCTTTGCACTTACAATTTCAAACATGTAACGTTTGTTGCAAGTCACATTCAGCACTGCTTTGACCTATATCTAGAATGTAATTGCTGCTTTTGATAGGATTGCAACTTTCATTGCTACTTAAACTTCTCTTGCCGGCAGGATTAACCCATAGGTACGATAACCGTAACAAAGGATTCTTTAGCAATATTCTCTTCAGTTAGCACGCAACGGCTACAAGCGTGCTCCCATTCGTTTTATAAAAAGCCTCTGTTCCCCAAGCACGCACGTTTAGGCCACAATACTGAAAAACACCGGCAAACACAGGAACCAGGTAATCCACCGCAAGCTTTCCGACGGCTGCACAGAGAAAAGGTCCTCCTGGGAAGTCACGGATAGGCAGGGTGGCACTTCCATACGGCGCAATTCAGCTAATCAACAATTCCTCCCCTAAACAGCGAAGGGTTATTACCCACCCCTACAGCCCCCAGAAACCTGGACGGTGATGTTCAGTGACGAAAAGCGAATTAAAAAAATAATAATAAAAAAAAGGGGGGAGGTATTTATGAGGCAAAGTTAAACTCGGAGAAAAAAATGAGTTTAAAAGAAAAAAAAAACACAACAAAAAACACCACCACTAAAGGGCGAGTGTCTTAGCAGGCACGCCCCAGGGGAAGGCTCTTCTTCACGCGAAGGGCACGGCCTCTCCGGGGTTAGGCTGTGCGGGCAATTATGCCCTTCTTGGTATTTATTATTTCTGTTTCCTCACACACACAGACGGGCTTGGGTCACGTTGACCGGGGAGCCCCGGGCCGGGGGGGTGGGGTGGTGCTGATCCAGGTAAACGTGACCCGATTCCTGTCACAGCCGCCCTCCCTCCCTCCCTCACACCGCGGGGCGGCGGGAAGCCGCCCAACGGCTCTCCCCCCTCCTCCCAGCACCCGATTCCTGTCACTGCCGCCCTTCCTCACACCCCGGGGCGGCGGGAGGCCGCCCAACGCCTCCGCCTGCCGCCGACCCACCGTGTGGAGGTGCCCTTCCTCACGTCGCACATCATGCACTTGAAGGCCTCGGCGCTGTTGCGGAAGGTGCAGACGCTGCAGTCCCAGTAGCCCTCGTCCGAGGAGGGTTTCGGCTGCCGCTTCGGCCTGCGGAGACACACGAGCGCCAGGGGCAACACCGGGCGCGACGCCCTCACCCTGCCGCCTTACCCCCACCCCCTTCCCCGGGGGCGCCCCGCCGGCCGCCATCGCCGCCGGCTCCGCGCACCCGGCCGCCACGGAAAGGGCCCGGGGAAAGGCAGAAGGAGGAGGAGGAGGCGCTGCCCCTACCTGGTCGGGCTCTTCTTGTCTCCCATGCCGGCTCCAGACGCGTCCCCGGTGCGGCCCTTTGTGTGTGTTTGTCAATAAGGAGGGAGCGCGGGGGGTCTCTCGGCTCTAACGGGGATCCGAGGAGGAGGAGGAGCCGCCGCCGCAACCTCCAGCTGTCGGGGAAACTCCTGCCGCTGCCGCCGCTGCCCCCTCCTCCCTCACGCGTGCCCGTTCGTCCGTCCCCCTTAGCCGCCAACCAGCGGCCGCCCGCAGGCCGCGGCGGCGCCCGGCGGGCCGCGCACGGCGGCAGGTTCGCAACCGCCGGCGGCGGCGGCTCGGGAGCTGCGAGCCGGGAGGCGGCAGCGGCGGGGCCGGGGCGCCGCGGGGGCTGCTGGGGGCGGTGGGAGAGGCGGAGCGGGGCGGGCCCGGCGCTGAGGCGGAGAAGGAGGAGGAGGAGGAAGGGGGGGGCGGCCCCGGCTGGCGTCCGGGCGCCCTTGGCCATTGTCCCGCCGGGGAGCGGGGAACGGGGAACGGGCAGCCCCGGGGTAGGCCGGGCGGGCCGAGCGGCCGCGGCGGCCTCGGCGGGTGGGGAGGAGCTGCCCCGCCGTAGTTTCCCCGGCCGGGAGGAGCTCGGCGGGCGCCGGGGCCCGTTTCGGAGGCCGCGGTCTGAGGGAAGGCCGCGAGGAAGCCGGCGGCCCCCGCTGACTCAGCCCTCTCGGGCGGTGGGCGGCGAGGGTAGAGCCGCGGAACCGGCGGAGGGGCTGTCCCCGGCGGGGAGGCGTGAGGCGGCTGCCGGGCGAACCGGGCTGGCCGGGAGTGGGAGTGATGTCAACTGGCCTGCGCGGCTCGTCCCCGGGAAAAAAACCGCTTTTTCTGTATTGCAGGGTATTTGCCTGCGAGAGCGTCCAGATTGCCTTGTTCTCCTTCCCAAAGAAACTGCTCCGGGCTGTGCTTTACAGTAATAAAGAGCCAGGGGGAAAAGAAAAAAAAACAAACAAAAAAAACGGAACTCGAGGTTCTGCTTAGAAACCTTCGTCTAAACCAGCCTGTTACCCTGAGGCGGGCAGAGGAGGTGATGGGCATCGACCCAAACCCAGGAGAGAGCGGTGTTACCTGGTACCAGTGTGCGGTGTGAGTGCTTTTGCGCTTAAAGGCTTGCAGGTACGACGTGGTTCATGTGCAGCGCTAGGCAAAACGCTGGCGTTAATTACCTGTACCATCTTTGCGCGCAGGAGCCCCGGGTCGCAGGCTAGGATGCCATTTTGCAAGATGCTGTACAAACAGAACAAAGAGCACATGTCCTAAGTACGGAACAAAAGAGCAGTTAGGCGCAGGTAGATGGCAGAGTGCAAGCAGACAATGAGTTGATATTGGTCAGCATCGTAGTGGTCAGAGCTATTTTTGCTGCACTGTCAAGAAACGACAGGATTTCAAGAACAAAATATGCCCGAGGGGAGGTGGTTTACCCAAGTGTGTGAAAAAGCGTAACTGAAGACGTAGCCGTCTTTCAAAATTAGGCAAGTGGACAATGGAGAAACTTTCTGACTCTGAAGGCAAAGTTGTCAAAAAGAATTTCAGCTAGAAATACTGGGGTATGACGGCAAGAAGGAAAGTGTAGGTAAAGTGCTTGACGTCTTCTTAGGGAAGCAATGAAAGACATTATGTTGGGACATCACATTTATGTAAAGGTACTAATACTTCTACAAGATTCACAATTTTCTGTTTAGCAATCCTGTACAACAGCAACTGGAAGCCCGTGTAGCATTTTCTACTTGTGGTTGGTCATTTATCCTAATTTCCTTCTGCATTCACATCCTGCTTTCGGTACTGTAATTTTAACCTCCTTCCCTCTTTTTCCGTATTTGCCTTGCCTTTTCCTTTCTTCCTCTATTGCAGTTTCTTTCTTCTCTTTTTATGCTTCTCATAGAGCCTTCTGTAAATTAGAAATAAAATGTATGGATTGCACATCTGAGGACGGGCCACGCCAGGCACAGACAGCTGCCCTGGGTTTGTTTGTATTTACATGAACTAGGTACCCAGACCCAATCCCCAGCAGGGAGAAACAAGCTCCTGCTGAAGCTGATCTGATGCTAAGAACAGGCATACAATTTTCTCATCTGTGGGGACCATTTTTCTCCATTGACTATTATAGAGAGAGCTTTGCACCAGTAGGCCAGAACTGGGCATCTACCCTTTCAAATTACAGAATTACATGAGGTGACTCACCTGTGCTTGAACCTCGTGCTACGTAGAAATCTCTAGATGGGAAGCAGTGGTGAAACCTGTCTCCCTGTGCCCTTTTCCACAGTGCACTCTCTCTACTGTATAAACAAACATATTATTTTCCCACTTTCAGAAAGCAATTATTTTGAAACAAACTCTTTCTCTTGACCTTTCCTCTGTCACAGACTACTCTTTCCATACCGATTGTGAGAAAAAAAACAGAACTTCCACTGATGGTTACAAAATGCTGGGATATGTTGTAATCCCACAGGAACCACTCTTGGAGAGAACTGTTTCTAATCAGCAGGAAGAATCGCAACTGCCAGCCACAAATGTTATCCCTAACAGCCGAGTAATCTTTCTGGTTGTTGCCTTCCAGACCTTCTGCTGCATGGCCATCACCCAAACCACTGTGCGTAAAGATTGCGATGTTTTCCCAGCAGCGTTGGGCCTGTTTCCCACTGAACTCCCAACTGATCCTTATTTTGGGAGCCGAAAGGTGATTGGGATGGTGTGTTCAAAAGTTCGGGTGGATGGGCCATGGTGCCCTCCACGTGATGCCACCCATGGTGCCCATGGGTCTGTGCACAGATGGGTGTCGTTCTTGAGTAACACCAAAGAGGAAAGAAAGGCCATTTTCCTCACACCTTGTTCTGTCCTCAGGGAGGAGCACAAGAGAACACCAGTGAAAGCACTGAGCCATCCCATGTCATCTCTTTGAACCTTCATTTTGAATTCCCTTAGTTTTAAGTTCGATTTCATCTAGAAGTACAGTTGTTCCGGAATAGTTATTTACACCCTATTTCAATTCAGCTGAGCTAAGGTAAACACATCTTTAAGACAGAAGGGATGGGCAATATATTTGTCTCTTTGTACATCAGGCATTCTCTCTCTAGCTAGTGTTTGGTCTCTTATTATCTTAAAGTTGACATTTTTATAGCATTGTACTAGGGAAATGCTCACAGTACAATTATGCTATTGAATATGATATTATGCTGATAGCTTTGTGGAACTTAAAGATCTAATAATATTTTCAATATCTTATGGTATAAATGTTCTGGCATGCATGACTTCTCAGTTAAAAGTTTATTCATATTAAAGAGGATGTGAAAGGGGATGGTCGCAATTTCTAAGTATCTTTTTGCATGAAAATTCTTGCTGCAGAGAAAATTACAATTGTTCCTGGAAGAAAGTGTTCACGTATGAAGTTATTTAAGAGTAGGCTGTCGCTGTGTAAATCCATATGAAGACTTGCCATTTAGTCAATACGTGAACCATTGTTGTGCACATCAAACCTACGCCAGTTGCTGCGTTACCAGCATCTCGAGCAATTAAGTAATGCCTTTGTCACTGCTTGAGTTTAATAAAACTTTCCATAAAGACGATTATCATTATATTGTAGATAAACCACCTTTTAATCCCTATTTATAAAAAGGAAAACTACATAAGTATAAAATTTCACTGGAACAAATGCCACATTATTCCAGCACAGTATATCTTGTTTTGCTTGGGTTGCACTGATACAATAAAATCAACACGATTCAATCAATTCGTGGGAATTTGACTGGTGCGGTTTTTTGGTATGATGAGGCCTGAATCCTGTCTGGGCTTCTATATGCTACTGCACTGCAGAAAAAAAAAAAAAAAAGTATTTCAGAGCTTTTGAAAAGTGAAAGATACCCTATAATACAGACAGTAAAATTGGTGACAGTGAGAACTGCCCCTCCATGTTAACCCAGCATGTGTTTGCTCAGCCTTGGGGTCAGCCCAAGCTATCAAAAAAGTATCAGTGGCTCCTGGCAGTCCACACTTCTCTTATTAGTGTTTCTCTCTTAGGAGAGGGAAATTCTGCTTTGGAAAGGGCTGGGGCAGAGAGGGACCACATCTAGAGTACATGGTAACATCAGAGAGCCTAAAATGTGTTTTAAAGTAGGTTGCGCTTTCTTGCGCGTACAAGCCTGACCTAAACACATTATATAATTTTTAGGGAACTACTGCATTCATGAGACTTGGTTCACCACCATATCCTTCAGGTTTCACCCAGTTGGAATGGCCCTGAGATCAGCAGCAATATGCTGTCGTGAACCTGGAGTAACGCGGTGGTGAGTAAGTCCAGGAGTCTTTCTAGGGCCATAATTTGACTGTATAATATGTTTGTGAGAATTTGGCTCCAAACACGTAAGACAAAGAGCATTGTACACAAAACACTCGCAGGTTATAGTGCAGCAGCAGTATACAGTTGGCTGTGTAGGTGATGATTAGCTGAAGGAAAATTCAACCATAGTGGTCATTTTTTATATTTGTCCTCTATGGACTGGAATGAAATTATCAAACCACTTCATTTCAGACGCTTGGTAATTATCAAATAATTATTTCAGTTACTGCCTACTCTCCTGGTTTGGGCCCAGCCTTTATCTTTGCAGGTTTTGTAGGGAAGCTTTTCAGCTCTATAGTCTCTGTAAGTCCTCTACTTGGTCACAGAAAACTCTCACAGTGTAAGTTTCCCTACTTTTTCCATTCAGCCTCTCTTGGAGGTAATCCAAGGTGTGAAGAATCACTGCTAGGAATAAAAGAACATTCCCAACACTCATTAAGTATTTCTGGTCCTTTTGCTGAGATTCTCAGGCGTGGTGGTGCACATGGCAGTCTTTTAGACTGAAGGTGATCATTCATTTCAGATAGGTCACTGAAGATTGTTAATAAATAATACCAATACTTAATTCTTCTATCATACCTCTCACAGGAGAGGTGCGCTAAAAACTGCCTGTCAGTGCTAGATTGAGGGTATGCCAGGCGATGGTTTCAGACACTGGAAAGGTGTTCACACACCCTATGTCTGGACTTGAGGAGCCAGTGGGAGCTTCCCTCCTAACAAATGGTGAAAGATCGGCTTCTCCAGGGCAAATGGTTCAAAGCGGTAATGCTGGGGTCTTGCTTTGAACCATCTATAAAAAGGGAGTGGAGGGAGACAAGGCTCGCTAGCCTTTATGAATTTGGATCTCTGGCATTGAAGGAACTGGAGTGAAGCTGCCATTATCAGCTATTTAAATCTGGGGCTAAATCTTTCCCTGGCTGCTCCCATCTGGGTGAATTGAGGTAGTACATCCCCTGCCAAGGGGGTTTCACCTAGGCAAAGCCAGAGCCCCCCGAGGAAGAATGGGTATGCATTGCAGAGGCTCCTTTAAACAGAAACAATCTCTTGTCTTCAGCTGCCAGTTCTTGCCGACATCAGCGTAAGATCTAGCTGGTTACGGGGCTGAACACATACGTACCTTGGTTAGCAAGTCAAGCTCCCTCGGGGCTATAGGAGAGAAAAAAAATAGCGCACTCTCAATGCTATCTGTTCAGGTCTGCTCCCTGATTTCATCATCTGCCTTTATCCCTCCTACTTTGCTCCCTCTTTCCCCCTCTGGTATTTGTCATCTTCCTGGTTTGGGTGGGGTTTTTTTTTTCCCTTTTTCTTCTCCTCTTTATGTGTTCCTTCATCCTCCTTCCTGTTTTCTTATCCTCCTTGTCTTTATATCTGAGATTTACCTTTCTAGCTGGTTTTCTGTACTGCTAATTCTGCCTGCTCCATCCTCCAAGTTTGCTTTCTGTCATGTCTTACTCTTCTCTTGCTTGCTTTTAACCTTCACTGGTGCTCTCCCTTTTAGGAGTTGTTTTAAAACGTTAAAATCTGGCCAGAGGTTGAGTTTCCTATTTTTGTGTCGCGCAGGTGGCAGGCTTCCAGTGGAAATAGTGCCAAAGGAAGAACAGCAGCCCAGAGGAGATTTCACACTTTACAGCAATAGTTAAAGCATTCTGAATCTGATTAGGGGATATGGCTGAAAGTCACATAGCTTCCTGGTCCTACATGGCATTTTTTAAAAGCTGTCAGAGCAAAAAATGAAATGCTGGAACTAAAGCCCCTAAGCAAGTTCCAGCTTCAGTTCAGTTCTCCAACGTAGTGTCAGTCAGCACGCAAACACCTACTGCAACAGCTGGATTCACAAGTGCCATAAGCCACTTTTGGATCAAAAGTGCCATTCAATTTTTCTCACTGTAAATCTCTTTTATATATTCCTCCAGATTTACTTTGAGATCAGAATTTGACTTACAGGCATTATCTCTGACAAACGAAGGGGAAAGGGTGAATGTGTAACACTGTGACATCAGGAGGAAAAAAGGATATTGCAGATGTACTGCTTTTTTTCAGGTATAATAGGAGTAGTGAATGAACAAACCAACCTTCTGTCAGAAAAAAACATGCAAAGATGATGACTCCTTAAGAAGAATGCCTTCTCTGTGTATAATAAAAAGCATATTTCACTGCTCATAGCTATATATACACACGTACACACACAGAGACATGGGTACCTAAATATTCAAAACAGTTGCAAAATTATCTTAAAAGGTATTCCGTATCAGGTCATTACATTTTCATTATTAAATACTCTGAGGTAAGAGATCTCCATAAGAAACGGTTTGAGTCTCCTTTTCCCAATTCCCACACTATTCTAGGGAAGGAAGAGAAAGATGGATTTAATAAAGGTGCAGCTCGCAGGAGTGCTGGTAAGAGATCTCACTTTTTTTTTTTTTTGGCTTGGAATCACTGGCTTTGTCTCAGTTTAGCAAAAGATTATATCCTTCACGACATAATCGATGTCAGTATCTTCTGCCTCCAGCCTCAGTGTTACACTTTTCAGTTTTCTTTTCCTCCTTTTAATTAAAATATAGCATCTGAACAACAAAAAGGAACAAAGAAAGCACAGGGATCAGATGCAGCTAATAGAACACATCACCGTGTGGGTTCAGAATCAAGGCCAGGCAAGGAAACCTCTCCCCTGAGGAGAAGACGATTTCTTTGCCACTGTGCTAAGGTTATTGCAGTGCCAGCATCCCTAAATAACCACGCACTGCGTCTTACCACCCCTTCGTCTCTCTCCCTGTCCTTTTCGCTGGACTTGTATTGCTGCCAAGCATAGGGCTTGGACTGTGTAGAGACTCAATATTCGGTAGGAGCTCTTTACAGAGCTTCTTTTTCAAAATAAATAAATAAGAAATGAGAGAGAAAGAGTAACGAAGTTCTTTAATTAACGTGGAGCGTACCCTCAGGCTTTGCCCGTAGGTGCGGAGCGCTGTCTGTAGCGAGCCCATTGCACTGACAGGTGGTCTGGGGCTGGGAGAAGCAGAAATCTCCCAGAGGAACCTGTCAGTCGACGTGGATCGGTGTTGATTCCTCCTGCTAGGTAATTGCTCAAGTAGAAGATTCTCCAAATTGTTCAGGATTCAGGAAGAACCGTTCAAATAAAAGACTATCTAATCTTACAGCGCTGCTACTTTTAAGATGATTTAAACCTTTAAAAAAACCCGAAGTGCCATGGGAAAAAATATTGCAATTATCAAGATGATCATCGCAGATCACCATCACTGGAAGTTGACCACTGAGGTCAGACGACGTCCTTATGAAGCAGCTGCACCGCGGGGTCTGACGGGTGCTGTCTAGCCTGCAAATGACCGGGGAGGCTGCACGGCGAAGGCTGCAAAGCCACATCACTGATGCAAAAAGCTCTGCTCTCAAGCTGAACTGCTGCTCTCTGGCTGCTAGAAAGGAAAAGGAAATGTAGTGACACAAAAGGGAGTTTGAAAAATGACAAATTTTGCTACTTAATTCTGCATTGGAGTTATCATCATCTGTAGCCATTACGTCCATTGGACTAACCCTCAGAATGCTGCTCTCTTACAGCCTTACAAAGAAATCTTCAAAGAAACCCAGGGATCAAGGCAGTGTAAGCACAAGCTTTAAGTCAGCTTTGCCTGACAGCTTCTGATTTATGCTTTCAAACGTACCCACAGATCTCTGCCTCGGTTTGTTAGTTACCACTTGCAAAACACATAAGGACACGCAGTGCCTTAATATACCTCTCCCAGAAGAATAAAATCTTTATACATACTCTATTAAATGAGATGGTTTGGAGAAGAAGAATTACATTTTCCTGAAGACTGGATTTATGAAAATACTATCGAGAAGCTTCCATTTTTAATTAATTGCAAATTCTGTAGCATTCTAGACAAGTTTAATGTCCAAATTTGTCCTCACTACGTCTATTTAACTACTACCGTTTTCATATAAACATTGATAAATAATGTTTAAGAATGAAGTGTTGAATGTCTTTTTTATGATACCAGTAGAACATGCAGTAAAGGCTTTACCATTTCCCTTATCCTTGGGGAAGTACTTAAGCAGATAAAGTAATTAATAATGTGAGTTACTAGCTTATATAGTAACAACAGAATATTTGTTAGCTGCACGTGTAAGAAGATTTCACATAAATTCAGTAGTTCTATCTGTAGCTCAATTCTTTGAAAGAAAAAAAATCCCATAATTGGATTTATTTGTTGAAAAAAAGCTATTTCACAGTTAAGAAGGGAGACATGTAGCAGAAACTCTTTAGCTACGTCTGTCATTAATGTGCAGTAAAGTGAGCTAGATACTCTGCTTGGGTTAACCATCATAACTTTATGCAAGCTGTTTGACCTGTACACTTAACTCCAGATAAAAATCTGTCCCTGTGTAACTCAAAGATAACAAACTGTATAGTAGACATAGGGAAAAAGCACCTCAACAAGACAGTGGCAGAAAATGATTGACTGCCTTTGTGTTCGTTTGGTAACCTCAGGAGGTCAAATACAAGAGAGGTCGTAGAGCTTCGAAGTCTAAAATGTTCATGTATTCTAAGAGCTGTGTTCTGTCTTCTTAGGAGTTTGCCTGGGACGCTAGCCAGAATAGCACTGCAATAGCACCTGACAGATAAAATTAAAGCATGAATCATAATCTCTCTGGTCTGCCAAACTGAGCCTTATTCAAGTTGTAGCTTTAACATAGATTACAGTTTACAATTTGATAGCATGTCCAAAAGCTAACTATCCCTTAATTTCAAACAGTGTTGTGGGACGGTCGTGTATTTGCACTGGGGTACAAACGTGGGTTTGTGTGATGCGAATTGAGTGACGGGAGTTCTATTGTTTAAATTTAAATGAAATACCAGCTGGACATTTGCCAGGATAAGATATCATTCTGACAGAGCAGAACACTCAAGTATATCGAGCGTGCTCTTTGGATTAGTCTAAGAGAATAAAGGGCATCGTAACACTCTTACAAGGCAGGGAAAATGTGGAGTGCTTCAAAAACAAGCATTCAAAACAGCATTGATAATAAATGATTTAAATGGAATTCAGAATATGGAATTCTTGATGTTTGAAACCTTTTTCTCAGATATGAGGAAGGCGGCAGGCAGACTAGACCTGGAAGAAAGCCCATTATAGGGTAGAAGGGCATTATTTTCATTAATGCTAGCATTATCGATACTCTAATCTTCCAAAACAAATCTACTTAATCTATAATCTTTGAAGCTATAGAATTGGTCAGGTACCACAGTAAGTATCATCCTTCCAATTTTCATTTTAGACGCTGTAGCAATCCAAGGATGATATAGCTTCAAAGAGTAACAGGACATAGTTTGAAGTTCAATTTATCATGCTGGTAACGGACCAACCACTGGGATTTTTTAGTTGGCTTGACTGAGACAAGGGATGGACATACAGAAGTCTTCAATCACCAGATTGCCTTGATATGCATGACTAATCGGTGGTCTGAATATAGGCTTAGGTAAACTAAACACTTTGTAATTGACAGCAAACTGCCTGCTTTATCAACACCAATAAAAAAGACTAATGCAATCTAAGAGTTTTTCTCTCTCTGCCTAGATATGCAGCAGATTTGTATCTCTTAACAAGTATTGTAATCCATAGATCAAAGGATAAAATAGTATAGAAATAAAACAGACTATAATTTATAATTCAAAGCATTCTTACATTTGAGATATCAACTGACAAAAGTAAAATAGCAAGCAGACTTCAGTGCAAGAATACGCGTTTACTTGTAGTCTCTTTGGTAGTGTCCATTCAGGACCTGACGTTCAGTTCATCAGTTGCAGATATGACCAAATCTGCAAAAAAGGGGATCTAGATTTCGATGTAGGTAGCCATCACTAGATGCAGTTCACATCTTTTCTGGGAGTATTTTCAGTTAAATTAGTGATATACATTCTCAATATTGATTCCAATTTAACATTGATCTTTGTCTGAGAATTTCTTTAAAAGGTTTTTATGTGTGAACATTTAACAATAAAACCCAGGAAGAAACCCGATAAGAAGACACAAGAACGGTAGCAAAACACCTGCCAAAACCTAAAGATATAAATGAGGAATCTTGGCTCAGCTGAAAACGTATCTGAAGTTTTGAGACAGATTCATCAGCAGGCACTGGTTGCATTGTCCTGCTACACAATGCAATGCAAAGCAAACAAAATATAGTCATAAGCTAGGCCAGGTCTGCAGCTTCTTTGCATTACTGGGGGACCTAACATCAGCCAAAGAGACCTTATAAGCCTGATCATTAATTGACTAGCAGTCAGGCACAGAGAACCTTTACGAGAGTGGCATTGGGGACCGGCTGGTAATTGTGCGTGCTGTCAGGGAGAGCTATTATCAGATGAGGCCGGTGTCCCCAACTGATTTTGCCCAATTAAACCGACTCATGCAAATCAGTGAGTGAGGAAGGATGAAGCTTGGCTTTGTTACCTCCAGTGTTATACATCAAGGTATAGATCTGCACCTGCTTGTCGCCTACAGCAGTTTCTATACCGGTCGTTAATAACATACTGTCAATGTATGTCCTCCAGCTGAAGCCTACATGTGAGATTTCAGGAGCTTTTACTCTGCGGAAAGTTTGAATGCTCCTATGTTTTCTCATCATTGAACAGAGATGTGGGATAAGAGATTGGTGAATGGCAAATTCCTAAAGTGCCTGCATTTTTTTGTTTGTTTGTTTTAATTTTTAAGTTAAAAATGAATTAAATCATTTTATCTGTAAATTGTCACAAAAAGTGCTATATCCAAAGCATAGGTGATGCATCCTATGAAATCCATAGCCTAGGCGATGCACCCTACAGTCCGTACAAAAGGATCTTGAACTTTGATATGTACAAAGCAAAGAAGTTTTGAGTGTTGAACCATTCACTCAGATCTCTGTAAGAAGACATATACCACAAACATGCCAGTACTCTATGTTCCTTACAGTACATTCAAGGTCTGGAAAGGCAACCAAAAAAAAAAATCCCCTATGGTGATATTACAGATTATATGAGGTTTCTCTGATGTTCAGAAGGTGTAGAAAGGGTTGGCGTAGTAGGCATAGTCGGGATGATCTCTCACAGCATGCTGGCCACTTCAGTTTGAAGTCCTCAGTAAAGAGCCCGGAAGAATTATTTCTGGCCAGTCCAATCATAGTGTCTTAGATGTGCTGATGAATGATGTTGCTATACAAAACCTCCAAGTTCTGAAGCAACCTTGAAATGTCTGTTTCCAGTGCTATCAAAAATGGGAAGTATTGTAAAGCTAATGTTACCCATATAAAGATGAACGGCGGGAATGGCAGTGATAATACGAGTGTGCTGCAGCTGTACCTGGATGGTGGGAAAGCCAGGGAGTTAAAAAGAAAGAGACAGTTCCAGAAGATGGTCTGGGTGATATTTTTCTTTTGTTGTCTGCTGGTTTATTTCATTTTTAATTGGCGAGGAAGAGGGGTCATATTCTGATATCAGGAGCCTTCCAAAAGTCAAGAAATGTCATACACAAAGTAAGTCACTGTAGGTTTTGTATTTTCTTAGAAAAACTATCAGCTACTAAGTTGCTTTATTAGATACACATTTAGTTTAAGAAGCAAGTGAACATCATGCAGAGGGTAACAAACTACGTAATAGCTGGTTTTTTTTTTTCTATTGCACGTGAACTATTTTGCACAGGCAAATGTGACTGCACAGTCACTTTGTGTTTGAAATCAGAGATGGGAAGAATCAGAGCATTTGTAAGAAGTAGTGATGCACCGTGTTTTTCAGCTGTATTAGGATAACTGCATTGCTGTGTTGGGGAAAAAAACCCATTCTTCAGCTGGAAAGCCCAGATACATTCCTCCAGGATACCAGTAATCTGTGCAAATGTTTGCACTGAGGTCCCCATAGAAAGATTAAATTATGTTTTCAGAAAAAGTTATTGCTACTAGCTTTCATGTGTCCAGTAACTTGCAGTTGTTGTAGCCTCTTGGTGTTTTCAGCAAATGAGCTAAGTTAGATAAGATCTTAGAGCTTTGTGGGTTTTTTTGGAGGCTGCCCTTACAACACCTAAATCCCCAGGATCATGGCAATATTCTCCTTTACTCCAGCCTGGCTTCCCACTTAACTAGCAGCTGAGCGCTGGAGCTTAGTATTCAATATTCCTCCAGTGTCCCAGCTGAGGAACCTTCTTTTGGTAGTTAACAGGGTCAAATTTGTTGCCTGAATTGATTCACAGACTTTTTATTTCATGATAGCATTATGTGTTTACACTGAAATAAACAGTGGGCGCAAGTTCTTTCTTGTTTAAACCTGCTTCCAGGTTGTTTACATGTGTTCCTAACTCAGCCTTGGACTGAGATTTTGAGTTCTCATCTGCCTGTCACTATAAATCTTCAGTGACTCTGCTTAAATCAAAGCATTCACTCTGGATTTTGAAGAGGTTTAAATGGATGCAGACTTTTCAGTTTTATCTTGTTTGGGTTTTTTCCCTTTCTTTTCCACCTGGAAAATAAAATAAACAGATGGAATCTCAAGTCTTTTAAGAACAACCGCAGGGAAGAAGTTTCCCATGGGTGTGCAAAAACAAGCTAGAGGACAATTTGTAATTTATTGCTGCACTGCTGAGTCTGAAGTAATTGTGCCACTTCTGAGCAGTCTGAGGAGGCTGGGTGAAAGCACATATTAACATGGGAACGTTGCTAGAAAAAGTGTGATGTCAAACTGGCTAGTTCCCACAAAAATTGCTGATGTGGAAATAATAGAAAAATTGTTATTTTTCTGGATGATATTAAACTATGTATGGATTAAGTTGTATTAAAAATAAATAAATTTACTGCTTTTCTGGTTAGAAACCTGTGTTAATGGATGTGAATGCAACATTAAGAATGATTTGTTTATTGCCAGCCAAAGTATTCTGACATAATTATAGCACTCCATGGTCTTTCTTAATGGATAGTGTTAATTTTGGAGCCTATCTGGGTTTGCAGAAATTACTCACTGTATTAATAGGTGCCAGCTGTGAGATAAGCCACTGACAGCTTCTTAAAAATACTGTTGTTCTTTCACACTGACTTCATGCAAAGCTAATCACTGCACAGTTTTGCATTTGTTGCCGAAAGCTAAAAAGAAAACCACCACTTCACTATTGTAAATATTTAACTGATGAAGTAAAAAATATTCTCCGGCTTGCTCTTGTTCTATGCCAGAAGAAATAATCATTTTTAAATAAGCATTCTTTTCTGCTACATTTGTTCGAGGGAAAAAAAAAAATACAGTAGGGTGTCTTTTACTGATTCTGCAGCTTCCTGGGGAATTTCTCCTGGAACTTTTTTTCCATGTAAAATCACCTGAAGAAAAATTTGAATGCAAGTACTTCTGAAGAGCAAAAGGTGACTGATCTTGCAGTTTCATGACCACTTTATACAAGCTAATTGTAGGCTGTCCCCCAAGGGAGAGTTCCCCTTCTCCACGCCGGGGTCCGTCCCTGCCTCCCCCGTGCCTTGGCTGCCGCAGGGACAGAGCAGGGCATGGTGAGCTGGAATAGCTCTCCCGGCTGACTGGAACCGCTCTGCTGGGTTTTCTGCAGAGTTCATTTTCCCCGTTCTGATCTGTGAGCCATTCCGGCTCAGCCCACAGCTGTTGATTGGAAGCAGCGGGAGCTTGTAACCAGAGGTGAGGAGGAGAGAGCTGGACCGTTCTTTCTAGGCTGCAGCGAGTCAGGCTTCATTGCACACATCACAAGTCAGCAATATAAAAATAGGTAACCTAAGCAATAAGACAGCATTGGAGGTTGCACTGAAAATCACTCAAAAAAAGAAATTGTCCTAACCTCAAAAAGGACACGAACCTGACCTGCGATCAAAAGACAGAAAAGCCTCCAAACAGGCAACTTACTGGGAAGCGAAAAGCTCTTTGTCGATTTCACTTATTTAACAGCAGACATGTAAGTGGTACTTCACAGGTACAGGACTTGATTCCTGGCACTCACAGTCGAAACCCTTGCCCTGTACGTTGCAAGACGCAGGCACAGAGACCAGCCTACGTCACGGGGTTGCAGTCCTGAAGGATCAGGTCCTATATTAAATAATTAAACGTGATAGTGGGAGAACTGACGCAGACAGTGCCTAGACACATCTACGTTAACTTACAAGAATAAAACTGCACAATCTCACAGCTTGCTGACATGAGAAGCTAAGGCTCTGCTTTCCCAGGGTTAATCCTGGCCATGCGGCCCCACCTTTTCCCATTTTCTTGCCTCTGGCACTGTCTGACCCATGGGTGAGCCAGGTCAACTAGCTTTCTGCCAGCTCGGCCAGCAGATCCAACAAACTGTGGGGCCACGTGAGCAGTAACAAGAAAGCCGAAAGATTGGCAAAATGGGAACCCATCCTTCTGGGGCCAGCCAGGCATCCGATTGTCTCAGCCGTAATGGGAACCCTCCCAACAGTTCTCCAAAGCGCTAATTGTTTGCATTCAGTTTATAGCACTAGTGACAGCTAACCTGTAGCTGGTTATTTTTCACTTTAAAAAATCATGGGATCACAGGATAATTCAGGTTGGAAGGGATCTCAGGAGGTCTCTAGTCCAATCTCCTGCTCAAAGCAGGTTCAGCTTTGAAGTCAGACTGGGTTGCTCAAGGCTTTGCCCTTTCTTGCCTTGAAAAATCGTTCTCTTCATTTGAGAAGTTGCACTGTTTATATAAAGTTTGTGACATTTTCCAGGGGAAATGCCTTTCCTCTGTCACAAAAACACCTACGTAGCTTTAGCAGAGAACAAAACTGTAAAAAATGACCACTGCCCTTCTCCTGTTTGGGCCGCTCAGGTGCAGACAGAAGAGTTTTCTGCAAATGCCTCCATGCAAACAGCACGCTGGCACGCTCACTGCCTTCTCCGTCGGGAGGCACCACTTACTTCTTGGGTACCATTTCTTCCTGGGTCCACAGAGAGAGTTATGAACTCCCAGCCTGGGTCCCTTGACTCTCCCCTAAGCATTTCAGTCCGAATGAGGCACGTGAATGAAGTCTCCTGCTCAGCCTGTTTAACCCGGAGCGATTTCATTCCGACCTTGGAGGCGGACGGCAGGCTCAGCCAGCCGGTACCAGGGCACAGGAGTTTTTTCTGGGGAAGGGAGGGAGTGACTGCAAACTGCAGGGAGGATAACTCTTCACCCCAGCACAGGTGGATCTGGAAAAGGGCATCTGTCCACAGCCTGGGACACACATAACTTGGTTCTATCTTCTTCTTTAAAATGAACTTGAGGTTTTTTTTCTAAAAAAGAAGCAAGGAAGCTACTTAAAAAGGATGCTACGGGTAGCAAAGTCAGCTACCCAACAGTTAGGAGATGCCAGCTGACTGTACAACCTTGACTTGGTCCCCTGCGCAAAGTGCATTATGCAGTATCAGCACGTATTGTTCCTCCATGGGATCTCTGTCTGGTTCAGTGCAGAATACAGATGAAAAAAGAGTAATAAGGGGATCTTAAACTTGCCACTTTCTAACGTTCAAAAGCTTCACCTTGGACCTTATTTGCCAATTAATATTCCTGTAATGTAGAGGGTTATATGCAGTATGCAAGATGTGTGTAGACACACCTGGATATACTTTGGACCAGGTTCTCACCGGAAAGAAAAATAAAAAATGCCTTGAAAAAGACTGAAAAATAAAATGATTAATGATGAGATTTGATTTTATCTCCTTTTACAATTCATGTTATGTTTGGACTTACAAGGTCATGTTACACAATTTACATAGGAAATAGTAAATCAGCTTATCACAGCAAATGTAAAGCAAATATGACCGAGTTTGGATGTGACCGCGTGAACAGTCACATGGGGAGAAAATCCAGGCAGCTGCCTCCAAATAACCATTAATCCTCCCAAAGGCGAACAGACAAGAGAATGGCCTAGGGCCTCTAAGAGCCAGACCCTGTGCATTTCAGGAGAAGCAACACTGAGAAAGCTGGGATGAGGCAGAAAGCTGAGAGGAGAGCTCACATACAGTGGCACCATTTGGTATTAATGCTGCCTTTTTTCCAACTCTCTTAATTCCTTCAGATTTTTTTTTTTTATTTTCCTCCTCCCTTCCCCCTCCCCTTTCAGAGTCTGAAGTAAATTCCAGCAGACAATACGTGCATAACATCAGCCACATTAAAAATTTTAGATGTTCAGGAATCAGAGCTATTTTCAGATAAAATTTCTTATCCTCCTGTGATTCTTGTGAAAGGCCAAGAAATCTGTAGAAAGGGCTTAAAGGTGGGAAATCTCTGCCCTTTAATGAGTTCAGCAGCCCTATTGCCTAGCCCTCTGGCCCTTTGCTGCATCGTGTTGCCTTTGTGGATGAGATACGGGGCCCTGATATATTGGCTTTTATTTGGTGCCCTAATTCCTCTTAAGAAAATGGGGGAATTATAACATGCTGGTAGCAACACACATTGGATGAAAAAGTACAGTGGGAAGGTGAACCAGAGGTTTCCGATTGATTTGGCGTGATCAAGATTTACACTGCTGTTTGTTAAAAATACATCCATTTCCAAATGTCCATACAATAAAAGGGCCAAAAGGTGCCTGCATTTGATCAGAAAACACACATACAAAAGAAACATTGTAAAATATGAAAACCCTTCTGACACAAATAAGATGCCTTTAAAGATGCTATTTTAATTCAGATCAAGTGTTTGTCAATTAAGAGCATTAACTGGGGACACAGTCATCTTAACTGGCATATGCATTCATCCATGGACATAGCCTGGGGGGGTGGTGATCAATTATTCAGCAAGGCATTTTACACTGACTCCACCTTTCATAGCACATCATCTGCTAGATTGTGATCAGCGGCAAATATCTGAACAGCAGCAAATGAGAAAACAATTAATATTTCTTGGTTGAAGCTAAGTGAGATTTTCATTTCCTCAGCAAAAGCTCTCCTCAGTCACTTGGTTATGGAAGATGCATGAGTCTGGCTCCTTCTGTTTTCCAAAAAGAGCCGAGATGGTGGTTCCCCATTTTCCAAATATCCCATATGCTTTAGCATTCAAACCCCTCAGAATTCTGCCTCTTCCATCACATTTATTGTCACCTCCTCCTCTCCCAGATCTTTGCTGTTGGTCCAGCAGCATATTGATAGAAAACAGCTCTCCCTGTGTGCTTTTCCAGTTTGGAAGCTGCCTAAGACTGCAGTCAGAGACGTTGCTCTGGCTGAAGCTGATGGAGGTAAAGAGCTCACTGCCCCACACATTCACCAGTTTCTTCCCCATCTTCCCCATCTACCTCCAGCTCAGTTCGCTCGGGTCAGCTCAAAGCAAATTATCCCACCAAAAACCTATTCATTTTCTGTTGGCTGGGGGGAGCTGATTCACCCCGAAGTTGCATAATCCCTCGATATCATGCAAGGAAGAGAACAGGGACACATGTGGGAGTGGGGACACGGAGACAGAAAGGACTGCCGTCTTTGGTGGCACCCCACAGTTATACCAGATTAAGTGCAGCGCAAACCGCTCTCAGAGAAGAACATGTTGACCGCAGTCTCTCTACTGGAGAAAATACAAGATTATAAGGTAACGTAAGCTACTTCTCACTTCTTTTGGCTTTTTTAGTTTGGCTTTCATTGGCTTGCCCCTCGCTGGAGCTGGAGTCACCGTTTATGCACCTCAGAAATGAGATACATGTAAAAATTCCTTCAAACTAAGGTGTTTTTTTTTTTCTTGCGCTATCACTAACACATGCCTGGATGAATCCATGCAGGACTCTTTCCATGCTCATTCTCTCACTTTCTAAGTTATTTCTACTTCAAGCCCTTGCCTTTTAGCACAAGGTAGGCTCTACATTTTTTTTGTGTGTAGCAAATAGCTTTTTTTGCCTCATAACAGGAAAAACATACCAGAGGCCATTATAAAACAATCAAGATTGTTAATCCTATCCTTCTCCTGTGGGAGCCGCTTTGTGTTTCTGTTGCTTCAGGGCATCTATCTCTTAGAAGTGCATATTCAGCATTTTCCCCCTTGTATTTCTTGTTGTCATGGGTAATATCAGGTATGGAGTAGAATACGTGGGTGAAATTGCACTATATCTTCATCTCTCTCACACTCTCCTAGGAGTTTAGGGATAAGAGCAACATGACTTGGGAGGCAGCGTTTCAGTTGATCTTCCTGTGGGCAATTATTGTATCTGCATTGTCTAGGTGCATTTGCTTAGCGTCTTGAAAAGGCCTGGCTGATTCTAAACTGAGGTCAATATTTGGAAAAGAAAATCTTTTTCTACTATGAAATTAAAAGGAACTGGTAGCTCTCTGAGGAGCTCGGTAGCTCTGTAAGAAGTAAACCGTGCAGTTCTTACTTTTCAGTTAATAATCAGACCTAAACCGAAACCTAAAAAAATCAAACCTATTAGGTAACTAAACTATGTTCTGGGCGGAATTAAACACATTAACTAAAAGAAGTAATTCACCAGAAAACATCTTGGTCACAAAGGTGCCCCAGTATGCCTAGTTTTCACCAAAAACCAGGCACCTAATTTCTGGTATCACTGAAGTCAAATATATATACGATCATTGAACACTGGCAAAGGATGGACAGCTAGGTTGGTTCTACGTCCATCCATTGCCAAAACACTTTCTGAACATAATAAACAGCTCTGGGTTTGCGTGAAACGTGTGCATGTGTCTGCCATCATTTTACAAATTGTGTCTATGCCTGTTCAGCGGGAAAGGTTTTGGGAGAGGGAGCAAGCAAAACCAAAATGCTTAGAAGTAGTCTCCCAGCCACCGAGGAGGGATGGGGAGGTGACACGGTCTTGGTCAAAACTTCTGAGGTGGGACAAGCCAGAGAAGGGGGCATCTCCGCTGCGGAAAGGTCAGGCTGTGGGAGAACTGAGAATACTGGACGGCCCTGCTGGAAAACCCTGATGCTGAGCAGCGTGCCCAGAAAATAAGACTCGCCATGAAAAGGAGGCAAAGAACCCGCAAAGGGGGTCGTCCCTCTCATTTTGTGCCCCTGTTAGCCTGGGACCTTCTCAGGGGTACCTGGGAACTGTGGAAGTCTTGTCTACCTACTGTGCCCCCCGTCGCCGCTCTCGCGATATTCCAATCAGTGTAGATGGATGCCCATCTTCAGAGGAGGGGAAGCGGCTCCTACAGAAGGGAGGCTTGGAGCCGTACCACCAAATCCCTGCCGTACCTGGGAACTGCATCCCCGCTCCCGCACCAACTGCAGCCAAGTTCATTCTGCTACAAACACGACATCCCCTGGCACTGGGCCGTCTATCAGTATTTGTAGACATTTTACAGGCCCTCTTCAAAGCCTTTATTAGATGCTCCACTAGTCCAAGACCTTTTGATGCCTCTCCTTAAGCATGCACAAGGCACCGGTACCGGATTCCTTATCCCCCGCCGTTTTGCCGGTGAGGGACTGCTGCCCAGCAGCTCCTCTCCAGAGCCTCGGCAGGTCTCTTCCTGGATCCATGTCGGATCACGGCCGATAAGACTGAAACCAAATGACATTTCTATGGCCTTTGATGGGCTCTACATGGGTGGTAGTGCCACTGCTGGCTACTACAGCAATGGAGACCTGCGTGTAAGGCGAGGTCCAAGGTGAAGGCTGTAGAGATCCAGCTGCAGTTCCTGCAGGAAAAGGGCGGGCAGGGCCGAGGATGGGTGCTTTGAGGAATCACCTTTGCTCTCGGGCAAAACAGTTATAAGAGGGCAAAGAACTGACCAAGAAAAGACTTGAGGAGAGAGATGGGTGGTCCAGTAAAGCCCTGGTGAGAAAAGAAAATACGTGATCTGTCATAAGACCCATGAGCAAACAACCCCTTTGGCGAACACTTCACCTTTTGGAGCGACTTTATACCCCATGAGTATTTTGTATTATGTAGCCGCAATATTCTGATGGGGTGCAAGGCGTTCAAAAGCCAAGCTTAGTGCTTTGCCAGGCCATGACCCACAGCCCTCCAGCCCACAAAACTATCACGTCTGCTGATACAGGGCAAGACCCAGGGACGGCGAGCGGACCCACAGCCCTACCTCGCTGCGCTGTAAACCACCGTTCGATTTTCTTTCCTCTATCTTCTACAATAAACCGTAAAGCACCGTTGTGAAAGGGGGTTATTATACAAATAAAAGCTGGCGAGGAACAGCCTCCTCTTAGGCAGGGAAGTGTGTGTCATCGAGCTTCTCGCTTATGTCAGGGAAGAGAGGAGTGAAGGAGAGGTGATAATGACAGGGGCTGCCTCCAGGGAGGGAGGTGGAGGCAGCGTTGGAGGGAGTGGAGAGCTCCGACCACGGCGACGGGAGAAAAGGAATACGGTGGGAATAGATAAAGGTCAAGCAAAAGAAGAATTTATTAGAAGTGAAACAAAGCAGAACCACCGAAACCTTCAGAGCTATAAAAATGAGGAAAGGAGAAAAAGTGTGAAAACATCCTCATCAAAATTCCTAAAATAGGCACATGTTAGCACACTCAGAGAGGGGAAAAAAATAACAGGGAGGCTTCGATCTTGTCTGTCTCTTTCTCTAATCTAGCCAGCAGTGTGCCCACGTTCCCATGCAACGTGACTATAATTATAAGCTGTGATCTATCAAAGCAGGACCTGGAAATTTTCATCTTATTGCCCTGCAAACATATGGGAAAGGCTGCAAAATTGTTAAAGCCTTGACTCTTCTCATCTAAGCACATTGTTATTTAGCACCATGATTCTACACATAATGAAAGTGGCTGGGTTTCCAGTGAGTACGGCTTGATAGTATCACAGAATTAGATAAGAAATGTAATGAACATGACCAACAGCTCACCCAGGTTTACCGTCTCTTTGTGTCTCATGGAAATTGCTTGCAGTTGCCGCCTCCTTAAATGATGATCCCACACAAGGCTCTCTTTCCAATTAACAAAAGGTCTTGAAGTGCAAGAACACATTTAAAGAGCCCTTTTTTCAGTATTGTCACTTATTCGCGCTCAAGAGTCTGTTTCTCATTCTTTCCCCTACATGCTGACAAACTCCAAGCTGACAGACTGAAGGGCTTGAACTCAAACGAGCCCTGGAAATTTGTATTATTTCAGCTTTGGCATTTACTACATTGGCAATGGATGTCTCTCCCTACCACTTCACCAGAGCACCAGCCTCCTGCTGTAAAGGAGTGTAAACCCAGGCAAAGGTAGGATTGCCCTCAGTCTAAGAACACTGAAGTATTTTATAAATGTGGTATTTGACCTTGTTAGTGATGGGAGGTTATTGATACTTAGAGGAGCATCACAGCTAGAGGCATACTGGAGCTTGTGGGGGCTGTGGGAAACACAGTCTATGGCCCCAGGCTTCAACACAGCCTTGAAAGACAAGAGGACAGTTATTAGCTTTGAAGATCGTATAACTTGCCTCCAAGGAAAAGACTCTTGTTTTGCTAGACAGGGACTTTGAAGATTAAAAAAAAACCCCAAAATGCAAACCCCAAAACAAACAGCCCCCCTCCCCAAAACAAAAAAACCCACCCCACCCAGCTTTAAAGGATCTCTTCCTGAAATATTAAAGTACCCGTGAACCAAACATTACCAGACCTACCATTCTTCGGGAGAGAGATACAGAATCTACTGAAAGCTTAGATCAGCCAGGAAAAAATGGTCAGGTGTGTGAAAACAGATTTAGGGGTTTCAGTCCCATTTTCATCCAGAAAGCTTTTATGAAAATATTCTTCTGCCTTGGAGATGCGCTTAGTGACCGATCATCTTGCCAGTGTCCCCATAGGACAAAGACACATAAGCCTTGAGCACAGGTCGGTTCGGTTGCGATGAGCAGAGGGCAGAAGCCCACGCCAGCGTGGAAGAACCATGGGGAGAAGCGAGGGCTGAGCAGAAGGTGCTCGCCGAGGTCGTCGGAGGTAACTGATTAGCTCAGGAACAGCCAGGAAAGGAAGAGCTATTCTTATGCCCATTCAATATTCAGCAGTATTGGCTGAAAAGCCAAGACAGCTGGTGTCCTACGTGATGCTTGTTATTCACAAGTTTTACAAGTATATTTTGCATTCCGCCATCCAAGGTTTTGAAGGGAGTATTGAACAGTGTTGCATTCGTGACAGACCTCCACAGAACCCCACTCAGGACTTCACATCAGTTTGTCTGTGAGCTATTGAGAGCAGTTTTCCCCCCCAAATTTTACTCAGGTTACAGTAGTAGCATTTAGGCCATGTCGTTACTATGTCACGCTATCACAAATCTTAATGAAGTCAAGATAAAGGATATCTACCACCTCTCTTTTACATGGAAAGTCTGTACCCTCACACAGAAAGACATCCGATTGATTACAGTCCATAATGATTTTTACTTCTCCCCCCTTTGCTCGATAATTTTGTTCCAGGATTTTTTTTAAGCATGGGTCTAAAATTCCTCAGCTCCCATTCTTTAAAAGCTGAATCTGAGTATATACTTGTAAATGCAGATTCTCAAAGACAACTCCTAAAATTGCCTGGGGCTCTCTAGGTACTCTGGGAGGCCCAGCCATTTTAACAACATCGAACTAATCTAAGCATCCCCTACCCCTTTCTTTCCCAGTTGCAGCTTGCACTCTGATAGATGGTTGCTAGCAATACAGTCGATTTATTAGTGAGGGCTGATTGCACCCGGGCTGAAACGCCTCTGCCTTTCCAGCCGCTGCACGGAGGACTCCTCCCCGTTGAAGAAGGGTGGATCGACTCGCTCCCTGGTTTTACCCTTCCTATGAACATACTCCTCTTTTCTTGTTATTTGTACAGCACTCATTACTGTTTCTTGTTTGATTGGCTGAACTTTTGATTTCGCCTCTGTATCCTTGGGCTAATTACGCTTAGCAAACTGATGTAGGTTCCCCTTTTTCTGTTTTAACACTGTTGAAAGTTTTGTGGTTTAGTTAAGTTGGGCTCTTATATCTCTCTCCTTATTTTATTCCACTTTGGGGTAGTTTGCAATAATGCCTTTATTGCAGCTTCTTTAAGGAATTGCCTTTTTGTCTTTTGACTACTTCCCGTGAGCTCCGAGTTCTCATCTCTTACTGCTTCAGTTCTGTTGTGACACTATTTGAAAATTAATGGGATCAATAGTGCTTTTACTAAGTGAAACTTGAGCCGCTCTCTCTGGATGAGAAAAATAGGTTGGGAAACCAGTAAGAGTGAACGATCGGTTGTGTGGGATTTCTCCTCAGCAACGTGACTTCTTTACTTCATATGACTTTCCCATTTCTTCACAAACTATTCATGCCATGTAAATGATAGCAGCCTACTGAGGCTCCTCCCAGTCTCTCAGTTCCCTCCTGTAATTGAAATTTGAGTCAAAATGAAGTTTCCCTAAACCAGTATTCAGCTGTAGTGGTATTAGTAAGAAATGTGAACATTTGGGAACAGCTTGAGTATGGATCTATAGAAATATGAATTCAAATATGGAATAACCATCTGCTGGTTGGCTTATTCTTATTGAAAGGAACAGGCAGCTGATTTTTATTTCTAAGTGAATTAAAGTACATTAAATGAACTGAATAAGCTTAAGACATTATCTTTGAAATCATATAAAAATATTACAGGGATTCCCCACCACCCTGTCTTGTATTTTAGGAATAAAGATATGATTCTAAAGTGAGTATTTTCTGCCAAACATCAGCAGATTTCCAGAGTGAACTCTTAAACCCTTGAAAAGGAGGGGGGAAAGAAGAAAGAAAAAAAAATAACGGAACAGCTAATAAATCTTTTAAGACAGCAACAGCAAAAAATACTGCCTATCATAATACTGTAGCACAATATACATCTTTTAAAACCAGTTATCAATGAATAATGCACTTATCACTCAGACTGGAGGCGTGTATGAAACTCATACTTGAGTATTCTCCAAAGGAATATGTCTAGACATTTGAAATATAGTTTGTTGGCCTCTCTCATCAGCTGAAGCCTAAGTATGATACATCTGTCATCAAACATGGCAACAAACATTAGCCTGTGTGATTCATTGCTGGTTTTGCTATAATTCAGTTAATGATGACCATATATATTTTAATCATCTCAGTGAATTCAGTTTAACTCATTCATATTATGTCTAGGAACTGTAACAATTACATTGCAAAAAGAGAGAGAAACAGAGCTGGCAGAGGAAAGTTTCCAGGCAGCAAATTTTGGAATTAATTTCTTGCTCCTCATTCATTATTAATACAAGTAATTTTAGAACAAAACATAGGATGAACTTTTATTATTAGTTGCTCACTTCAGCTTGCTAGGGTTGTGTCCATTTTTAAATATTTTATATTTTTCTGGTTAATTAAAAATTAAAAAATAGATGGGCTAAATGTGACAGAAGATAACTGAACCCCTCACATTATTAGCAGTTTACTGAAAGGAAAAGAACCTGAATGAGTAAAGTCTCCTTCAGTTGTAAACCTAGGCCTTTATTTAGATATTAAAGTTAGTCAATGATAATAAAAGTGGAAAATCAATTGGACAGAATAACTAAATGAATGGCATAGCTGGAAAGCAATGGTTTGTTTTTTTTTTTTTTTTTTTTAAAAAGGCATCTTGCAGGTAAAGTATAGTTAGAATGAGACGCCCTGAATTTCAACACATAAAAAACCACAGAAGAGAAATCTCTCCATCTGAGAGAGTCAGAAATCTAGGGAGGAAACCTTCATCATAGGCAGAAGAACAAACAGCAAGTTATGAATCAGGAAAAAACCCTCAGCATAAATCATATCAATGGTGAAGTGAATAGAGATAGGAGGACTTTGTCATCCAGACAGTTGGAAAAACTGGAGAAAGCTCTGAACGATAACAAACCCATGGGGGAAGGAGGGACGGGAGACCAGAGAGGTGAGTTTAAGAGACACTGGTTTTCAGAAGCATCATTAGGTCTCAGAAGTTATTTATTGGCTAAAGAGCTCTTGAACAATAACCGGTGACACAAAGGATAGATTGGGAAGTCATTTGTGGCTTTATTTTTCAAAAAAAGCTGAGCCGCATCCACCTTTGCCATATTGCTGTGAAGTTTAGCACCTGAGAAAATCAGATAACTGAGTTCAGAGTTGAATGTGAAAAACAAATCTTCACTGCAATATGCAAAATCACTCATTTCCTATAAAAGCCTTCTTTAAATAGAGGGGAATTAATGTTACAGACGATTGTGTGTGTTGGTTTTTAGTCGACCTTTTTTGCTCCCTTTTGCCCCTTATTCCAATGCTGGTCTCTGGTCTACCAATATTCTCAGTCTTACCAGCCAATTTTCTTTTTTTTTTTCCACTTCTGAAGCTCTCCTTCCTCTCCTCCCAGGCATAACACATCCTTTCAATTTCCACAAAGCCACTGTGCTGTCTGCATTCAAGCCTCTCATGTCAGAATCTATTTAAATATAACAGCTATGTAAAAAATAGTTTACAATAAATAGTTCTACCAACAGACAGGTGTCATTGTTCCCCAGCAGAAGCCAGTTAAAGCATGAAGATAACTTAACGTGAAGATGTAGCAAGTCCCATTTGCATTAATATAACCCGTTATGCTTCCCCGCGACTGAAATCCAATCTTTGCAGTTAGAGTTTACACCTATGTACTCCAGCCAGCCACATAAATTTAATCCTCATAAATTCTGATCTAAAGTACTGTTAAGAGGGGAATCTGTAGAAAGAAACCTGAAGATGTTTAGCATAAATGATATATGCTTATTCTGCATGGACATTTGGCCTGCTCATGTCTTTGCCCTGTCTGCCTCCTCCCCTGGCTCCTAGCCCCCAGGAGTGATGAAGTTGCATCCAGAAAATGCTGTTCTAAGAACTCCTGATTGCCCCGTCCTCTAAGGAGCAGAGTAATCTGTGTGCAGAGCTCCAACCACATTCACATCAAGGGAGCTCACTGCCTTCCCATCAACCAGTTTGCCATTTCAAAGGTTTAAGTAGTGATTGCACTCGGACGGAATCCTAAGGAAGAACACCACACCAAATTTGCAGTAAGTGGGCAGGAGTAATAATAACATATTGTAGCTTGTACTCTTTTAATATTTAGCGGGCACACAACATGTGTGCAATATAGTACAAAATCCACCATTGGAGCACAAATAACAGAAGAGTGAAAAAAAGGTGAAAGTTTTGCGAGGGCTACTCTGTCCTGAACTCAAATACTCCATCACGGGCTTGACCTCAATTGTGCAGCAAATGGAGAGGATTCTGGACATTCTCCAGCAGCTTCAGCTAAATTAAATATGAACATGAATAATGCCCCGGGGCCCTGCATTCTCTGGGATGCCACAGGCACGGGACTTGCAGAGAATCCACCCTTGCTGCAGAACTGTGTTCCAGATTTTAATTAACTGAGTTTCCTCTGTCAGGTTTTTCTTGTGAAAGCCTCCCACAGTAAAAACACTTCTTAAAAATGTTATGCTGCAGCAGATGAAAATAAATCTAGCTGTTGAATTTTCAAAAACTTTCTTTGAAAGAACATAATTTCAAGGACTACAATCACTCATTCCAGATACATGGTTCATGAACTCAAAACCATCACGTCCAAGTACTGCATGTTCTCATCTTTCCTAACTGCCATATGCTACTAAGTCATTTCATTTTATATGCACCCTCATGGCTCCAGGCTTCATGGGCAGATGGCTCTTTGCCACCCAATCTAATTTGCACATCAAGGGCATCCCAAGTGAGGTCCTTTGGAGAATGGTATCCTCCTTTAGTTCCTCTCCCTTTCTTGAACATTTGCAGATCAGTACAACCTTGTACTACCAAAAGGTTCACGATTTTCAGAGATAAGACACTCATTCTTCAATTAAGCACAACATAGTACAAGCAGTTCTATCCCATTCACTCTAAAAATACAATTCAGTGCCTTGGAACTTAACAGCATACCCACACGGTCCTTAATATCCCTTTTGGTTCTATTTTGGGTCTCTCCTTCCATAGCCGCATCTGTTCATTGGGCAGAACGTGTCTACCTCCTCTGCTACCACATACACAGTTATAATGATGCATCTTTACTCCTGCAACCAAGTGACAGTTTTTGCTGTACTGCACCAAGCTTGATGCAGTATCTAAATTTGGATGCCTTCTAATTTCCTTTAACTGCATGAGTTAGTATGAACATTTTAAGGACACCTGAAACCAGTTTTGTAATCTATACTAAAAAGAAGCAATCAGCTATCCAATACCAGTTATTTTAAGATAACACATCTGGAAGAGTGTTATTTGAAATATTTTTCTAGGAGAGCAATGGTGGAATTGTGATGGTATATATTACCATATTGACACCACAGATGCCAAATAGAATAGAAAGCGGAAACGAAGAGGTCTCTATACTAGTTACTTCTAAACATTCATAGTAGCGCTTACTAAATCCCATTTTTAGATATCACGTTTTACATCTAGCTTTTCTAAGTAATTTAATACATTGTGCCTCAAAAGGCTACAGCCAAACAGCATGCACAGCTCACCTTCCTATGCTACAATAAGTCATCTCTGCAGATTAAAAAAGGGCTATCCCAGAGAACACAGTGACCCAGATAGCCAAAGATAAAGTGTTTACAATTTGTTCCAGACATCACCTATTTAGCTACACATAGTTCTTTATATTTACAGCCCATTCTATTGCTCTGCTGAGAGTAGTAACCTGAATATGCCAAGAACATAGTGGGAGCCTGCTAAACATGGACTAAATTTACTCCAGTGTCTCATAGCTGCAATGGTTTAACAAGTGCTGCACAGGCACAGTGAGTAATACCAATTATAATCAGTTGAGCTAATCATCCTTGTCCCCCCTTTCATAGCCCCTTCCTCCCCAAGGACAGATAAAAGTTATCTTCTTTTGAGACACTACTTGGTTAGCCATTACAATAGACAAGAGGTCCGTCCCATGACCCAGAAAGCATTATTTTGACAATTTTGAAGCTGTTTTGAAAATACGAAAGACAAAATCTAGTAAGCGGACGTTTGTGGAAAGATCCAAGTTTTTGACATCATTTAAAAAAACATAAAAATCTGCCTGCCACAATGTAATTTTCTCTATAATCAGAGCTACATTATATATACTCTAAAACTGGCATTCAGCTTGCTAGCCTAAGCTAGGTCCTCAAAGTACTAAAAAAACCCCCAGACCAACCCCCCCCCCCCAAGCCCCTGTGGTTTTTCTAACAATAACAGGAAGGTGTTCTACAAGGCGTTTTTTTATTCTTCTCTCTTTTGATAACATGGCTACAGAGCCTCATTTGTCTGGCCCAGAGCCATGCAGCCACCAAAGCTGTTTTCTGCTTCCTGAGCTGGTGCTTTGAGATACCAAACTGACAAAAGCACCACTCTGTTGCTCAAGTTTTGAAAACTAATTGCACTCTATTGGCCTGATCTAAATTAGGAGCCTAGTTAACACTCCACCTCGCTTCTCAGCACTGATCAGACTCAGACGGAAACCTGAAGCCATGCTGCTTGGAGTAGGGGAGGTTTGGCACCAACAGGAGCAAATCTCTTGGTGTTCAAAGATCAAAAAGGGACTTAGTTGACAAGTTTTGGCTTTTTTCCAGAATGAGGCAGCTGCATCAGGGGGTGCTGCAGGCAACAATTTTGGATTTAAGCAAGCAGAACAGGTACTCACGCTATCCAACTTAATAGTTAACTAACGCTAGCGTTCTGAATTTCTCACCTACAGATGCTTCATTGTCTTACCAACAAAGAATAGAAACTTAAAATGATTCAGGACACTAAAGTGCAAAAATCCTACTCCTCCAAAGTCCCTCTAGGTCCTGTTTTTGGCACTTGGTGCTTTCTTCTTTACCCTGACTCTAAGCCAAAAACTAAAAGCATTGCTAATCAATAAAAGTTCAGAGTTAAAAAAAACTGTTAAAAGGGCGATGACTTAAGGTAAGGAATTCTCGATGCCAATTCTTCACGGAAGCAGGCTCATTTTTATCTGTTTCTTTTCCAATGTCACCTGCCTCAAGTGACTTTATGCTTGGAACAAAAGAGCATGGAGGAACACCACTGGGTCAGTTGTAATAGTCTGGACTGAGCTACTGCTTCATGCTGACAAAAGCAAATCCTACAGGGAAAGCAGCGAGGCAGAAGCAGCAGAGTAGAAAGATGTATCAACATGCTTCAGCTACTGGAACTCTTGAAAAAGTACTGTATTAGGTCAGAACAAAGGGCAGTTTTGTTTTTATTCTTTCTGACAACACACCAGTAGCAAATATGAAACAGTAAAGTATATAAGAATAAAACATTCCTAGACTGTTAATATCTCTGTATATTTTACAGTTAGAGGTAGTCAGTAATTTATGATATTTCTGAGTGGAGACTGTATTTAAACTAATATTAAATATCATGTTCCACATATAAGTCTAATCCTTCTCACCCTATGACCCTGAAAAAAGTCTCATAGCAGTGAGTTCCACTACTACATTACACAGCGTAATGAAGTAGAAGTTTGAAACTTGCTGCCTGATGACTTCATTGAAATCTTAATTCTTATAAGCTATCAAACGTTCCCAAATCAAAGTCACAGACAATGTCAAACTGGTCCTCTGTCACATTTTAGTTTTCTATCTTTTTTTTTTTTAAACGCCATCAAACATGGTATTGCAGAAGACGACAAACCCCGATTTTAAGTAGTGGCATAATATTTTTGTTGGTTTGTTTTGCTCTCCGTTTCTTTTTTTTTTTCTTCTTTTTTTTTTTTTTAATGCCATTGAGCCCTAACCTAACATTTGCAGAGAAGCATGCTGGCAGCAAGATTTTCCTCCTTAGCAGAGTTAGAACTCCTCAGTCTTCATTATTACACTCATGATGCACAGTGATTTGCATTTATTAACACTAAGTTACACCTGGCACTTTAGCACTTGGCTGTTCACTATCAAGAGATCTTTCCGAAATACAGTAAAGGAAGCTTCAGACTTAATATTCTTTGGATTACTGAGTCTGAGACCTTCCTATGTATAAAGACCAATATTTCTCCCCATTCTGCGGCTTGAGTAGTTTGTACAGAAAAATCTTTTACTTCATTGCCTTATTCTTGTTTCTGAATTCTTGTGAAAGTAGCAACAGAAGACCCCAGAATGACTTTCTGACAACACATATCAGCTTAGAGGACTGCTTTATATTAGCTTACAGGGTGTCTTGTGTGTGTGTCTCTCTCTTTGCTTTGCGCCCAGTTATATATATGAATGTAAATTGGTTAAGAACATGTAATGGTATATTTGGATTTACATTTTCTATATTTGGAAAAAAACCAAGTCCTGATGACCAACAGGAAGAGCTGAAAATAGAAACAGAGGCCAGCTGGTCTCTTCTTCCAAGTGTGAAAGTGTGAATGTGTTTTATATTGTGCCTCCTAAAAATCAAAAGTTTGACTACACAAAGTGGCCAATACAAAAGGGTTACCACCATCACTGTGTGTCTGTGGTTTTGGGAGTGATCACTGCTGCAAGGCTTTGTACTGTTCTCCTAATGTGTCTATGAGGCTTTTTAGGAGAACGTGACTAGCACCCTACAGAGATTTAAGGATGGAGACCCTATGCAAAAGATCTGAACAGCTTTAGGTGCAAAATAGGCACCAACACATTTTGCTTAGAGACCATGACACTTCCAAGTATACGTGAAAGCTGATTTTTAAGCATGCAGGAAACTTTATGCCTTTTAGATTTTGCCAGCAGGTTCAGATGCCTGAGAACATCGGACTGTGATCCATGTTAAGACACAAGTATATTTAAAACCCTGTGCATAACCATAATTACCATGTTAGGCACCCAAACTGCAGTCAGGAGAAACAGTGCAGTATAAGCCCTTATCACAGCAAGAGACCTTCAATATCAGATTAGAGCATATTAAAAAATATGCACATTCCCATTTTTAAAACCTAAGGCCATTCTCATTTTTAATGCAAGAGCAACAGAACTATCACTCTTAAAAAAATATTAAGTATGTTTAAAGACTAAACTAATTACCACATCACTTTTAACTTGCATCTCCTATGAAGCCTATATTTTATACAGGCTATATAATACTACGAAGTATACAGCAAGTTACTAAAACTGTGCATAAGACATGTCCTGGTTTCAGCTGGGATAGAGTTAACTGTCTTCCTAGTAGCTGGTACAGTGCTATGTTTTGAGTTCAGAGCGAAGAATGTTGATAACACTGATGTTTTCAGTTGTTGCTCAGTAGTGTTTAGACTAATGTCAAGGATTTTTCAGCTTCTCATGCCCAGCCAGTGAGAAAGCTGGAGGGGCACAAGAAGTTGGCACAGGACACAGCCAGGGCACCTGACCCAAACTGGCCAACGGTGTATTCCATACCATGTGACATCCCATCCAGTACAGAAACGGGGAAGTGGGGGGCAGGGATTCGCCGCTCGGGGGACTGGCTGGGTGTCGGTCGGCGGGTGGTGAGCAATTGCACTGCGTATCATTTGTACATTCCAATCCTTTCATTATTGCTGTTGTCATTTTATTAGTGTTATCATTATCATTATTAGTTTCTTCTTTTCTGTTCTATTAAACCGTTCTTATCTCAACCCACGGGTTTTGCTTCTTTTCCCGATTTTCTCCCCCATCCCACTGGGTGGGGGGGAGTGAGTGAGCGGCTGCGTGGTGTTTAGTTGCTGGCTGGGGTTAAACCACGACAAGACACAAGATCAACATCTTAATATCCTCTTGGAAAACAGACAAATGCATTGTTTAGTCTACAATGATTTCACAGATCAAGCTGATGTGACGGTAATTTATTTTATTGCTGCATGAAGAGTTAAAAGACCAGTACAATGCTTAAGGCTGAAATTCAACCCTATGCAGAGGAACTAGTGCAAGATTCATATACTAGTAAAGTACCACTAAAGCACTGCTTCCAAACAGGCAAGAACCAGACCAATACATAAAGCATCAGCAGTGCTAACAGTGATCCTAAGAGGAACTCATCTTAGGAAAAAAATCTTGGGAAATTCTCTTATGAAAGATTTCACTCCCAGGGTTTGGGTCTAGATACTAACTACAAGAAGCACTCTCCCAGATATTTTTCTGGATTTAAGCATAGAAACACATCATTTTCTCAAGAAGCTGCCTTGAAAGGTGAAGTTTTGAGAGAGAGAGATATCAAAAGATAGGAGGTTCGGGGGAACATGATCTTCAGTAAGAGTCTTCAAACCAAGACAAACCTGTATTACAGATAACTTTGTAGGACTTTACAAAATGTACACTATATATATTATATATGCATATAAACCAGTATTATTTCAATCGCTAAGTTCTTCCTCATCACTGAAATAAGCACTTTTCTTAATCCGTGGACGTTTTGAATCATCTGAAATTGAAGATTCCCCTGCAGTCTGCGTCCATCTTTGTTGTTCTTCCTCAATTTTGGCTTGCTGCAATGAAAGGAGAAGTATTAGCTAGGATTAAGAAAAATTAAGATGCATTACAAATAATAATGCTAATTCTTAATATGCATTGAATTATTTAATAAGTTAAAGAATTCAAAGGGTTTATCTCCATTTCCAGATAAACTGTGCAATGAATGCACTAGAAAACATTTCTGAAAGTAGTACTCGCATGCAAACAGTAAGTCTTCTGCACCAATGCAGGCCACATGGAGCACCCTCTGTTTTCGCCCATGGCAAACTTACAGAACTACAGAGCAGCTGAGATCTGAAGCAAAGAATGCACCGTGTTTTAAACTGACATTATTGAATCAGCTTTGTTCCACTAACAAGCCTTCTATCAGTTATCTTTTGCAGTCAGGGAATGAATGTCTTCAGGGATGTAAAGGTTATTCAACTGAAGGTTTAAATAGATGCTTCCTATTTTTACTAGGAAATATGCTATCCCAGTTAAAATCTTTGAATGGCGAGAGAAATGGGAATGTTTCCTGGCTTGTTTACATTTACAGGTTTTACTTCCAATTGTGGAGTTTTCTGGGGGTGAGGTGGGGATAATTGTGCATATTTGCATCAATTTTTTTGGACTACATCACGTAAAAGCTTTGCACTCATTACAGTCATATTCAGGACAAAGTTATCTTAAAACCTCTTGAGGGTTTTTCTGGGGGACATGGGGCACACAGGGGACAGCTGAGGACAAAGAAATTTGAACACCAGGACAGGTTTGCTCTGTATAGTGAAGCAAAAGCCTGTAAAGAAGTATTAAAGAAGACAGTAATACAACTGTCAGACTATCTATCTACATAACAAAAAATGCGTTAAATAGGTTTTGAGAGGTCTATTAGAGACAACGATGGACTGTACTAGGCAAAGGAAGTGCTCCAGAAACAGATGTTGTTCAAGAATATTCTACTGAGTGAGGGCAGAGGATGCACCTGGTCATTTATACATGACTGTTTTTCTGGCTGCTCAGTTAACAAAGTAAAGAGGGATTTGTGGACCAAAAACCTAATACAGCAGCACAGCACAAACACAGCAATAGTGAAACAGTTAAAAAAATTAAAAAAAAAAAAAGACTGAACATGCCTGCAATATGAAGAAACCAACTATAGTCACCAACTACTGCCAGGCAAGAGTGCCCTGAGTGCTACAGGGTGGACAGACTTACAGGTGTATCTCAGAACTTTTGAAAAGCAGCTAAAAACGGAAGTAGAGTTGCATTTAAATAATAATAAGTAATAAATGCGCAATGCTTCAATTTTGTACCTGAAAAGCTATGGCTTGGCTGAGGCTATCTAGAGCAGGATCTTCTCCTTCCTCCTCACTTTCTTCTTCCTCCTCGCTTCATTGCGCAGAGAGAGAGAGAAAAATATATAGATCTTTTTTTTAAGTATTCAGTATGAAAAAGCTCCCTAAAAGAAGTAGTAACATGTAAATAAATGTACATACATTTCTTCTGGCTCAACTATTTTCTTTCTCTTCTTCTTTTCTTTTTTTTTTGGTGGCTCCCGCTCTCCTAGCATATTTTTAGGACAAGCATAACTTAAGTGTCCTGCTTCCTTGGAGAAAAAGAAATACTGCTTAACAGAAACCATTACAAACAACTATATGTTAAAACATATAATGAGGAAAGTTAATGTAAGACAGTTCACATGGAAAAAAATGGAAGCAATTAGTAAGATAAATGGAATGCTGAATTAGCACACAGAAGACAAACTCTTCTCTATAAGCTTGCCATGGAAACAGAGAGATTGGTGGTGATATGCACGTTTAACTGCAAATTGAGAACAAGCCATGAGCAAAGTAGATTTTTTTTGGCTGCTGAAATAGCTGAATATACTACAGCACAGTTTATGTTCAAGACAAAATACAAACCTCAGCATTAGCAGTTTAAGAAACAGGAGTGAGTCAACATTTTTGCTCTAAAAAGTGTATGAATATAAAACGAGTCTGTATTTGACATTAAATACTATCTAAATCTTAATCTCCTATGTTATTATGTTCAGGAAAAGTGAGGAATTGCTTAAAACTTAAAACATACTTCTGTGTAAGAACAGTCGTTTCCAATATTTATTTTATTGCCAACTGTACGGTGAACTTCCAAAGATACAGCAAAAGCAAGTATTTTGAAGAAAGATTAGGAAGTTTTCCTTCTCAGACAGCATTATACTGATACTCAGATCTGCCTGCTCATCAGTGTGTTAAGCAGCAGTTATACATACAAATTTTCCCCCACTCCCAAAATCCCAAATAAAAAACAAAAGCGGTACTATCATTCCTGAAAATGGTACAACTGCTATGCAAGTTGATAATATCAACAGAAAAAAAATTAATTTAACAGCATGGGCAGGATTCGTAATGGCCAAACTGAAGAAACAAGCTAAAAGTCTGTGCTGGTTTTGGCTGGGGTACAGTTAATTTTCTTCATAGTAGCTGGTATGGGGCTATGCTTTGGATTTGTGCTGAAAACAGTGTTGATAACCCAGGGATGTTTCCATCACTGCTGAGCAGTGCTTACCCAGAGCCAAGGGCTTTTCTGCTTCTCACCCCTCCCCACCAGTGAGTAGGCTGGGGGGGGGGCACAAGAAATTGGGAGGGGACGCAGCTGGGACAGCTGACCCCAACTGACCCAAGGGATATTCCAGACCATAGGACATCATGCTCAGCAATAAAACTCGGGGGAAGGTTGGCTGGGGTGGTCGCTGCTCGGGGATTGGCTGGGCATCGGTCGGTTGGTGGTGAGCAACTGTTTTCGTTTGCATCACTTGTCTGTCTTGGGTTTTATTTCTCTCTCTTTTTTATTTTCCTTTTCATTACCATTTATTATTATTTTATTTTATTTCAAGTATTAAACTGTTCTTATCTCAACCCACGAGTTTTCTCACTTTTACCCTTCCAATTCTCTTTCCCGCATCCTGCTAGGCAGGGAGTGAGCAAGGAGATGTGAGGTGCTTAGTTGCCGGCTGGGGTTAAACCACAACAGAGTCAAAAAGATGGAATATATTAGTTCATTTTTGGTTTTACTCACCCCACATTCATAACACTTAGACTTATCAAAGTAGTTACGCCTGCGAATGAATTCTGCTGCTCTTCCATTATCAATGGCAATACTTGCTTTTATTACTCTTCCAAACAGCTACAGCAAATTGGAAAAAAAAAAAAAAAAGGTAAATATTTTGGGACTGTAAACCCAACCCTCCCGCCATAACAACTTTCCACAATTTACCTGTTTGTTATTAAGTGCCCGAGAACAGTTTTGTGCAGATTCTTTATCCAAAAACAAAATAAAGGCAACTCCTTTGCTCTTCCTGGTGTCTTTGTCTTTCATAATAGTAACTCTGAAAACATATAACCACATTATTGATACACTAAAATTACTTCAGAGACATTTTTTCCTTAAAGATCTCAGTGGGATCTTAGCTTTGTTATATAGCAAAAAGGAAAAAGTATATTTAACAACAGAAAGGCTTGCTAAACAGAAATTCAAAGGAAGAGCTAACCTGGCCATATGCTTACAGGTAGAGTGAAGATGATTTAAAAAAAAAAAAAAGGTATGTGGCGTCTTTCTGGGTCCAGTATCATTCTTTATTCCCTTGGATGACTTGAAGAACAGAGAACGTACTCTTTAGATTTGCAGACAACCTAACTGGAGGGAACTACACATACTGGAGGTGAAATTAAAATTCAGGAGTAACCTTGACCATTGCTATCATTGCTGAAAAACACAGTGTATTGAACCACACCCAAACTGAGAAATCTATGTTCATGTAGGACTAACCAGCTAAACAGGTTCACGAGAGAAAACGATACATATATGCAGCATTGTTCTACAAATATCTCCAACTGGAATCCAAGCAGATCATGGATGCATGTGTTATTTTACATGACATATAAAGTTAAATCTACAGTCTAACATTGGAATCAACAGCTGCAGTAGCACATAAAAAAATTCAAGACAGATTTAGACCCAGTAAAAACAACCAAGAAAAAGAACAACAAGAGGTGAAGCAGGGGTGGAACCCACACAACCTCAAGTCTTTCAACCTTAACAGCAATTGTATTTAGCCCTAAAAAAACAAACAGCGGGAAACAGGATACCAGTCTGCATGTACATAAAAATAAAAGCACATGCTAAAAAGTAGGGAATAAACTCCTCCTTGTGTCCACCACAGGCAGAACAAGGTTCAGCCATAAGGCAAGCCAAAATTGTAAGAAGTAATAGGATGCTTTAAAAAAAAAACAAAAAACCACCAAAACAAATAAACCAGCCCCACTTCAATGCAGAAGGCCTACCAGCAAACCTGTATAAGTAACAGATGACCTACATAGTAAAAAGTGTATAAAATAAAAGCTTAGTAAAGAAAGCTCAATTTTCCCCCAAATACATGCACAGAAACATAGAGCTTAGAACAGTTTTTCTGCCAAAGCCTCTCGAACAAGGATGTGTCCAACTGAATGCATTGAGTTGAATTGTCAATAAAGCTGACTTTAGAATAATTCTATTAATTCTTTTGCCAAGTTACTCTTCCAAGAGTTCCAACGGAACCCTAATATGACTGTCAAGCTTCTAATTGGGATATCAAACATACCAGTTAATAACACAAGCATAGAAAGAAACAAGTGTGACAAATCTTTAAGAAGTCAGCAACTTCTTGGAGCCCTAGAAAGTCTGATTTCTCACTGAACAAACTGAGATGCAATCATAATAGCCAAGATATATTGGGGCAAGAAATGTAGTACAGAAGAAAAGTCAGCATGATTTTGCTGAGTCAAGACATACTTAAAAAAAAAAAAAAAGTCTAATAAAGCTTAATTAAATAAAGTTAAAGCTGACCTAGATGTCATCGTGAAGCTTTCTGCAAAGTGTTTTGAAGTCCCTGAACAAAGACTCTATAGAAGTCAAGCTAATATTTGAAAAGATTTTTCTTGGCAATTAATGACTAGCTACAAACAGGAAACTGATCCTTGTTAGCCTCAGTTTCACAGGGAAATGGGAATACCAGTAGAATCCCACAGTATCTCCATTGTTTATAGTCAGGTCAGCTTGCACAGAGGCAAACAGGAAACAAATTTTGCTAGATAAAAAAAAGAAAAAATATCACAGTAGTATTTTACACATGGTATTCTGTGACTCTTTACCTTTGGTTTAACTTCTGGCAGTAACTAGACAAAATGTCAGGAAAAAGTGAATGTCAGTAAGGGAATTTTTTGCAAGACAATATACAGGTGGGGGAAAGTAGTAACTGTGCAGACAGAATTGCAAGTTCTAAATTAGCTACTTTCATACAGGATGCAGTGCAGGATTTCTTCTGCATACGCATCTGAAAACACCATTTCTGTTGTCTACGACAGTAAAAAAAAAAGCAAATAAAATGATAGAAACTATTTAAAAAGGAAAAAAAAAAAGAGAATGCTGCTATGACACCTTTGAACTAAGCAATACATCATACAGCCAATACTTCATACAACTCTCATCCTCCTATCAAACAAGTTCAAAAGCCAAGACAGTAGGAGAACCCTACCCCCAAACACACACAGTATAGGTATATTACCAAATGATAGCAGGGAGGTCAGAAGTGTCACATTTATGGAGAACAGGCCCCTCAATGGATAAACACCAGCATTACTACAACCTTTGCTCAGGATTTTTCTAAATCAGTGGTTCAGCAATCGACTTAAACATGTCAGACACCCCACCCTGGAAACAACAGAGACCGCAGGTGCCCAGTTGTATTGGTCACTGCATGTCTGCCAGAGCCCTACATAAGGGTTTTCCTCTCAGTCAATTTAAAAAAAATACATTTTTCTAAAGTTATAGTTTGGCTTTTCCTGCTATTTGTCACCTGAAACACACTCCTGAGACTTCAAAGACTTTGAAGGTAGCTCTGTATCTCACAGATTGTTACAGCAGCTACTAGAAGTTAGAGTAGATATTTGCTGGTGTAGGATTAAAAACTGAAGTCTTGAGTCTCATCATTCTGACCAGTTAAAAAAATAAAGAAACAAACCAGCAAGTTCCTTACTGTGGCATTTATTTCTATCATTTGAACACAGAGGCAGGTATTCACAAGTACTGTTCATGAATACTCCACATATTAAAAGCCATTACTATGCAGCCTTACATCTAATCTTAAACATAATACTAAGCAGTCACAATAACAAGTCCCTCTAGAACTACAAATAGAGGAACTGTACGTTGCAATTGTGCGAACTGTTTGTGGGAATTGTGACATCTAGTTCACATAAGTAGAAGCTCCCACTTTCACACTTAGCCACTTGTGTCCCAGGTGGTGTTCGGGGGGAAGGGGAACAATACTTGCTAGAAGAATATTGTTTCAACTACTTCAGAGAAAAGACCACTGGTAAGTGACAACATTCTGCTTGCTCTTAATTGGTTAGCAAAACCTGTCCCCAGCACAAATATTCTTACATTATGCATGTAACTGCAAGAACTTCCAGTTGTTAAATTAAATTTATACTTTATTAAAAATGAACAGGACTTCAATACAGTTCCACATTCATACTTAAAGTATAAAAAGCACAAAACTTTCAAGTGAAACAAAGACATTAAATATTTAAAATGAAAGTTACAAAAATAGCAGGCCATATCAGGTCACTTACTTGACAACTTTCCCATACTTTGAAAATATCTGAAATACAAAACAAAATGAAAAGATTTAAGAACTGACAATTGCATTTCATTAGTAATAAATTTATCAAGACATACTTTTCTAAGTAAAAGATATATAGCAGTATTGTATTTACATTCAGAACTGTTGTCAACAAGTTTAACCTGAACAATGCAGCTCTTAAAAACTTACCCTGTACAGATCGTTGTTTGTCAAAGCAAAGGGTAAATTGGACACATACACTGTGCTTTTGCTTGGTGCCAACCCACCACTCATTTTTCTGATGAAAGGAGAAAGAGAGAAGAGTTAAACTGTATTCAACAGAGAAATCCATTAAAAAAAACATCGCAACCCTTTTTTTTTTATGTTCTTTTTCAAGCCTAGCCCAGACAGTCATGATAAAGTTGCAGGAAAGCACAGCTTTCATTTGCCTTTCATCATTTTACATGAAATTAGTGTTTGCCTTCACGTGCTACAGAAGACATACATTCCTTCCCCCTCCCCTGGATCCAAAGCATATTTTTGCTGTATGCAAGTCAATTTGTAAGTCATGAAAAAACAGACAAGTTAGTGTACTTAAAATAAACCTCTGCTGATTTGTGCAGTAAAGAAAGGTTTATGTCCAGAAAGAAACAAGTAATGTCCATTTATTAAACATTATGGCCAATATGTGAAATTATTGACCTTTGTTCAAGCACCCGCATGATCTCATTCTTCATACAACTTTCAGTTGAGCTGCATTCAACATAGAATAAACCACAATCAATTACAGCGAAAAAAGCTTCCCTAAAGCAGAGTCTTAATTATTGCAGGGGGGAAAAAGGGATACTACATTGATGTTAACATGTATCTAAGATGCAAAAGCAGCAAGCATTTCCTCTTGTATCTGTTGGTCAGGCTTCTACGCTGCTCTGGAACTGCAAGTGTCCAGAGCCCATCACAGACGGCATCTCCCCTTCCTCCTCCTCCTCCTCCTGCTGATTAAGCAGCTCTATACTGGCAGGAACCAGGGAAATCTCAAAGCCATTTTCATTTCCCAGTCTCTATTAAGCTCTTGAAACTAAGTATGTTTGGAAACAATGAATCAATTCAAAACCACTGTTGTAACTGCATACACATCCTCTAATACTAGATGAAGAGCAACTGAACTAACTTGAAAAAGTACAGCCTACGGTTTTCCTCACGTTTGGACATTTCCCAAAATTTTAAGTGGTGCTAAAGTCTGTGCAAAACACTTCTTCCCTTTGATCCATTCCGTAGCCATGGCTCGGTCCAAGAGCTAAGCGAGTAAAATTTAAGATCAGAATAAAGCACAGCCCTTATGAGAGGGCACACCAAACAGTTCAGCAAAACCGTTCTCCAAGCACTCCAATTACTACCTCCTTATCCAGTTTCCTGCAGCCTTATTCCTGCTTCTTGGCACCCCTAGCTGATTCCTAACTGAGGATCAAGCCATTTCTTCAGCAAGACCAACTCATTTTAAAAATGCAGACAAAAGCTGATGAAGGGATAAAAGACACTAAAGTATTAAAAATCAACATCTGTCAGAGTACACAGCTTCTTCGAGGACTTTTCAGGTAGTGAGTCTGAGCAGATTGCTTGGCCAAGTGCCAGTGAAGTAACTAATGTCACACTCTAATCCGGCTGTGGTGATTTTCTGGCATTTCATGATTCAGTCATCTGAAGACCTGATATTCCCAGTAGACACTGATTATCCAAGCGTTTTGCTTCTCTTTCCTGACATGCCTACTGTACCACAATTCATTTGAGCAGCAGTTTCCAAGTGATCGAATTTTGAGTTCTTCCATGTTCAGAGACTGTGTTTTCTGGCATGAGCAGAAATGGCAACATAAAGGTTAAGCAAATGAAAACAGAATAAATTTGCAACAAAGGCCACGCATTGCATCTGGTGTTACACAGAGTGGATTCATTATCCCAAATTCCTTGCTGCTTGGCATTAGTATCCTTGACAAGCCTAACCATGCTGACTTGGCAACATGCCACGCAAGGAGATGGCCTGAAGTGCAGTTATCCAGATGTACAGTGGATACAAAGGATTCAGTAAGAGCTACCTCAGTGCTGCATTACAGTATGTCGCCAATGCTAATATATTGCAACAGCTGAGGAGAAAACAGCAGAGGTGAACCTCAGGTGGCTGCAGATAGCAATTTAACTCTGCCTAAAAGACAAGAGAAGCTAGAGCACCTTGTAACAGGAGGCAAAGCAGGCCCCCGGTTAATGAACAGACACACCAGTGAGAACGGCACGACTGGAGAGCAGTCGGCTTGTGTATTCTGCAACACTGCAGCGCAAGCCTCCAAAGAGAAGGTGATACATCACGTGAAGATTACTACAGGCCTAACAGCTCAGACAACAGGAAATTATTAATGAATGCAAGCTACAGAGCTGCCAGTTTCAGCTGTACGCTACTTTTTCCAGAAGCAAGCTGAAAGAGTTGCACCCTGGAGCACTGCCTGCCAGACAGCTGAGGTTGAGCTTTGTTTCTAGTCCCCTGGACAAATTTCAGTGAAACAGTCTTGCTGCTCTGACTGCCCAAATATTCTTAGCAATTTGTTTCGTTTAGGACTACTACGCCAGGATTTCTTACTTTTAATGTCTATCTCACCAGACAGGCACAATTCTAATAAAAGAAGAAGTAAAGTAACTGTAAGGCTATCACCATGCTCATGTTCAAGATGGCAAAGGTTCAAATTTGCCATGCCAGGAAAGAGTATTTCCCCAGAACTGCAGGAGGACTTCCTCTTCTAAATACTATGGGGTCACTGGGATGGTTTATAAATACCTTATTTAAGCCAGCAGATACACTGACAGGTTTGCACGATACATGAATGGCCTAAATGTTGCTATCTACTTAAAAGCCTGGTCACGCTTACTAAGTTTTCTGCAGAACATTCAAAAATAATATTCTACCAAAAGCAATCTCTCAAAAAAGCCTGAGCATGTTAAAACACAGATTTCTGCTTATCTGTTGTGAATAGAGTGGTATAAATGCAATTTTAGATCCAACTACTGGCACAACTCCTCCCACCCCGATAAACCTTAACAAAACATCATGTGTCAACTTTAACTCTGCTATAACCCATCCATTAGTCTTTTTTTTTTTTTTAACCACCATGAAGTCCCCGCAGGGATACCAAGTGCCAACACCATATAAACAATAGCTTTCCCCCCCCGCCCCCGTTCATTTATGGATGACAACCTTGCCATACCAGCTTCACATTTATTGGTCTGATGTTTTCTAGCTGGCAGGGGTGGTGTGGTAAAAGAAGCCAATTCCAGCTTTAAACTAACCCTCTAGATGAGACATCTCATCTGGAGGCTCTTCATTACAACGCTCAGAGTCCTTTTACTTTAGGAACTTTCTAACTTCCAAGAACTGTCCAATACAAGTTTAACATTTTCATCACATTCTTTCTCCTTGATCACCAGTCTCTCTGCTTTATAGGTTTTCACTTCACAGGCTGACAAAAAGAAAAACAACAAAACAAACCACCACAAAAAACCCCCAAACAAAAACAACCTCCCCAAAAACATTGGAGCTTTCTACTTGCTGCAGGGGACTCAGCTGAGAGTCATGTAAAACTTGGCTTCTATATCTTGCTAGATCTCCCTGACAAATCAAACCATTTCTGTTTTATACTGAATGCTTTTATGGGGCTTCCCTTATATTCAAGGTACGACCTGGTGACTTACTTTAAAGCACTAGCTGGAAGCCAGTACATTATCTCTGTGGGGTTGAGCACAACTCCCATTAATGTAATAGCCTCTCTGTAATATTAATGCCTTCTTCATTTATCATTTTCACATATTAACTTTCAGGATGGAGTTGTCCCGCATTACTATGACTTCTTGAATTTAATCTTTTTTGTCTTTTCCAACAACTCGAACTAAAAGCAGCCATTCTTTGACAAGAGCCATCTGTCAGTAATGATTAAGTTTCCTGCAAAATATATTGGGTACAGGAGTATGTTTTGCTTGAATCCAATATGCTTAATGCAGCATCTGTCACTCATGATGAGAGCATCATAAGAGAAGACAATGATTAATTTCAGTAACTGGCTTTTCTACTCTGTGCCAGAACACAGGAGACCACCAAAATAGTTCAGATGCCTCTGAGGCATCAAGCGGAGTCTGAATTTACTGATATTTTCACGACTTGGCATCAACATTTCAACTTAAGCACAAACTTTTGTTTAAGTGCACAGCAGCAAGGCCAGATTTGCGATTAAAGTACGTGTGACTGATTTGTGGGTAAGTTACTCAAGACACGCTTACTCAGGCCAACTAATCCGAGTTCTTCTACCTTGATCCTTAAATCACCGTATTTTATTTCCGATTTAACAGTATCAACAGAGTTTAGACCCAAATCAACAAACCATGAGTTGTGGCAGGAGCTAGCTCGAGTTTATAATCAAAAGTCTGCGGTAAAGGAGGAAGCCAAACTCACGTTCTCCTTGGTCCCAGACAAGGGCATTAACCACTCGCCACAGTTCTGTCCTACACAAGCGGCACGTAACGAGCTACCAGAGCAGAATCTGTTTTATCTCCACCTAGTCGCTTAAACATTACAAGGCGAATATTAAGTAGGATCGGAACTAGGTAAATAAAGTTGACGCTATCGGAAGAAAGAGCGCAACAGCCTCTCAACCAGCCCAACCCAAAGACGTACAGCAAAAGACGGAAACTTCCACCGCTCCGCTCTGCCCCGGCTGCCGCCCTCCCCTACGCCCGCGACAGCCAGAAGCCAGGCGAACAGCCTCCCCCGGCTCTAAACGAGGCGCTCCTGCCGCCACCGGACGGCGGCGGGGCCGGGGCTCCGCGTCTAACGTCCCCTCAGGGGCCTACGCGGCCTCGCAGCGGCCTACCCGTCACGGCGGGGCTCAGCCGGCGCGGCTGCCCATGGTGCGACGCGGCAGCGGACGGCGCGCAGGCCCCGGCCAGGCGGGACGGGACGGACCGGAACGAACAGGCCCGGGAAGGCCGGCGCTCTTCCGCCAACGCGCGGACGACCGGCGTGGTTGGCGGCCAATAGACGGTGGCGGACGGTGGGAGGGAGGTGGGCGTTTTCCGGTGACGTCTAAAGAGCGCCGGAAGCGGTGGGAGGAGGTGAGGCGCTGGCCGCGGGAGCGAGAGGGGGAGGTGGGTGAGCGGCGGCGGGTGGCCCGTTCCTCTCCTCCCCGCACCCGCGGGGAGCCCGTGCTGTGGGACGGGACCCTTTTGCTTCCCCGGGTTCCTCAGAAGTTAGGGTGACTGGAGGTTGGCGGGAGGGGAGGGGAGGCGAGGCCCCTCCGGGCGGGCAGGCAGGCGGCGAGGGCGGCTTTTGTAAACCTTGCCTTCCAGCCTTTCTTAAAACCCGCGCGTGACAGGAGGTTTTGACTTTTCAGCTTAGTTTGTGCTTTTTGTTTTGAAGGGGAGGACGTTACTCCTTGTGCGTGCCTCTGAGAGCTATTTTAAACTTTCGTAACTAGCAGTGAAAGGCTGGAGGCTGCATAAATCCCGTTGTAGACGCTGTCCGTGAGGCGTCCCGTGGGTATGATGGTGCAGCGTCGGTGTCCTTACCTTTCTGGAGGGATAAATAAGACCTGGATGTGTCACTTAGCTGATTTCGTTAGAAGTACTAGCGTAAATCTGTATGCTTAGCTGAACAATAGGGTGTCCCGTAATATATTTAAAGTCTTTATCAGCATCTAAACACTTTAAGTCTGCTCTCCGTTGTTCTTTGTTCTCACTCATACTCCTTAAGTAGGCTCTTTACCATGCATTATAGTTTTCGCGGATAGTCTTACTGCAATTCTTTATCTGACACGTCTGGGACTTCAAGGGAGCAAAGTCTTTGTCAGAAGTACACAAAAAGGTGTGGAAACCCACAGAACCTGTGCAAGGAACAAGTAGGCTTTGATACAGCGATTTGCCCTGGGTGAAATATTCAGAGTTGGTTGGCGCTTTCAAGTGTAAATGTTGAAAGCACTGCAGTTTTGACCTGTTGCGGCAACCGTATGGTGAGCTGACATATTTTGTTGTCAAAATGTTTGTGCTGCAAGATGGAAAGTCACGGTGGAGGCGGTGATCCATACAGTTGTTTGCATTGACGTTGCTAGCATAGCAGCCCCATCGCAGCCTGGTAGAATATTCTTTTTGCAGCATTGACACTGATGAAGGATGGGCCGTTGGTAACTGCAGGTGTTCAGGCAAAGATAAGTGCTAATACCTCAGTCATTGTATTAATATAACCCCCAATACGTTGCCTCCATTTCTCTTGCACCCAGTGATGTATTAGAATGGTGTGGTAAGAAAACTGAACCATTGGGATCGTAAGTCCTCATCAGAATGATGCTGCTATTAATAATTTTATTCAGCTTACGCATTTCTGGTTTTTTTCCCTTTTGAGGTCAGAGTTAATTTGACTTTTGTGGTCAGTGCTTTTTTAAATATTTTTTTCTTTTTTCTTTTTTCTTTCTCTTATTTTAAGTCAAAATTATTGTGAAAGGTCAGGAAAATTGGAAGAAAGCATCTTCCTTCAGGTTATTTTGTATCTAGCTTGAATATGCCTAGGCTTGTTGCAGTCATACTTCTAATTGCTTTTGAAAATCTTATAGCCTAATATTTGGTATTAGGAAGAGATGGATTCTCGTTGTATCCCTGTTTTTTTTCTCAATGCCTCCCTCACAGTATTTTATGTACTGTTGTGGTGCTCTTACACTTCTGCTTTTTCATCTTACCAATAGAGGACTATGTCTATTCAGTGTTTTCTACCTGTCCCAAGTATGGGGGGAGGAGGAGAAAGTTACCCCCCCCCCCCCAGTTTTATCTGTCTTGCCTCCTGTCTAGGTGGATATCTTTGAAGCACTATCAAATACAGATTATAATTGTTGGAAGAAAAAGCAGTGTTTTCTGTCTGTCTTTATGTCCGTCCTCAAAGCAGCAATTGTTGCAAAATTGGCCACGATATTTCTAATAAGTTACAATTCTCTAAGCATCTCTCCTAGGTCTTACTCATACAAAAGCATCTAAGCTTTTTGTGAGACCTTTCCAAAGTGGAGGAGAGAAGGAACTGGCCCACGTTTGTCAATCTCTGCTGTTTGTCAAAGTAACAGTATAAAACGAGATATATACCAGTAGCATCAGAGATACTGCAGCTGCCTGCCTCTACATTTACAGCACACCATTGGTTTTATGCTTTGTTCACATATGGCAAGATGTAGCCATCTGGATTAGAAAGCTGTGTATTTTTGAAACAAAAATGTAGATTCTGCAGAAGGTTGATAGCACACGCCGGAAAATTACAAATCCTGGAGAAGTAGGTATTTCTAGCCCTGATGAAAATTGATGTCTCAAGAAAGACAAGAATTGTGCACAAAATATTGCAGAATACTGGAGTGCTTTTGCAAATATGTCAGAGATTTTTTTAGGATATATTATTTAGAGAGAAAAAAAATTAATGATTGATTGATAAAGAAAACCCAGTTGTGCAAAAAATCTAAAGTTTAAGCGACCCATGTCATCTACTTGATGAAGAAACCCTTTTTGTATTACATCAGTTATACTAGCATAGAGCAAGACATAGCGCTGTGATAATCGGAGCAAAGCCATTCTTGGCGGCTGGCTGTAGTGAAGCAGCTTGTGCTGCGCTAATAGAATGGCTTCTGCGTATGCTGGAGTGTCTTTATTTGAGAAAATAAAGACCTTGCTTTAGGTAAAACAGTCACCTCTGATCAAAAATAGGAAGAGGTTGTTTAAATTAATATAGCAAGTGATTATATGCCATGATGATAAAGAAATATCAACTACCTTTGCTGTCTATGCTAATAGAAAATAGTCAATATGAGTGACAATGGCATTAGGTGTGAAACAAAAATAGATTGGTTTTTTTTTAATCTTTGTTTTAGAGTAGCTTTGTACTGAGAGAACAGGTGAATCTGAATACAGCATAGTAATTTTGAGGTTTGATCTCTTGAATTCTTGTTAATGGAATCTTCTCATATTGATCCTAAGAGTTTAGTCTCTTCAGGGTTGTTACTAAAGCTGTGTTAGGTCACATAATCTAAGAAATGCAAATTTTTTTTTCTGTAGGAACAGATGAAATGTGCTCAAGATGCTGGGAAATGCATTTTCCTCTCTTTAAACATTGGGGTTTTTTGTCTGTTATTTTCAAATGCATCCTTACTTTATCTAATTGGTCCCAGCTAAAATTTGTCTTTTTAGTCTTCTGTGTGAAATCGGTCTCCCCCTATTGGTTTTCCTTACCAGCATTTTGAGCAATGTACTTGATGGTTAATTCTGTCTGATTAATTTTCTTCATTTCATTCCACTAAATACAAAATATTCTTCAGTTCTGAGATTTTTCTTCCACCTCCGTACTTACTTCTTGTCTGATGTAGTTGTGTATTTTTTTTTTCTTCAGTCTGTTGACTTTTGTGATAGTATATCTCTACCTTTTTTCCAGCTTGTGTTTTTGTTTTGTCAAAATACTGGTGGTCTTGCTAGTGGGAGTGAGGTCCATCGACAATGATAAAAACACTCCCATTTTTATAAGCCTTTCTGCCTGATAATATAACAGAGCGTGTACATGAATGTCGGTGCCTGCTGCCAGTGATTTGTGATGGGATGTTGGATGTGGCATGACTGACAGAGAGCAGCGTGATGTCTAAGCTTGCCCTTAGCTTCAGCCTGCAATGCGTTGCTTTTTGAACCTTGTGTTCAGTTAACAGTTTCTGTAACTGCTGCAGGCAGCAGGGTGTGGACTCTACTGTATTTGTCAATATGCAAAAAAAACACCACTGGAAAACCTTATCTGAATCCAGCTTCTGGTATTTGCTGTTGGTCTAAAAACCCAGTGAGGCTTGCCGTCAGGTGCCAAAGTCTGTGCGGATGTGTGGGGTGGGTGGGTGGGTGGGCTGGCTGTGGACGCGCAGGTGCCGTGGGAGGCTCAGGTGCTCTCCAGCCATCAGCGGGTATGGACAGAGGGAATGGTCCACCTTGGGGCAAGGGCTGGGTGTGGGGAACCAGCGGCAAAGTGTTTTGAGAAAGAGCGGGACAGCAGACGCTCTAGCTCTTGCCCTTACCAAAACCAGGACCTACCAAACTCCCGTCGATTTAGTCAGCTTTTGATTTATAATCTGTGGCTACATCAGACTAGTCCTGTGTCTTGGTTATGGAATGTACTTAAGGTCAAGTCTGTCATAAAACAGAACAGAGTTTTAAGAAGGTACTCTGGTTTGTTTGTACCGATGGTAGGGTCAAAATCTGAACATAAAGGCTTATTAACAGCTGAGGAAGGAGCTACTTCATCAGGATTTACTGTCTATTACCAAAGGAAGAACATTTGTTAAATCAAACTTTTCATTAACTTCTCATCACATGCAACTGAGTCTTATTTTTCTCTACTTAATGATATTGAAAGGCACTGAAATAAATGTAAGTTAAGTGAATATATTTAATACTTTTCTGAGTGTTTTTGAGAAAGCAGTTACAGTAGTTTCCAAAAGCTGTTGCTAACAAATGGAAGAAAAGCTGAGATAGTGAGTAAAAAGTGATAAAAGGGAAAGAAAACTCTGGAATTTATTAGGAAAGTGATGTATCTGTAATAATTTGTTACGGGAAGTTTTTTGATATTGTGAATTCAGCTGAGTAGTTAATATTCTTTCTTAATTGAGTGTAGTGAATTACTCTACTAATTCAGACAAGTCTTGGGGATGGGCAGTCGAAAGACTTAGATTTTAAATGTCTGGTTTACTTAAAAGAAAAAATGTACTTATGAATATATATATATATATATATATGCACTTTTTGCTAACTTCAGTTTCTTTTTTTTTGGTAGGTAATTGAATGGGTCTTCCGAAGGAGAGTTGCTAAAACTGACAGAAAAGTAAGTATGAGAGTGTTTGTTGTTTTTCACAAAAATATATATTTGACTTAGTGCTACCTCTGTTTACAGTTAGTATACCCTTCAGTCATATTGATTCTTAACATCTGTAATAATTAATATTTTTATATAGCCTTGTAAGTCTATTTCCAGTTAAAAGTTTTTATTTTGTGGAAGTAGATGTTATGTATTTCTCCTTCTGAATATGTCCTGCTGTTTCTTTTTCTTATTGATTATTTTTCATAGCTAGAACTACCATTGTGAAGGGAAACTTTGAAAAATAAAATACTAGCAATTTCCTACCTATTTTCAATGAAGTATAGTATATAATTTGTCACCTTTATAACCATCAGAAAGGTTTCAGCCCCTCAAGTTTGTGTTGTCTAACATAGCATGACTAGAATCTCTTGTGGTGATGGTTTACCTCCACCTGTATTTAGTTAGTAATTTTGACTTTGAAAGTCACCTTTCTTTGGATGGAGGAATTTTTTGTGTTCTGCTGGCTACCAATTTAAACCGGGAAAAATCTGCACATGAAGAATGCATTTCATTCATGTATTCAAAACATGGAGCTTTGTACTAACTGAATGATGTGTTGCGTTTTAACCTCTTTCCAGGTGGTTGAGATGATGAAATAATTCAAAGTTATTATGTATGATATAAAAAAGTAGAAATTCTTCAATCTAATAAATAGGAGTTGAACTCTTTTTTAAAAAAAAGTCCTCTATTTTTAGCAGAGCAATATCAAAATTGCTATAAGGTATGTGTGTATGAATTTATATGCACAGCTGGTATTTGCAATGTGCATATATTTCAATAGAGCTGTTTATAGTATACTTAAGTCCTGTAATTATATTGATAATACTGCACTAATTTCCATTTGTTCAGTTGTTCTTGCACTTACTGTGAGTTATTTTTGCTTTAAGTTCATTAATTACTTTCTATAACTAGATAGACTTACTTTTGAAAGGGCTAATTAAAAAAAGTGTATGTAGAGGGCTTGTGCATAATACTTTATAGTGGGAGAAGTCCAGGAACCTTTATTTCTATGCTTGTTATCCTTTCGTCTATTCATAATGAGTCTGGTTTTGGCTAATTGAATTTTCATTGTCTTTAGTGGCATATCGAAGAGATGAAATGTGGTCTGAAGGGCGATATGACTATGAAAGAGTTCCAAGAGAACGTCTCCCTCCAAGGATTCATCCTGATGTAAGTGTACAGTATGTCTCCTTAGCGTTATACCTTTATACCATGACTTGTTCCATAAGGGCTGGATTTATGTACATATTTATGTTCCTAGTATACCCCAAGTTCCATTCTTTTCTCATTCATTTAAGCCAATAGTCTAGCAAGTGCATCTGCACAGAGATAATAGGATGCCTACAAAATTAAATCTTGTAATTTTTTTTCAAAACTATTGAAAGTGTTTAAGAATATTTGTATTTTGATAAATTGATTTTTTTTTTTTTGGTGTAATTCTTTGTGTTATTCAACACAGGATTTTTAATAACGTCTGGAGAACCAAAGGCCATACTGTGTTGTATTTTTCCCCAGACTTTTTTTTTTAATGTCAATACATCTTTGAAGTGATTTGAGGTGGTAAAATGACTATTTTCTTTATTGTTCTTGTCACCAATGCAGTTTGTTACTATGATGCTTAAAGTATAGAAGGAAATGTTTGTAACAAATGTTGAAAATACATTTTTGCTAAATTGTGTTTTGGAGTCTTGTAAGGGAAATGCTTATCAAAAAGAGTTTCGATGGAAATCTACTTTGTAAGCATGGAGACTTCTACTGTATGCTATGCTTACTCTGCTGTAGAATAACTTTAGAATGCTTTTAGAAAATCTCTGTGCCAAAGAGTTGGGTAATTTTTTTGTTTTTCCTCCTGGTTCTGAAGTCTCTAAAGAAGAAAGAAAACAGGTTGTAGCTTTGTCTTTTGAGCTATTACACCTTAAATACAACTTTAAGAATACTTTTTGATATTTCTGTTTACATGCTGTGCAATGTACATTTGGCAAAATAAAATTTCAGGTACCTGTGCCTGTTATCTGGCTTTTCTTTTAATTCTTTTAAATGTTGGAATAATAGCATAGCCGATTTAGCATACTTTCTGGGTTCCCTCTATCATATTTTCAGCTTGTTTTGGAAGCGTACCAGTGTTGGTAACTTGTTACCAAGTTATGTAGTCTTCTCTATTGCATAGTGTATTAGTGTTTGGTTGCTCTGTGACGTTTTTAACTCTCTTTACAGGCAACAACAAAATTTCTGCATTTTCAGCAAACTGGAAATCAGATAAGTTTGCACAGGGTATTTAGCTGCTTCTGCAAAATATTTATGAGCAATAGGACATGAGGAAAGGCAGAATGTATTTTCAAGATTTTCATTTTTTTTAATCAATGTTTGACTTGACTAACATGTTAATTTAATTTAACCATTGCAACAGTGACATTCCTAAATTCTTTTAGTCTTTCAAGCTGGCCAGGGAACATATGCATTATGAAAATTTACTTTACAATTTAAAAGATGTGATGCACTTATTTTGATGCAAGAATTAAATAGATAGTTCAATGCTAGCTTTATATTATGTGTATTTGGAACTGGAGATGCAGGGACTAGCAGAATACACTCATTTATCACAACTAATACTATCCTTCTGTACCAGAAGAACACCCCCAGTAGTTGGACAAACCAAGATCTGGTGTCTCTCTGCCCTGCTGAAAGATAGTTATGAAGCTTCTCGTACAGCTCTGGTGATTCAAGATAGTTGGCAGGCAGTTTCTGTCCTTGTAAGCCTGTGCCATTGTATCTGTGTCCACATGTAGAGGTCTGACTTAATTTTGACTAGACAAGTAACAGGGAATTAATTTATTCAATCTATGAACATGCTTAGCATTTGCTGATAGGTTAGTATGTTGGGACTGAAACATGCCAATGATACAGAATGAAGTATCTCTTGTTTGAGAGCGCAAAAGGCTTGTCCTACTCTAAACTGGGTGCTAATTATATATCAAGTATAGAGCATAGTGGAAACACATGCTTTCAGATCCTGGTAAACAACATAAAGTTGCAAGCACTTGGCACAGTTAACCCTAAGTGGGTACACCTTGAGCTTTCATGTAACTATCCTTCTGTATGTCAGTATAGTTATGCGATAGGGACTTATGGGTGAGGCTGAAGCATGGAGCAGTTTTATTTTAGCTTCAGAGCACATCTTCTTTGTAAGACACCAAACTAAAAAAAAAAAACAAAAAAAACCCATGTCGAGGATGTTCAATGAGGTAAGGGTAGATCAAGCATTGTGGCCGTGTATGGATGTGTATGTAGTCTCTACTTTGCATCAGTATGGCTGTAGGCTAGCTTTGGATTGCCCTCTAGTGAATTTGATGGGTGGTCTCTGAAATCAGAACTAACTTTTTTTTGCATGACAATATTTAGCAGTTTGTGAATTTAATGTATTTTTTTTTTTTTTTTACAAAAAATGCGTTAGATTCTGACTTCTACTGCTGTTAAAAAAGCTAGTTTGAGTATCTTTCCCTGCGTCCAACCTGCACGTGCTAAGTCAAGTCTCTGCATTTATAGCCTGTGTTTTTAAGGCCCATAGAAAAAATATCTTGCTAAAGGAAGAAGACTTAAAATACAAGGTCTTGCATTCATGTTTTTGTTTGCTTTTTATTTGCAGTTGACTTATATAATACTTAGCTCTAGAAAATTGAATTTGTATCCTTTGCAACTGTGCAATTTGTGCTTAATAAACAAAGGATTTCTGTAATTGGTAAATGGTGCATGACATTTTATTTGAAGGAAATACAATAAATTAATTTTGCATTCTAGCAAAAAGCTATCCAAAACTTGCGTTGTAAGAAAAACCAAGTGTTAAAACTCTGTCACTTGAATACTCAGATCACCTACTGTGTTGTATTGAGGAGGTGCTTATTTGTTCAGATTATGAAGCAAGGACTGTCTTCACTGTAATATCCATAGTGTGGAGGATGTTATGGACATTAAGAAAATTGACAGTATTTTCAAATGTGCTCTATGTTTTACAGGCATTACAGGAGTAACTTTCTTTATTGCGTTCCTAAGTTAACATAAAAGTCTCTGAGAAACACATGTAGCTAATGCGTAAAAAAAGAAAGTAGCTGATGCTTAGAAAGTAGCTAATGCTACTGCTTTAAACTTTCAAAAGAAACTTAAACCATGTTGAAAATTTTCCCTCTAATTAATCTTGTAATGCCCAAGGATTGCATCTGAATGGTGTCCGTTTAGATTTAGTAAGTTATTCCACCATCAGACTGGCATGATTTTTAATGTTTGTTGTTCCCCTGTGCTATTTCAGCTTTTAAGATTATTATAGTCTCATATTTAGAAATAACTTGTTGTTTTTATTTTTGTGTATTTACTATAGGTTTCCAGCTGTTAAAAGCAATATGATTTTGTTTGTGTTGTCTTTTAGGATGATTACCATAGAGTAGTAAACATTGTGCCCAAGAAACCACCGCTGCTTGAAAGACCTGGGGATGGGAATTATAGTAGGTATGATGATTACAGTCACGCTGAGTACAGAGACTATGAAGAGGGTCGCAGTTTTGCCCATGAGCGAAGAAGTGGCCCTCCACACCGAGGTGTACGTAAGGTGATTCTTCTCACATGTTTATGATGTTTACTTGCTCATTAATGCTTGAATACTGAACAGCTAAAATATTATTTCAGAGAGAGCATTGATGTTACTGCTGTTCTCATAAATTGAAAAAGAATGAATAGAAAAAACATCCAGGTTTTGATACTTGGTGCTTTTTTGCTGTTACTGTGCTTCTAAGACTCTTGTGATTATATGGTAGTACCCATTTGCTGCTGCTTACGGTTGCTAGCTACTCTATTGACTTAGAAAAGAGCTCTTGTCCAGCACTGTAGAAAGCTCAGAGTCTGAACTGGGGAAACAAAAGTGGCCAGAAGTCCTCTCTATAATGCAGCGCAAAGTTATCTGGATGAATAGAAGAATGATTGCAAAATCTTTCTGTTTAACAAATCCTTGCACATGCAACTTGTTGAATGTTGTCTACCTATCCTTCTAATTTGCACAGTTGTTCACTTATTTAAATTCTGCCATGATGTTGAATGCTCCCCCCCCAGTAGCTACACTTAAGTACAAAATTTATGGTCCCTTTGGAAAGTCATTGCTGTTGCCTCCTCCAACCCAGCTGTTTGAAATTCTGTAATTTCAAACTATTGATGATAATTTACGTTTCAATGAGGAAATTTTTTTTTTTTTAAGCCAGGGCCTATGTATATAGTTTGGAAATTTTTTTTAGTTTTTGTGTTTTGTACAGCATTGCAAAGTTGCTTTCTTTAGTATTGATAGACGAAGAAAATAAGAGGAATGGGGTACAGTGAATAAACTGAGAGAAACCTTGCTGTGAATGATTAATACTTTCTTTTAGCTCATTAAATGCTTTGGTTTTGCAGTAAATAAGTACTATTTGGCAGCTAACTATACCTGACATTTGATGTTGAGATACACGTCACACAATTGTTTTGCATGTGTGTTTTGCAGGATGAATCAGGATACAGATGGCCAAGGGATGATCATCCTATAAGTCGGCAGCCTGAATACAGGTATTTTATAAGACTTTGCAGTAGTGCCATGCATAGGCTGGGACTATTTAGGGCATTTTTAGTTTGTTATGAAACCCGTTTGTGGAGCAGAGCAGTGAAATGGCAGGGATGTGGGAAAGGACATCTGTTGGAAAAAAAGATGATAGTGGAAAAGTGGTTTCTAGTTGTATTGTTTGAAATACAAATTAAATAAATGGTATGACGTGAAAGTCTCTATTTTAGTATTTGGTTAGTAAGTATAAGAGGCATAATGATAGCATCTTTAGGTTGTTAGCCTGGGACTGTTAAGTAATTTAGTGCATCTCCCTGATCAGTCACACTTTTTACATAACTTCAGAGAATTCTTTGGTCTAATACTTGCTTCTGTGACTGCAGTACCTTGGGGCGACAATACAGCGGAAGGATACCTGTGCCACTTTAAAGGTTGGTGGGGTGAATAAATGGGATTATGAAGTTCACCATAGCCTTGTTCTGACCTCCCTGTTTTCTCAGCTGGACTAATGAGTAGATATTTCCATCATGCATTATGTTAATTTCTGCGAGCACCTCTTAGTCTGTACCTTGGGTTCCCATCTATGAAATGTAAGGAATAGTATTAAACAGTAGGGCTGGAACACACATATGCCTGCAATGATGTTTGATATGGGATTATTTGATATGATAAATAAAGTGCACAGGATAATGTTACACTCAAAATGAATGGACAAAGATGAAACTCGCCTTAAATATTCAGATGAGAATTAATTGTTCGTATAACTGAAATATTAACAGTCTAATCTAAGAATGTGATCTCATGCTGTACTTTTATACGCCACATCCTGTGTTTCCACTTCTTGGGGTGCCTGCTATTATTCCAGGCCTGTATTTCTATATACTGCATCAGGGTGTTAGTCATAAATACCTCATTCTACATAGAATAACTCCTTACTGCTATGTATATAAAACTATGGTTGTACTATACAAAAATCAACAACAGTAAACCAAGTTAGCTATAGACACCTGGTCAGTTAGAAGAATTGCTTTTAAACCTGCACCAAGTTAAAAAACAAGACTTCAGGCAGGTCAGGAAAAGCTCAGACAGAGCAAGCCTGACAAGCTTTCTCAAAGCCTCAGTCTTGAGGCCTTGCAAACACAATATGAAGCTGTTAGAAGCAATGGCAATACAGTGCTACACAGTTGCAGGGAGATATCTATTCTTTTGAATGTGATGATTTAGACGTAGCCTAAGTAGGTTATTACATAACTTCACCGTAAAAAAAATCCTTCATATACCATAAGGGTTTGTGTGCATTAGACTTCTCTCAAAATTGTGTTCTTGGGGCTAGAAGCAACAGTAAAGGGTTTTGAAAAGTAGTAAAAGAATCAGAGTTGTTCAAAGCTGAAAAAAAAAAAAAAAAAAAAAGACTGAGAAGACTGAGTTAGTGCCAGGCCGTGTATTTTACACAGAACAAGAGTGGCACCCAGTGGTCAAAAAGATTGTCTTAAATGCATCCTGATTTCTTCCATTTAAAATGTGAGGATAAAATGTCAGCTCTTTTTGTTGAAGGCTTTAAAAATGTGTTGTGTGATAGGTGATGGTCCCATCTGAGTCTTTATTATATATTTCAGAATATGTAACTGTTATACAACTGCAGTAACACTATGGAAGAATTTCATGAAGAGAGTTGGTTCAGATGAGGGTATGAGAATGTATTTGCAATTGAATGAAGTCCTACTGATTTATTATATAAATATGCATTAGCATGTCAGAAGTCTGACTGTACAGAAGAGCACAGGGATAGTAAATAACCTTGGATGTAAAATCCTGTGATCAGACTGCTAAACACTTGTAGCATTACAAGCTTTGTAATAAACTTAATTATTATTTTTTGCACGCTGCTCTCTATTGAGCTATGTAGTGGATCTCAGCAGAGGAAACTGAAGTACAGTACTTGGTATCTGTTGTCTCCTGTGGTGAAAACACTAATTACTTTCTATTTCAAAGACACTTGCACTATAAAACATGAGATTAAAAAGTGATTATATGCGAAAATGCTTTCACTTTGGATATGATGAAAGTTATTTTGGGTAAGTTCTTCTGGAGTACATATAAATAATTTTTTTTTTTCTTTGACGTAGTAGAAGGAGATTTAAGATTACTTTAACCAGAAGTACTTTTTAAAAAATTGCATGGAATATGGCTAAAACAGTACAAAGCTAGATCTGTGAAGCTAAAAACATTCAGGAGACTTATAAAGTTAATGGGTTTTCATAGTCAGTACAGTGACTATAAATTCTAAAAAGAATAGCTCTTTTATTGACATAAATAATCAGTTTTCTTGAGTATTTTAAAACACTCATTCAGCAGCTAAAAATGTGCTGTAAGAAGTTGTCAATATTATGTTTATCATTTCCTCTTAAGCATTAATCATTCATATTTTCCTGCTTTGATTATGGCAACTTAGTTTCTGATCTCCTACTCTTTCCATTTTTGTTCCCCTATCTTTCTTTGGAGTGCTGAAAAACATTACTCAAGATTCTCCCAAAGTAAAAGAAGCTGCTTATCTGGAATATCAAAAATCCTTAAATGATGCAGAATTTGGGGGGGCAAAACTTTCGTATGTTAAAGAAATTAGCTGTTAAGTTTTTTGGAGTGTGTTTTTTGTTTTTTTTTTTGTTGTTGCTGCTGCTGCGGTTTCTTTTGTGATTTTTTTTTTTTTAAGCAGCTTGCCTTTTCCTGAAGAATAGGAAGTGCATGCTTATTTAGCTGTTGCATAGCTGTGGCTTGAGCTGTGATGTGTCCGCTGACCACCAGCAATTCTCCATGAGTGACGAGGGGATTGTTGAGGTTCTACTGCTTGGCTTAGCTGTCTTTTTTTTCTTGCTTTCTTTCTTCTTACGGAGTTATGCTCCAGTTTCCAAGCAGCTGTCATTTGCCAATAGTCTACTATTGAGCAGAGTGTTACTGATCCTTCTGCTCTTTCCTGGACCGCTCAGTTCTTGAGAGTTGTTAGCCCTGTTTTATACTATGCTCAGTGAACAGCTTTCATCCTGACCATGACTCCTTTAGGGTAGCATCATTTTTTATATGTAAAAAATAAGGTAATTCAGAGGATGTGCTAGGCATAGATTTCAAAATGAGTTCCCAGCCCTTTTTCTCCTGTTCTGACCTAAGGGATTCTTACTGGATTTCTGAACTGCAGGAACTGATGTGGATTGTGCAACCTTGCAATCATAGTTTGGTTTGAAGTGCCTCTTCATTCAAGCCTAGTCGGCATGTATAAAGAATTGTACATCAAAGCAGAATATGTTAGTTTGGAGAACAGAGAATTTTCTGCACCCATGATGACGGTCTTAATGTCTTGGTCGCTGATGCTATGAGAATTTTGAAACTTGGAAATTATGAGAGGAGTAGAGATCAAATAACATACGACTTCTCTGTACATTTATCTTTTACTGATGTTGATCACTTCTGGGGCTGTGTAGCTACTTGTCTTTAGTGATATATCAAACTCATTTATTCAAAACACATTATTTTATGCATGTCAGTTTTTGAAAAGTTGCAGGGAACTATGCTGTTACAGGTTGAAGAACTCAAATTTTATAGTACTTCTGTATGGGCCCTCATAGCAATGGATTTTGCATACAAGTTCATTTTTATAAAGTCAGATGAACTTTTCAGTGAGAACTGCTTTAGAAGATTGTTAGCTGCTGTTCACTTTAGTCATACCAAATTTTAATCCTTTTGAGTGCACAGAGCATTACTTCATTCTTTTTTTTCTAGCCAAACTGAGTTCATAAGACGTGAAATATGCAAAACTTGGCAACTTAAGATGGGTAAGACTCATCTTCAAAGAGAAATTACAAAATGACGCACTTGTAAATCCCAGCTATACATGCATTAAATTTGATCCTTAAAATTATCTGAGGTCCAGATTTTTGTAAAATAAGGATTGCCATATGTGTAGACAAAGTACTCTGCATTAGTAGTAATGTTGGTTCATATAATATAGACTCCTGGGAAGTGGCTCACGTAGGACATTTTGAATATCTCCTCTAAAGTTGTTGATATGAGTAAGTTTTCCTTTGTTAATGAAGGAAACTTGCTGCTACTACATGTGTTCTTTTGTTTATTGGTGGCTGGTGGTGGGGTTTTTTTCATGTCCTGTGTGAAATCAGGAAGTCTTAGTCCAGTCTTAATACTAATGCATTTGTGTATATAAAACACATCTGCTTATCTGTGGCGGGCACAGGAAATATTTTGTAATAAATAGAATAATAAAAAAGTAATTTTGATGCTAGAAATGAAAGCAAACTGTCTGGCAAAATGTTGAAATTTAATTTTAAACAAGTAGTGATCTGTGAACAACTGAGATTAATTAGTCAGTTCTTTATTTTGTTGTGGAAATCCTTTAAATCAATGGCACGTTGCCTTTCCTCTGAAAATTTTACGTGGCTTTCTGAACTTTAAGTTTAAAGTTACCTCTTTAGGGTAACTATTTTTGTAGATGCATAAACCTTCACAGTGAGATTGTGTTTACTGAAGGCCATGGAGACAATTGGTAGCAAAGTGGGGGATAGAAGCCCAGCAATTGTGGCTTTGTGATCTCTGCTTGAACTACTCTTCCATTTGGTGATTCACCCCTTGCAGGTGCAGTATGTGATGGCAAGATGTTCTAGAGGAGTGGTCTGAAGATTGTACATTAGGAAGAAAATTGTTCTTTGGCAAGAATGGTTATTTTAAAAAAAAAACATTGATGAGAGAGTCTCCAGGTAGAAGTTAAGGGTCACTGACTCTTCTCTCAATAAAGCAGGATTCAATATTGAGGGTTCAGTTGTGTCATAGGCCAAGGCAGTTGTCTTTACATTATCACTGTGCAATCACCTTGGAATTACAGGGGGTAGCTTGTTTCTTCTTCCGTCCCCGCCGCCCTGCCCCGTATGTATTCTCTAATGAATGAAACAATGAACCTGTTTAAATATTTTATACTAATTTAAAACAGCGTATTATATTGTGGGAGGTCTTTAGGCTTTCGATTTAAACTTTCTTGTAATGTAAACTGATCTTTGTCTTGCTTATAGAAGAGAAACTTAGCCAAAGGGATTTATGAGATGGTGCTAAAAATGTACGTAAGTCTGCTGTTCTGTTGCAATATTTGACAGGTCTTAAGGGACACCATACAAGAACCTCATTCTTCATTAAAAAACATGTGTGGAGGGAAATAAATATGGCAATCACACAAAGAAAATGGTCTTGTTTTTCAGAGAGATTGATAAGCAGAGTTCTAATCATATTCATTAGCATGTTTTTTTCTTTTAATAAATAAATAAATAAAATCTCTGCCAGAACATTGAACCTCTCAGGTATTCACACGAACTACTAGAGCAACTTGTTTATTCATATACGTAATTACAGTTTCCTTATAATAGGTCATTGTGGTAGATTCGTTATACCTGTCTACAACTCCAGGCAAGGACTTGTCTGTGAAATCTTTAGTTCAGAAGACCCATTGTATTAGGCTGCTAGCTAAATTAGTTTACCTTGGCTTATGGTATTTGGGGGGGGTGGAGGGGGGAGTTAGAACTCTTTGGAACAAGATAATAGGTAATAGATAACTTAAAAGTAGATTCTGGTTTACACTAAACATTTAATGACTTCATACTACACTTCATGTCTTATGCAGCAGTCTTACTGATTCAGTAGTTGCAACATTTTCTTTGAGGGCTGTCTTCTCCACTGCTCCACTGCTTCTTTAGCTCTTCTGTGCTTGGGACAGCCAATTTGTTTGCAAACTGAGATTTACGTTTTATAATTTGATTTTCATTACTTGGCCAAAATTATATACGTCTAATTGTATTACTAATGCTTTGGGTTCCTTTGGACCACAGGTTTTTATTTTGAATGGATATTAAGAACTTGAATCTTCTCATGCAGATACCACTTAGCGTTTTAAAAGTGCCTCTACTGAAGGCTATATATAAGTAAGAACAGTTTGGGACTGTCCACTATTGCAGGTCAATGCAATCGGAAGTAAAAAAGTTTCAATTCAGATAAGTCTAGTTTTGTTGCTGTGATGAATCTCTTTCCTCTATTTAACTTAGAACCCAGAGACTTAAAATTATGTATGGGAACACTGGCTGTTTCCTTACTAAGAATATTATGTCAAACTGAGTTTCTGCTGCTACTTATGTTGGTCGGACCAGCTTTATTTATATCTATATTATACTAGAAATGTCATTCAAAGCAAGACTGCTGTCACTCCACTTCTGAAATGTTTGTCACTTGAGAGAATGGGGAAAAAAGGAGAGACTGGTGGACAGGGTTTCAATTGCAGAATTTTTTTTGCCCCCACCCTACAATGTAAAAATGTGGGGACAAGGTAAAAATTCCTCTTATTTTCAACTGGATTTTTTTGCATGTTTCAGCTAATTGTGGGGTTATTCTGTAAGGTGAATGTTGCTTTCACTGGCAGCTAGTTGTAGCTGTTGAATGATTGCTTTTAATTTTAAAATATTTTTATTTGCATAACTATTGACTGATCATTATGGAAGGCCCATTTTCTTTTATTTCTTTGCAGAATTTCTCATTCCCATTCTAAAAAACATGTTTGTTTTCGGAAATTGCTTCTTGATAATTTTATTCCTTATAGCGGATCTTGTGGCACTCTGATTTAATTGCTTATGCAATTTCCATCTCTGGTTGAGGAGAAGGAGTTTAAACTTTAAAGTTATAATATATGCTGTATTGATAATTTAATTTCTTTTTCTCTTAACCATTTTTCCTGATGACCTTCTGAGGTCGGTGCCAGTATTCCTGCTATTCAGCCAGGACCCTGGAACCTCCCACGGGAGTCTGAGCTGTGATTTTTTTTTTCTTCCTACCTGGTGGGAGACTCCTTTGACTGTTGTTGGTAACAGATGGGTCTGGCTGTTCTATTTCATTTTGGAATGATGTCATGGAAGCTTTGTTTTTCTAATCAAAACATTTCGTAGTTTCTCATATATGGGAGTTGTCAAATTAGCAGAACTTCCTACTACCTGATTTTTTTTTTTTTCCTGCTGAGCTTGTAAATATACAGCGTCATGCAGTAAAGCTTACCCTTCATATGAAATATAGAATGGTTCTAAATCTTGGTTTTAACTCTGAGAGCTGTAAGAGAATACTCGGTAAGCTTGTTTCTGAAAAGCATAATTACAAATAGGTAATTTCAGATTCTGTGTGTATGGTATTTCTTATACTTTGATCCTTTGAAATGTTTCAGTTACATTTAAATATGGTCTCTATGTTGTGACTCTAAAGGACTGACAAAGTATTCTTTGGGCTAAAGACAGGTTGTTATATTCTTCTCAAAGAACTTTTTGGTATTCTTAAAAACCCAGCCTGAATTGTTGAATGAAGAACAGCTAGGTAGTAAATTGGCTTGCATTTATTTGACAACAATTACAGTAAACACACCAAATTTGGTAACAAAAAACCTAGAAGTTTTCATCATGGCAGTTCTCAACTGCTACCATGTGTTTATTTAATTTGCTTTTGATCCAAAGCTATATTATGTTTTAAGGATCTATGGCTTTTTGTGTGTATAACTGTTTCCCACTGCAGTTTTTGTAAGGTTGTAAATTGTCATATGCAATTAGTGTCATCAATATATTTTTTTACAGTGGTTATTGCATGAGAACTGTTTACTACAGCTATTAGTATGTCATGATATAGACGTGTCGTGGTTTAACCCCAGCTGGTAACTAAGCACCACACAGCTCTCGCTCACTCCCCCCCACCCAGTGGGATGGGGGAGAGAATCAGGGAAAAAAAGTAAAACTTGTGGGTTGAGATAAGAACAGTTTAATAGAACAGAAAGGAAGAAAATAGTAATGATAATAATAACGATAATAAAAATGACAATAATAATAAAAGGATTGGAATATACAAAACAAGTGATGGACAATGCAATTGCTCACCACTCACTGACCAATGCAGCGATCCCCCCAGGCCAACTCCCCCCAGTTTATATACTGGGCATGACATCACATGGTCTGGAATACCCCTTTGGCCAGTTTGGGTCAGCTGTCCTGGCTGTGTCCCCTCCCAACTTCTTGTGCCCCTCCAGCCTTCTTGCTGGCTGGGCATCAGAAGCTGAAAAGTCTTTGACTTGGTATAAAAGCTACTTAGCAACAAGTGAAAACATCAGTGTGTTATCAACATTCTTCTCATACTGAATCCAAAACCTAACACTGTACCAGCTACTAGAAAGAAAATTAATTCTATCCCAGCTGAAACCAGGACAAGATGCAAGGAAAAATTCAGTAGTGTGTGCAAACTCAGTTAAATTTTGTAATAACATGGATTTGTTGCTTAAAACTAAGTCACATTTTGGGAAAAGGATTATTTTCTTCTTATCAATGATGTTTACATAATGCTAATAAACTGTAAGGAGTTCCTCTGTTTACAACATATGATAGGGCAACATGCCTAAAGATAAGATTATGTACCTCTACACTGTAAGATCTTGGCTAACACCTCACTTTAAAGAAGACTTTAAAAAGCAAGCTCATCTGGTCCAGTTTTATAGCTAGCATTATAATCAGGTGGTAGATGGTATCAAACTAGCAAGTTAATGCTGTATTGAAAAATAATGAAGCAAACTCCTGTGGGTAGCACTTGATTATTCTGGAAGGGTTTCCTAACAAACATGTTGAAAGCTAGGTACTGAGAGACAGTAGGGAGGGCAAGAGAAGGGAGTCTCCCTTCGAGACCAGACAACTACTGTTAAGATGGGCATCTAACTAAATCGTCTCAACGCTAACCAGTGAATTGGCTTGCTTAATGCAGTCGTGGCTTTCTCAGGATGGGGAGTATTGTCACAAAGGACTTGTACGTGATTTCCCTTAGGAAGATAAATTCTTCATCTGTTAGGTTCCAGGGACTTGTTTGTTGTATTTTGTACATACTAAATATTTCAGGGAATTTAATTCCCATTGAGAGAGGGTGGGAATACTAGGATGAGCTTTGCTTAAATGTTGTTTCTTCACATGAATGCAAGTTGCTCCCCCACCTTAATTGATGAAATGAGATGCACTGTAAATTTCAGTAGAGGAGAGAAAAAAATTTGGTGTTACTGACAGTGTAGGCATCCTTTTGTTGAGCATTTTGCTGCAAAGAGAAGATTTTTGATATGCCATTTCCACCTACTGCTGTGTTTGAGTGTGTTATCATCTACATCTGAGGAAAAGTTCCATCAGTAAAGCAATTCCATGATCTCATGGCATTTGTATTATTTTTAAAAGGTGATGCTATTTTTGCATGCTAACAAATTATTCTTAATGTTAGTCTGGACATTTATTCATGATATACATTTGCATAACCATACAAGGTTCTTTCCCTAGTATATGAAGCTTCGTAGTATTAGTTTGTGAGTTGATAACAAATGCTTTTGTCTAAGTGGAACTGAATATTGATGCCGTGAGACACAACAGTGTTGTGTCAGCCAGCTGTGGGAATGTCTTTCTCTTCTGAAATCTGACTTCTAACAGTTGCTTCATGTTAAATGAAGTCCTACCTTACCTAGTCTAGTATGCCTAATTATTTTTGGAAATTATGTTTGAGAGCATGTTTATGCAATTTGGAAGTAGAATGGAAAAGCTATTTTAATGTGTTGACTTAGAGAATCATGGAATGGTTTGGATTGGAAGGGACCTTTAAAGGTCCCCTAGTACAACCCCCCAGCAATGAGCAGGGACATCTTCAACCAGATCAGGTTGCTCAGAGCCCCATCCAGCCTGACCTTGAACGTTGCCAGGGATGGGGCATCTACAGCCTCTCTGGGCAACCTGTGCCAGTGTTTCACCACCCTCATCCTAAAAAATTGCTTCCTTGTATCTAGTCTAAATCTACTCTCTTTTAGTTTAAAACCATTACCCCTTGTCCTATTGCAACAGGCCCTACTAAAAAGCCTGTCCCCATCTTTCCTATAAACCCCCTCTAAGTACTGAAAGGCTGCTATAAGGTCTCCCTGGACCCCTCTCTCCTCCAGGCTGATCTTTCTAAACTAAAAATCTGTTTGCACAGTAGTTTAAACCTATCTAAGCTGGTACCATTCCAGTCCTTCCCTCTCCCTGGTATTGTTGCAGGTGTTAGTACTCTTCAATGAGCTGGTCCTGCATGCTAACCCACCACAATCAATTAAATAATTATCTACCAGTTTGGTTGCCAGAGAGAAAATATCAATGCCAGGTTAGACATGGAGTGGGAATATGGTTTCAAGGAAGGTTGAAGAGATTAGGATTGTAGCAGCACCACTTTGAATCAGTATGACTTGTCATCAAGGTGCGCTCTAAAGTTAACTGTTACTAAATCACTGAAATAACTGAAGGCATACAGTAGTTGCAAAAGGATTTTTAATAAGGAGCTTACCCAAGGAGCATGGCTTGTTAAGTATGTTCAAGTAAGTGCTATTTGTAGTATATAGGAAATGGCCTAAAAAATAAAGGGGGGGTGGGGGGACAGGAGACATTAATGTGTATTATAGTGATTGTAAACTGTAAGCAAAGTGAAAGGAAAAAGCAAACTGGAAAAAAAAAGATAAAGCTATATGGCTGAATAATTTATAAGAGGAAACGTCTGTCAACTCAGGGCTTTCTGACTTTGAACAAACTACATACTTGACAGGGAGGAATGAGATCAAATAAGGAAAAAACCCATTATGTACAATAAAATTTTTCTTCATATACATATGATATCTTTTATCTTCAGAAATCCAAAAGCAGAGGTAGTTTGCTAACTTTTATTTAAAATTGCTATGCAGAAGTCTGTACCAATATTACAAAACTTTTGGGGCAAAAGCAAATGAAACCTATTTGACCCAGTTGCTTCAAATTTCACTTTAACTTAAGAATAAAAACATAGCAATTTGTGGAGCATTTTTCTGATATAGAGAAAAATAGAGTGTTTTTCTGATTTATAGATCTCATTAAGGGATTTGGAAAGAGAAGAAAACTAAGTATAATAAGGGTATTGTGTGTCAGTATAACTGACATAAGATATTGCTGCTTACAGACCTGTTCCACAACTTGCTCTTTCCTTTTGCAGCTTTTTATTGATAGTGTTAGAAAGTCAACCACAAGGGTTGATCAACTCAGTATATACTAGTACAGTACGCTACTTGTTGCTTTCTCTTAAGTATCAATGAACTAATGGCATTCTGTGGCATACCGGTGAAAAGCCTTAAGAGCTCCTTTAGCAGATATTTCATGATTTCTGGGTTCTTCTATTTAAGAATTTTAAAGATAGCCTTTGGGAAAAAGATTAATAGCTTGCTGAACATAAAATTCACTTATGCCCTTAAAAATATCGTGCAAAAGTATTTCCTTCTTTTTTCAGGTGCTTAGCGTGTATATTATTAGACAAATCTTTGCCTACATTGAATTTCTTGGCAAGCACTGACCTGAAGTAAAAAACAAAACCAAAAAACCCCAAGAAAACCTCAAAGCAAACAAAACCCCTACAAAATACGAAAACTACCCCCTCCAAACAACAAAACAAACAAAAACCCTCACCAACCCTCCTCCCCCCAACTTGTTTTGTTTAGAAATTTGGCAATATACAGTTGCATGTCTCTAAACAGCATATATTTTTCTCTGCAGTCTTATGTCATTTCCCACAGTGATTTAGAAGATCTTTAAACAATAAAATTACTTTTAAATTTCCATAGAGCTATTTACTTGTGTTTCATAGTCCATTACTGTCCACAAATGGTTGTTCTCAATACCTTTATGCTTGTTTTGGGTAGTACTTGGGAATTTTTTCTGTCTCCCACCCCATCAACCCCATGCTCTTTGGTACCACAGGGAAGCTTTTTAAAGTTCTTTCCCACGTGCTGATCTTGGTGCCTGAGGCAGGATGACAGTAAATGTGTGAGCACCTGCTTAGGAAGGTCTGTCCAATTAGAACTTTCTCTAGAAGCAATAATGATGACCAGTTTCTGTGGTCTGTTATGGTATCAGGAAAAAAAGTAAGAGTTTGTGAAGATACCTATCTTGCTTCCTGTCTTCCTTCCAATTTTAAGCTTGTATATTGAGATACAAGATTTGAATGGTTTCCATTTTTAATTAAGGCTGTTTAGGAATTGATTCAGTTGCTACTATATTGAGAAGTTTATTCCTTGACATAGTTATCTGAACTGCTTGACTGTTCTGGGATGATCTGCTGCTCAAAAAGTTGAGAATGTGAAATCTGGTCCAACAGCAGTGTCTGTCAGTAAATATTTTATTAGTGAAATTCTGTGCTGTTTTAACTCTTAATAGAAACTGTAACTTTTTTCCATCACTTTAAGCAAATATGCACTCTGGAACTTCAGACCTATGATTTATGTTCTATTGTAGAGAAATTTCGTGGACTTACTAAGCCCTCATTTTCAAAAAGAAGAGAAGCCAAGATCACATGCATTTGAATGCAATTATTTTGTCTAATTTGCTCTTGATTTGTCTAATTAATATTTTGTCTTTATTCTGCATACAGTTGTATAAAGCTGTTTGCTTTTAATTCTTTGGAACTTAAATCTGTGTTTTTCTGGACTCTTAAGTCTTTATTTCATTCTTGGTCCTCTGTCCTAATCTCTATGCTTGACCATAGTTTCTCTCTGTCAAATAATAGAGAGATAGTTTGAGTTTAAATGTACTTTTATTGTGTGGGCTTATCTTCCGGCAAGTTTAATAAAGTATGTTATTGATGACAGTAGAAAAGAGGGTACCCTCTACTAAGGATAAAGAGGTGGGTAATCTGATTTCCAGTTTCAGGTGAAGTGCAGAGCTTTGCTATTCAATTAAAGAACAGAGCAGGCATTTCTCGCTAATGTTTCTATAATATTCAAGTTTTCTTAATTTTTATTCCCCAATCTGTCATGACATCCCAAGGTGGGGGCAGGGGGAGGCGAGGTTAGTAGGTTTCATACTGAGTGAGGTAGACAAGTGGCATCAGTGTTGAGTTGGAGTGTTTGCGTATGATGACTTCTATAGTACCACATGCAGCATAAAAATCATGAAGCATTTATATATTTTAAATATTTTGTTGTACATTTGGTATGTCTAGTTATCCTCTTCATGACAGTTACTACTGTTCTGCAATGTCTGTTTCCTTTTGCCTTCATGTGAAAAGCTATTAATAAGATTACATTGACTAGACCTAATTACATTAATTTCATTTAAAGCAAATGTAAATATCACTTACAAGTACTGCAGTTACTTGCTTAGTCATCAAATGTTGAAAACCAGTTGTCATAAGAAATCAGTCATCATTTCAAATGTTCATATGAAAGCTGATGGAACCAGATTCAATTACTTGTATCTACAATGGTGTAATTCACTGTATTGTTTTAGCTTATGATAAATCAGCATAAAGATCTTTGGACAATAACAAGGGATTATAATAAGTCTCTAAAGCAGAACTAAAGAAGATTGTTGGTTAGTTGCACAAACACATACTGTGTACTTTGGAAAGAAAGGGCATGAGTTCTGGGAGAGAGGATGGTGGCTGGAATCTTCTACCACCTACGTTTACTTTGGAGATGTTAAAAGTAGAGGTGTTCTTGACTCTTTGTGTTTGCTTTTTGGATGTTTAACACAGCAAATCTTTCGAGAAACTTGGAGGTCAGGGGTGTGGTATATTTTATTAAATGTTTTCCACGTCATCTGAATCACGTTGGTAGCTCTGTTAGCCCCTGCATTGTCCTGGCAAGGAAGGCAAGAGGACTTTTTTTTGTTTCACTCTTCCTCCCCCTTCCCCTTGCCTGTTTATTATGAGACAGGGAAAGTGCATTGCATTAAAAAGCATGGTTCAAATCTTGTCTGTTTTATCTAGTTGCACTGAAGTCTGGTGTCTTAGGAGATATGTATAATTTCCTCAATTTATTTATAAAATTGTGTGAATTACTTTTAGGCAAGGTTAGTAATCAATCCCAAACCTATAAATGGAATGTCTAACCCCTTTGACAATAACAATAATCTTTCTCAGGTGGAAGGGGTCACATAAACTTCTCTGTGGACATTTTATCTGGGTGATAGACTGCACTCACCTTTGAGTTACTGAAAGAACCTACAGTTTCTGCTGCACAGTGATGTGCAGTTGAGTTGCCAGTCTCTTCAGTGCAGTGTCAAAAGTTTGACATACATCCTGTGTGGCTGGACCGCATCGTAGATTAATGTTTTAGTTGAAAAGATGGATGTCTGTATTGGGATGTAGAAGTACAAGAGAATAGTAAGCACGAAGTATTGTACACAGTGGTCCAGCAGCATGAATTCAATGAGGGTGAACTAAGATTCCTTTTACAAACAAAACTTTTTCCCATGTTCCAAGTGATGTGCTTTCATGTACCCAAGTACACCTCCATTCCAGGCATTTCAAATCTGGCAAGTGATTGAATTTTGCCTTTATGTACTCTTAAATTATAAAACTGACACACTAGTTTATGTTAGTCTTTGTTTCACATAGCTTAATCTGTAGCACTCCCTTTTGTAAACTGGAGAGCTTTCTGTAGCCCTCAGTTTCCCACAACTTTGCTGCTGAATGGTTTGCAGGGCTAAAAACGGCAGGGAGGCATGAGACCAGAAGTGCTCAGTGTAGTAGGGGTAGCTTAGGAAAGGTGGTGTCTCTGATTCTTTGGCGACTGAAAAGCTCCCTTATGTTGTATTCTCTTGGTCTCCTGCTATGCAGAAAGCTGTACCTTTGCCTATTCTGTATTTGTGTTTTTTCCTCCAGAAAACTGGAACTGATGGTTGACTGAAATAACTCTCAGGCTTGTGCTCTTCCCTCATCTGCCCTTGGTGGATGGTATATCAGGGTATGGCTGTTTACTTATAAAATTTCAGGAGCTCATCCAAGATTATCAGCTTTAGTGAGAATTTAATGGTCAAGTTTCATGGGGGTTAAAAATGCTAATACTTCCTGTTGCAATCCTGCTGAGAGAACTAACTTGCGCTTTTGGGACTAAGTGTGAGATGTGATTACAAAGAGTAAAGATAAGAGGGATCCTATGTAAAAGGGATTAATCCTGTATTTGTTATTAAGGGCAGTAGTTCTGTTTTAAAGTTACAGCTGAGCACAAAATTTTGCATCTCTCTTAAATACTGTCCCTGCTCAATAAACCTTTTGAGTATGTGTTGGAATCTAAAGCATGCGCTTAACTGCTTTGCTGAATTGGGGCCTTCATTACCAAATTGCAGGTGTATGTTAGCTTAAGTATTTAAGGAAAAAAACCCAAAAAAAGTAAAACAATGCTTATTTTGTTCTGTTCAGTGTAGTTTGTTACATTAATGGAAAACATCAGAAATGCTATGCTGTTGCTATGCTGTCTGAAACTTTTAATATAGTTAGTAGCTTGAGTGTTCAGTATGAGATAGGGTCTGGTTAAGAATTAAGAAGTGATGAAATGAAAATTTAAAAAATGAAAGTGGGATTCTACTTTTTTGTGCATAATGTTATTGTAGAGCGAGGCTTTTGAATGTTTTCCTGTTTAAAAGTGTGTTTCAATGATATTTTGTAAATTCTTGTGTGGATATTAGAGCATTTATTATCCGTCTGCAATAGCTGGAGCCCTGTAAACATTTCCATAATAAACTTCTCTGTATACTAGGGCTTAATAACTTGCTCATAAAAATGTGCTTTGGGCATAAAAGTGGTGTACTGGTCTGCCAGAAAGTTTGTGCTTTAAAAATAGGTAAGATTATTTAAAGAGAAAGATTTACAAGGAAACTGAAGAAAAAGTATGCTGTACCTAACTCATTCCTGATAAATATTTGATCAACATGTACTTTAATAAATACCTCCCCCCCCTTAACTAGAGAAACTAGTTCAGTGTTGAGCAAATCTTTCCAGTATACTTGAAATCTGAACTTTCAGTTTAAGTCTATTGCTACATGAAACGTTCATGCATGTAATGTAGATAAAGCGTTAGTTCCCTATTGTCAGCTACATCTCATAGGTTTGAGAACTTGCCTGGCTTCTTTAGACTTCTTTTTGCTAAATTCAAATGGATGAAGGGATTTGAGTGTTTCTTCGTTACACGTGTTTTCTCAGTCTCTGATAATTTCAGTTATTTCCTTCTGGAAAGCCTCCCGTTAATCTACACATTTTCTAAGGAGTAGTGCCCAAAGGTGGGGACATTGCTTTCAGGCCTTTGAAGAAAGCAGGAGGATTATCCTTCTGTGTATTCTGGGGCGATTCATTCTTTGATGTAAGTATCTATACAATTGCTACTGTATAGCAGCTATTAACTAGAGTACTATTTAACAATTCTGTAATTGTTTCTTTTGCTGGCTGGCTTGGGGAGAAGGAAGTGTTGCAAGAAACAGAAGAAGAAAAGATGTTTAGTAAGGAAATTAATATTGATTTTAACACACCTGTTAGGTATAAATCTGTGTAACATTGTCTTGTATCAGTTTTGCTATGCAGACCTGTAAAATATGTTTTTCTGTAAGATAAGGTACCTATAAAAAGCCTGTAGTCTGTTAACAGTGAAGTAATTATTTAACTGTAAAACCTGGCTTTGCTTCACTGGCGTTTTACTGAAAACTAGGGTGGCTGAGAGCTATTGAGTCATACTTCAGTTTCGTATGAAAATTTTCAAAATAAAGATTTGTTTTATTTTCCTGATACTTTTATTCCATCTGGAATTGGAGAAATAAGCTGTTGGATCGTCTGTATTTTTACTGGCTATATCCCCACCCCAACGATTTTTCTTTTGCAGAATAACATCAGTGTTGTTGTGGGATATTTGTGCTCTGAAGCAGAACCACTCATGCAGATGTGCTTTCCACGCAAAAATTAAATCAGCACTATATAAAACACACCAGTGTAATAGGGTTTGTATTACTGTGGTGCTACCTGTGTAGTTTCAGTAGTCCAGAACACCTTTGGCACACTGAAGTCCTTTGTTACCTGTCACAAACGTGGGCCTGTAACATGCTATAGGAATTGTACACTAGAGGGCTTTTTTCCTTTATCCACCAACATAAAATTAGCTATAGCTACATTGTGCGAAATGAGACCACCAGAACTTTGCTTGCCTTTGTGAGACATTCCCTTACTTAAAATATTGGACTATGATGAGAAATAGGAGAGAAAAGCAGTGAAATAAGGTACATTCTGGCTTACTAGAAATGCTAGGAAGTCTTTATTTTTACTTAGTAATGCTGTGGAGGAGCTGAGAGGTACTTGCTTCTCTTAGTAATGTGTCTTCTGACCAAGGCAAATGTCACAAGTGTAGATTCAGTAGGTGTTTGCGTTCATGTTTGTTAGTTTTGAGATTCTTTAGGAAAAGTTCAGTTTGATACTTTTTTTTGACCTTTACATATATATGTATGTAATATAATTTGCAGGTAACCAGGACATTTGGGGTATGGTCTGGAGTAACAATATATAAATTTAGTAGAAAGTTTTAGTGTTTACTAGATTATGGTTTCAAATCAGTTGGGTTTCATATAATGCTGAGTGTGTCTGTGGCATTTTGCAGTAAAGTTCAGATTGAATATTGTGTATTGTGAAAGATAGACTTTTTAGTTGGTATAAATCTTTGTATTTTCATTTAGGGTTTGACCTTGGGTGGATACATAGGCATGAGGATAGATATTCTGCAGTTTTGTTTTTGTCCTTGCTGGATATAAACTGAAATCCCTCAATGATATTTCCCATAGCAAGGTGTTTGAAATCAAATAAGGGACGTAGTCCCTTGAAAATAAGGGTAGGAGAAAAATAGAGTTGAAAAACAGTCAAATAGTGTGAGCAATATTTGCATATGCATTTTTAGCTACTGTAAATTAAGGCTTAATTTCCAGGTGAAGTGGAGTGTGGAGTGAATCTGAAGAAATGAAATGTGAGAGTCCCAATTTCTTGAATGTCTCTTTCTCTTATATTTTAGCTGTATTATCGAGAAATTGAAAGGAATTAGCTTCTAGTGATGAAGTGGTTGAATGAAATCTGAAAAAAATTACATACATATACATTTTTTTTCTACTTTCCTACTTGTTTTTCATTTGTTGCCTAGTACTTTAACAATGCTGAAGATTTCAGGTGTGTTCTGCAGATGACAGCTGACCTATTTGTATTTAGCAGATGTAAAATGTTGCCATTGTATTATCTCGTGCTGTTCCAGAAACATAGGAAGGATAACCAAGTAGCTTTTATTTTTCTGTTGTCTTCAAAGGGACGTCAGAGATGGCTTCAGAAGAAGAAGCTTCTATCCTTCTCATTATATGAGAGAGCGATCCCCTCATAAGAGGGACTCTCCTTTCTTCAGGGAATCGCCAGGGAGCCGAAGGGATTCTCCGCACAGCAGATCTGGCTCTAGTGTCAGCAGCAGGAGCTACTCCCCTGAAAGAAGCAAAGCCTATCCGTTCCACCAGTCCCAGCATAGCAGAAGTATGTCATCTTTACATAAAAGAAATATTTCTTCTCAGCAAGGTAATGCTGGATTAATGATAACTGGTTAGTGAGGTGAAACTGCAACTAGCTATATAAGCCCTTTTTCTTTACATGCTGTCTTTTACAATGAGAAAACTAGACATTTTGTACCAATTATGTGTTGTCTGCTCTTTGGTTGTTTCATTGTACTCTCTGTTCCCTTTATGTATTTCATGTGGGAGATCATAGGTGTTATTTCGGTAGCATCTCTAGACTGACTGTAGGAGTTTCGGCTGCACAGCTTTTTCTAGTATCGTATGTTATTTTCCTTTTAGCATCAACTGCTTCTGTTACTTCTTTAAGTACTTCGTTGGATTCCCTTATAAGAAACTTTCCTGTCATGTATAGCAGATGAAGACTTTTCTTCCTGCAACCAGGGGAAAAGAGGGATTAAAAAAAATTGGAGAAGTTAAAGTACATACTGCTACTTATTACGTTTTCTGAAAATGTTCTTAGAACTGTTATTATTAGGGTTTTGAATCTGGTTGTTTTTTAGCAATTTCATCTTATCAGGTTCTCTCAAATCTTGCTTTCCTCAAAGAAATGTGAAACATAGTTAAGTCTATACTGTATATGTTCTGCCTTTTAAAAGCTTGGCTGTTAATCTTTCCCAGAAACCTAATGAATTATCTGTTTTGAAAATATTTAAGGTTTTCCTATTTAAATAATTGGCAAAAAAAAAGGCAAAATTGCTTTTTTTAGTATACTACAATCTTAGCCACTGCTGTTTGTACAGCTTATGTAAGTTACTCTGATTTGATTTCCCTTCCTGCAAATGCTTTCTAGTGAACTATACAAACCTACTGTTCATACTGGCAGTTTTTAAGAAACTAATTAGATATTTTTTTATTCATTGATAGGTATATTGTGTGCGTTACCAGAGTGGCACACTGGACTGCTATGTAGCACTTCTTGCCAAAAAAGATCTGGTGGAGTTTAGTTAACATTGTTTACATATTTAGAGGAATCATTTCGCTCCTTGGAGAATACAAATTATCTTTCTAGCTCATCATTGCAATTCTTTTAACATTTTGTAGCAATAGTCAGTGAATGTGAATTCCTCTAAGTATAGGAGAGGAAGAGAAAAATATGATATTCAACTAAATTTGTAGAAGTGTTGTAGTTGTGCAGTTCATAATTACCAGGAACAGGAAAACATTGTTGAGAGAAACCATATAAAATTTTGGAATGTTTCAGGGTTTTCTAAAAATTTTCAGCCGACTTTTTGTAGTATATTGGCAGAATTACTCAAACAGTAGTGGAGGTAGCAAAGTAGAAGCAGACATCTTCACAAACCAGAAAAGATGCTGGTCAGGAGAGGAGGTTGCATTTAGGTCTGTGGCTTTTGGGATTTTTTTCCAATTGCACGGTTGAACACCTCTTCGCATCATCTTTAAATCAGTTTTAAGAGACCAGATGGCTTGTACACTAGACTATTTCTTTATAACTGCCTGTTCACTGGAAAATAGTACTACTAAACTGTTCCTCTAGATGTCTGAATTAAAATGGCCCATTTGCAAGGTATACATGGCTTAAATAATACTTTTAGAATCGTGTTTGAATATGATTTGTCTTAGGTAAGCTCATGTATTACATATTTAAAAGGAACGTAAAGTGGGACATATCTCATATATGTCAGCAGTACATTTTAGTCTGTACTTAAATGGATTTACAACAAGCGAAGTATGCACTATTTCATGTGGAACTTACAATACGCTGTCTTTTTAAATATCGTAGTAGTGTTCTGAATCAGTTTGGCTTCATGACTTCCACTGAAGGAGGAATACTCCATGCTCTCTAGCCCTTCATAAATTAGGATGAATACAGGATTTGAACAAAGAAAACTGGGGGGACATAAAGAAGCTTGGTAAAGGGAGAGGAAGGGCTGGTGGGAAAGGACAGGCATTCAGCTGTGGAGGGAGAGCATGGAGAGAAGCAGGGTGGTATTCCTTCACCGGGCCAGTCAGTAAGGGGTCTGTAGAGTGGTATGCCAAGGAGATGCAAGAAGGTGAGTAGTGGTGCTTGGAAAACGTCATGTTCAATTGTACAGGTAGGGCTTGTGGGTTCAAAATAGCCACACGCATTCAGAAAAAATGGCCTAATAATGTCTCCAAATTAAGTGGTGGTTTCTCTCTCTGCTTAACTTTGAATAATTTACTGCCACTTGTATCAGCTTATTTCATCTATTCAAGCACAAACATATAACCACTCAACTGAGATAATCTTTAAAGAATCCAGTGTGATGAAGGAGGCATGTCGGAGGCAGCGTTAGAGTAGTCTGTAAATTTAAAAGGAGGTGGCTCATCCATGGGGCTGAAAAGGGGGTATCACAGGAGCAAAACTTCTGTTACTTGGTGGTGTTAAGGGAGACATTCTGTGCTTTGGGGAGTGTGACTAATTAAAGACATGGTTATTTCTATCTTTGTGTTTTTGGTTTTGTCATATACTTTGTATTTATAGGAACTTTTAGCTTTTCACAGTTTTTCTTTTTGCTATTTCTTTTCATTGTTAAAGAGCTTTTTTAGTTAAAGATAATTCATAATTCATCTTTTATGGCTACTGGAAATTCTTAAATAAGGCTGCTTGCTATGTTTTTAGGTATGCTCTCCATTTAGCATCATCTTCAAATCGAGGGTTAAAGTGCTATTGGGAATGTTTGCTTTTGCCAGAGGAACTTCCCCAAGTATTTTCAGTAGCATTTTCGAAAGTCCCATCAGTAGCTGTGAAGATTTTTACATGGATTAGTAGGTCTTCAACATCATAGCAGTAACTCATTTGCCTCTAACAGTGTGCAGAGATGACCTAGGTGTTTGAGCTTTGCTTTGTATTAAGTCTACACTATACATATGTTATGAAAATGTGGGTAAGGAGTAGAAGACCACCTTTTCAAATACCTCTTAAGCATTTCCTATTGTTAAAAGTCTGCATTTTGCATAGACCTTTCCTTAAATTCTTTGTGCAGGTAATGGTATTTTAAAATACACAACACGATGCAGTCTTATTTTATGGCATTGAGTAAAATAAGAAAATAGCTCAGCTATTAGGAGTGAGATGCCATGTTTGCTCTTTATTGCTTTGACTCATTAAATTAAAGCTGTATTTGTTTATAGTTCTAAAATAATTTCCTGATTTTCATAAGTATTTGATAGACTTTTTAATTCATCCCTTTCTTAATTGTATTGGTACAAATTTAATGGAAACCAAGGTAAGTCTATGTTGTTTTCCATTTGTGAACAGTCAACCATTTCCCAGTGAGTGTGAATGGTCTAGTTAATTTAGGCCTACTGACAACACATTTGCTCTTTGTATTTACCTTTTGCAGATCCCTTAGATGTAATCCATGGACCGCAGGTTGAAAACTAGTAGTTTATACTGCAACCAGTTCTGCTGCTGCAGGCTGCCTGTAACCGGTCTGTGGCAAGGCTATGCACAGACTGTGATTAGCACAGTGAATTTGAATTGTGATTTTGCCGATTTTAACTTACAAGAAAAACACTGATAATACTAAGAGCATCTAGCCTGTGATTGATACAGTACAGGGCTGTTTCCCATGGCAGGGCTTTTCAACATACTGTGGCCTGCTAAACCAGTTCCTTCACTGCCTGGTTTCCTGGAGTGATCAGCTGGTGTCTAATATTTCACCCATTGATATTATTATAGGAATATTAAAAAGTAAAACCATATCATCTTGCCAAATCATATTGATACACCCTTTCAGTTAATGTTGAAAAAAGGACAATGGGTTTTCCTAAATATGTGAAATAATATAGCTATATCTCTTCTCTCTTTACAAAGAGAAGAATGCGTTATCAATATTTATCAGATGGTGGAGCATGTAGATTTCATGTCTGACTTGAGTGAATTTCACTGCAATTTTTCTAAGCCAATAACTATATCTGCAACATGTAACTAATATAATTTTACAGTCATTAATTTTTTCTTAATTGTAGGTAAAGAGAGGACGTCAGTTCAATCACTGAAAACATCAAGAGATGCATCACCTTCAGGCTCCACAGCAGTACCATCATCAAAGGTGAATTTTCGAGTGCTTCTCAGCATGGTTTCAGATTTCTTGTTATTGTATTTTTTCCCCAGTTGGAAGGAGATACTGTAGACAGCTGTTAAGGAAAGGAGCATCTTGAATTGCTCTGCAATCCAGCAGAAGATAGGTTTCCCTTTTCTGGCAGAAAGGTGCTGATAAGGCTGTGTATCTAATGATGACACTGACAAACCTTTTTATTCTGTATTCACGGTCTCACTTCAGGAGAAAGGGAGTTTTGTATGTATTTAAAATTGTCTTTTTCCAAAGTCCAGAGTGTGCTAGAAAAGGAATGGCAAGGAGGAAAATGGGGAAGCAGTTTTTAGGAGCAACAGATCAATTGGACAAGCTTGTACTTGCACTGAACTCCATCCTTTAGTGATTCCTAAGCTGTGACTGGATTTGGAAACAGAGTGGTGAAGTGTCTGACTAACTGGGAAGATAATGTGAATAGCAGAGTTGGCTTGGAAGCAGGGCTGCTTGAGGATGTGGCAAGAATGATAGCATTTACTTGGGAAGGGAGCCACATTGCAAGATAGTTTGGTAAATGTCGTTTTATGTTCTAAACGATGCTGTTTATTTTCCCATCAAATCTTGTGGGCTGAGCACCAACTACATCATCTTGCTAATTAGTTAAATGGACAGGCTAATAAACACTAATGAACAATCAGCATTCAATATTGTTCTGGCTGTCCTGTGGCAGCAAAAACATTTTCACATCACAGACTGCTTGCCTGTAAATTATATTTGAGGTTAAAATGCACACTTCCACAGGAGTATTTTCTCTAAATTGTTGAGAAATACCTTAATGAGAAATAAAGAAACAATGCATTATATTGTTCTAAGTGAATAAGGTCCTATTAAAAAGTAGCATTCACCCTAAGTAGCATGGTGTACTAGCATGGTTCTTGAGGTTTTTTTAATAAAAGCAGTGGAATGCTTGCACACACAAAAAAAAAAACCAGGGAAGAAAGAAAGGTACTTTTTGTTGTGAGAAGGTGAAACTGAAGGAAATAATTAGGTGGGAAAAAAAAAATCAGGTTTTGGTTGTGCTATGTCATTCTGAGTACTTAGCCCTTATGCAGCTCTTTTAGAACTTATGTGCTAGGCATTAGCTAATTGCCGGTGTCCTTAAGGGGAGGAGGCAAGCGATATATTTTCAGTGATGTAAATAAGGAAAGTAAGATAAAAGCTGTTACGTACAAGTTACACTGATTTGGATTATAAAATACACTTTATAATTAGTTCGCCTATTTTGTGTACAGACAGCATACTGGAGCTTAATAATCCTTGCTTAATACAAACCTTTGAGAACAAGGAGGCATCGCAAAATCTCTTGCTCTTGTATTAATATGCAGTGTGAGCTTGAACTATGAAGTATTCTTTAAATGTTTTGCTTTCTTTTTCAGTCAGGTCTGACCTATGCTGTATTGGGTTTTTTGCCAGCAGTTTGCATATATCCGCTGGCAGTGGATATCCACTTGATGTAATCTACACAAAGTGAAACTCTCTGATGGAAATCATTGCTCCAGACAATACAAATATTTATTGGGTCTGCATCAGCTGCAGAAATGGAAGTACTTCAGTTACCTTTTATTGCTTTTCTCTTGAAGTCCCAAAATCTGCTTGCAATGTACTGCCCTGTATCAGTGGAGCCTCTTCGGGTGATGGCTGGGTCGCACTAACCTGTTAAGATATCTAAGTGCTCCACTGACATAGAAATATTGACAGTAAAAGTCTTGGCAAAACATGATGACCATCTCTAGGGCCAGGGTCTTACAATCTACTTACACTTGAGAAATGAGTTGTATACTTTATAGATTAAAGGAGATAATTTTCAATGCTCTAACTTATAATTTAGCTTTGAAATACTTACAAAGGTGTATGCTCCTGCAGCAGTATCTCTTTTTACTGTAGTAACTATATGCAAATCTGAAAAGGTATTCCTATCTGTCTTATAATTCATTTTTTACATATTCATGCCTGTGAATTAATACATGTTGGTGTTATCTGATCTTAAGCACCTGTTTAACTGACTATGGCATGAAATCTTCTGTGTTTTGCTTTAATAGCTGTCTGGACTGTGAGCCTTGGAGGCTGTATCCAACATAATTAGAGCAAAAGGCAGATGTGTGAGACAGGGAAAGCTTCCCAGCAAAGATAGCAGAAAACTGACAGGTTTTTGCTGTTCTTATGTTATGCATAAGGTAAAAAAAGAAAGATGCATCTGTTTTGAGGCGGGCAGGGGGAAGTTTGGTTGTTTTTTATGAGATATACTAGGTTGTTCATTTCTTCCAAGTTTGCAGCCTAAGCAGCTGCAGACATTTTTCTCCAAGAAAGGTGTTCCTGTTCTTTCTCTTCAGTTGTAGTGTACCTGTGGAAATACCATTACTTTATTACATAAAATGCACTCAGGATTTTTTAATATGTATTTATTGACATGAGACCTATAGAATTAAATTTAGTGAGATTAAATTAAACAGATTTTTTGCTGTATTCCAGTAGATACTGGAGTGGTTAGTTTCTGTTTATGGCTTGTGGAAATATTGTAGGTCATGTGAGATTTTATTCATTTCATGCAAAGCTGACCGTTGGTGACAAAGATACTGGTCTTTTCTTTTTGTTAGTATTGGCCAGAGTTACATTTGAGGAAAGGGAGAGATTAATAATAGAACCACAGTACAAGATTTTGGCAGCTAGGGAAAAGTCAGGTTAAAGTCAAGCATACTATGGGGAATAAGAACATTGGGGAAAAAAAACTTGGCAGCAGATAGTTTGTAGTGAGACTAGTGTAAGGATAATTGTGTAGTTTGGAAAGGTGAGCTGGGCTAATTATTCTATGAATTATATCAGCCCTTTCTTTTAAAAACTCTCTTCATACCCCTACATATTGAACTTTGCCACCTCCTGACTTTGCTGGTTATAATTCTGTAACTTACAATTCTAGAAAAGAGGGATTCCTATTTGAACATTGTGTTGCATGTCTTTTCTGGATTCAGATAAAGGTGGTGTCTTTATGACACAGAATCCTGGAAGGGTTCTGTGAATTGTATACTTATGCCATACTACAGCACAAAGAGATGTTTGGGTAATATTTTACTTGAGGTCAGCACAAAAGGTCTGAAGATGAAGCAGTCTTATTACAGGTCACAGTATTTGCTTCTGCTGGCCATTTATGTAATTTAGAATGAACTAATAATAAGAGGGGGGAGTGTTGGGTTTTTTGTTTCGTTTTATGTTTGCTTTTTTTTTTTGTCCACCTGTTTGCAAAGATGGAACAGGTATTGGGTGGAAACTGTGACAACCTTTTTCAGGCAGTAGGATTTTTGTATCTTCTTTTAGATATCCATCTTAGTGTTGCAGTTTTTAATACTAGAGTGGTGTAGATTCTTGGGTGGATGCTTCCATACATACAGTTGATTCAACTGAAATATCCACATAGTGGTAACAAGATTTGTAAGGTAGCTATTCCTAAACTGGTTTTCGTACCTGGGTATTTGTCATTGTCTGTTTGTTGCTCTGTTACTAAAAGCCAAATCACAGTCTTAGAGCAAAGTGAATTTTTAAATATTATTTATGTGAGTATTTCCATCTGAAAAGGTAGATTAAAAGACCATAAAGCCATGACTGACTCTGTTATAAATGATCAATGTTCCCCCCAAATAAAAATTAATGAATTTTAACGGAAGCAGCTCTGATCATTTAAAGTATGTATAAAATACTTTTTGTCCCTAATTAGCGTAGGATTTATACCCTGCACAGTATTTAATAGTTTAGTTTAAATTAGTTACAACCTTTTATGCTTGAAAATCACATTGAATTATTAGATCACTGCACACTTGTATCTGACTTCTTAGTGCCCATTTGATCCATGTGTCTCTAAACTCAACAGGTCTCAAAAAAATGTTTCTGTTATTTCTGTCCCGTGAATTTAATAAAACTGATTCTGAAAGTATGGTGCTTTTTTTTTTTAACTGAACTTCATTGATTTATCTTTTTTTCTCCTCTCTTCTTTTATCTCTGCTTTCTCCCCACGCACTTTTCTTTTTAAAGAAATCAGTAGGCAAATGAAATAGCTTCAGCTTCCTTATTTCCTATTTTAAAATGTTTTGAGGATCTGAATAACTGTTTACACATGGCAAAACATCTTCAAAGCTAAAATAAATATATTTCATGTTAAACCTTAACTATAATGTTTTTGTGCAGGCCTTGGATAAGAGCAACAGACTATCGGAAAAGGAACTTGCAGAAGCTGCAAGCAAGTGGGCAGCTGAAAAGTCAGAGAAGGCCGATGAAAGCAATATACCTGAAATAACAGAGTATGATGTAAGACAGGATTATTAATCGATTTATTTTAAAGTGTTACAACAATAGACTCTTGTTTTTCTGTACTCTCCTGAAAGGCACATTTTCTAACTTACCCCTGAATTTGTCTGCCTATGCTATTAAATGTTTGTTGAAAGGGAGTGAGAGGGAGACTAAAGCCTTGTGATTTATTTATTTTAAAAAATACACAAAACTAGAGTAGGTTTTGTTAGCATAATTTAAATTCATGTTGAACTACAACTGACAAAATAAGGCTCCAGCTCTCCCAGGGCTTCTCCAAGGAGCTCTTGCACTAGTGTAAGTCTGTGTGCCTACTGAACTCCTTAAAATTAGCAGGGGACTTCTGAGTCAAAATACAAGTGTACATGTAAAACGTAAGACTAGAAGAGAAACTCTAGTTTACTGAGTTCAGTTCCGTGCCATGTCAGCCTGCCATGTCATGTATTCTTTTTCAGAAAGCAGTCCTCCTCTATATTAAAAATTAAGCTTTTGCCTTGGTACTACAGTGGGTAGGGTTTTTTTTTCCAGAACCTTTATTTCATTAATAATCGACATTAATTACCAGTTTATACCCATCTGTTCTTGCCCCTCCTTGTCTTCTACCCCTTGCTATATTGAGGTATGATTATAGCCCTTTTCAGTCTTTGTTTTGTTATGCTGCTCTTGGATAGGATGTCTTTTTTGGATTCTGCTATGTTAGTGGAAGATGTATTTCTTGTTTAAAACAAACAAAATGTCATGTAATGTCTTTTTGTAAAATAGTCTGGTTTAATTCTGTGATCACTTCATCTTCAACTTTCACTTTGCTTCAACTTCAGAGGCACTGTTACAAAAACAAAATAGTACCTACTTTACAAAGTCATGTGTCTTAAACTTTAATGGCTTTGTATTTTATATTTGTTTGTAAATAATTTGAGGGAAAATAAAAGCATCTTGGGAAGCATCAGATTTCCTCCTTGTATTTCATGCTTGTGGAACCTAAGGGCTTGATTATAGAAATGAACTCACTGGATCCATATTTATCTGAACTTTTAAGTCCTGTCCATTGATGTAATGGCTGAGTGAATCAGCAGCTTCTTGGTACTGGACAGGAAGATCCAGTTGGATAAATAACCTGTTTGTTTCCCTCCAGGAAAAAGAATAAAAAAAAAAAAAAATGGGGGGGGAGTGGTTGGAGTGAGGATGCCGTACGGAGGAGAACATATGCATGGACATTTCTGAGAGGTTCAGGAGAGTAACCGTGAAGAGAAATGTCACTCCTGTTCTTGATGAGTGGAAGGTAGTGCAAGGAAGGAAAGAACAGTGGGCCATATGGAGAAGAGTTGTTTAAAGCTCTTTCTGTGCCTCAGAGAAAATTGCAGTGGCAAAAAGATTCAAAATAAAGAAAGATTCAAAATTAAACAATTGCAATTGATTATGGCAGAGTTTGAGATGGTTTATTGACTAAGAAAGCGTGCAACAGGAATGCTAACGAAGGAGGTGAGGCATGTCATTCTGAGTCCTAGAAGAAAGGATACTTCTCACCTTGATTAGTAGGCTGTCATGTATGAATTGCAACAGTCTTTAGCTTTTTCCAGTTTATCTTACATAGTGCTTAATAGCTGAACTTTGTGTTGTACTGAACTTTTTAGCAGCCTTTACTCACTCTCAGGGGTTTTATGATTTACTGAGTAACAAGATTTGGCGTGCAATCTGACTGGTTTATATTGCTGCTAAGTTTTGAGCAGATGCTTATAGGAGCTTAAGCTTTTTGTGTGTGTGTGTGTGTGTGTGTGTCTAATGCTTTTCTCTTTCACATTAGTTAAGTCTTAAGATTCTCCACCTCTTTATTTTTGAATAGTAGAAAATACTTTTATGCATCTTCTTCAATTCTCAAATCTTTTGTAAAAAAAAAAAAAATAGTTTACTACTTTACAAATCTGTTCCATAATATTGGATTTAAATATGCTGTAGTAATTTCTTCTCTTTTTACATCTTCTATATAGACTACTTGGAGTGGGAGTCTGTTTTCTTTGGTGCAGGGATACTGTCTTAATTTCTGTTTTAGAGGGAAGCTTTTACAATTTTGGTACTTAAGTAAGATTTCTCGTATTATCAGGAATCCTCTAAGCGCATGTTTGCTTTTGCTATACAATAGGTGTCTCTGTTTAATATTAAACCTGTGGTCCTGAATGCTGCAAGAGTTCTTTCTGACAGCATTTTGATTTTGTCGATGCCTATTTACCTTTGATTTTGTTACTTTTATCCTTTCCCAGAAAATGAATCCCACTTTCATTGTGGATTTTTCTTGCTAGTTGGTGTTGTAAATATCACATATACAAGTACTTCTCAGCAGAAGGGCAGGTAAAGGTTATCTGACATCATTGTCTTTACACAGTTAAGACTGAGTCACAGGGTTTTTTTTATGATGTCATGTTCTCTACATGTTTAAAATCCACATTTCTGTATCTGTTAGATTGTAGATAGTAGCAATAATACTTCACTAATAGTCTTGATGAGCAAACTCATCTAACTGAATGACTGTATTTGGGTTTTTATTTTTGCTCTCACTTTGAGGTTTTTATTTTGCTCTCAAAACTGATTTTTTTTTTTTTTTAATAAAGGCTGGATGTTCAGCTCCATTATACATCGAACAAACAGAGGAAACAGAAACAAATATAACAGATAGTAAGGAATTATATGAGGATGGGCAGCTTCTTGGTCGCTCAAAAGCAATTGCAACTAAGACAAAGGAGATTGAACGGGTGAGTCCTCTTGGTGTTTTGTCACTCACACAGTACCTGTGTAATGGTTTGATCTGGTAGAATATGTTGATTTACTTTTTCCTCTTTCTTGGAGTGTAATATGAATGTAATCGGTTTTCTTGAGGTGATGTGATGATAACATCCCCATCTATTTAATTGTGAAGAAGCATGGCATTTACCTGCACGTGGGAATTAATGGTAGTTTTCTGTAACTTACATGCAATACGTGCTATTTTGCAAGCCAAGAAAATGACTGCTCCTTTGAATAATTGTTTTAAAATCAAATATAATACAAATAATTTCAAATGTAATTTAAAAGTAAGGCTTTATGTGAGATCAAATTATCAAAAATTACTTTCACACTGTAATTTCCTGAACTTAAATATACACAGTTTGGGACTGAACACTCGAACTGTTTGGGGTTTTTGGTTGGGGGAAGGTGGCGGGGGGGGTGTATGTGTGTTGTGGTTTTCTGTTTGTTTTTTGTTTGTTTTTTTTTCTTTTTAAGTCAGCTTTGAATCTCAGTGCCTTTGTCATTCTCTGAAGATTAAGAACCTTTAAGTTTTGCTTTGACTACAGTGTTTTGTATCTAGATGAGAGAGGGATATTGTGTTCAAAATTTCTATTTTTTTTTTTCCTCTTTTGTGTTGAGTACTTGGGGCTTGACTTAATACAAAACAAGATTTCTATTACTCTTGTAACATTGAGTTTTTGAAGAGGTTCAATGGAAGTTTATTTGTGTATTAGTTTTTAATATCATGTCATCTCACAGTGAGGAAATTATCTACAATAACCTTCAATTTCATTTGTCATAAACAATTGAAGTGTTTTGTTTCCATATTTTTGTTACTTTAAATGGAGAGGTTGGAGATTTTTCTGACTTGATATTTCTGATGTAAGTGCAGCTATGCCCAACTCTAGAAATTGCATTTAAAGTTTATAATTTGTGTGGGAGAAAGAGATTCCTTTCTTCAAACTTGCTCTGATTTACAGTGTATGCCTGGGGCATGTGGAAGGGAAATATAGATCACTTTTCCCCCTCGTGATTATCTTATAATAACATCTTCAAGAAAATAGGTCTCTGGTCTTGTTTGAGATAAGCTTATTCTAAGTCTTCATTTTCCATCTTAATTTTAGCGGACTTCGTTGCTTGTGAGCCCATATCCTGTGCTGTAACACTGTTGTTTCCTTTTCTCTTGACACTTGAAAAACAACTTCTGTTGATGTCAATTCTACTGAATTGATTTTGCTTCTTTTTCTTTTTTTTTTTTTATGTTGACTTTTTCCTGGTGAGCATGGCTTTGCATGTGTGCTGGGTCTGTCTGGGATGGGGTAAACCAGAGCACGCTGTGGCTATGAGGGTCATGATGCAGTTTGTTCATCCCTGTGTGTCTGATCACCAGGCCGTACACGGCCTACATCAGCTACTACCAAATGCATAAACTTAGGACTATTTAAAAATGATAGACTGAAAAAACTGAAGACAAGGAGCAGATTTAAAAAAAAATAGCAGTTGTGATTACTTAGCCTGATGCTAGTGAATCTGTGATTGGTTTATTTTCCCCTAGGTTGTAAAGGACAGGCTTATAGTGAAAACAGATGAAAATTTGGGCATAAAAAACAAATGTTGTTTTCAATATGATCTAATGTTGTTGTGTTTGGTAGAGTTTGCACTTATCTCGAAAGAAATCTAGATTATGCTCTGTAAAACAGAATACTTTTAGGAACTTAGCTCAGAAAAGCCTGAGGAATAACTTAAAAAGGTTTGGATTTCATAGAACCTGTTTCTCCTGTTATTGATTTGAATATTGAAGCTGTCAGCTTCCGCAGAATTAAAATAAGGTTTTAGAGTGATACTGGAAGCATCTTCAATACATTTTATTCAACTGAATGAGATGCTTATTTTTTTATAAAATCAGGTGCTGTGAATTTGTGAAGGCTAGACAAGATATGTATTTAATAATCTAAAATTAAGACTGTAAAATGACCTATATGTTTTTCAGATAAATGTCGAAAAGTAACTTTTGCTTTAGCAATTAAAAAAAAAAATCCAGAAAACTTATTGTTACGATAGTCCTGACAATTTTCATAATTGTGAAATACTCTGAATCTTCCTACTGTATATGGGAGCAGTCTCTCTGTAGAAATGTATACACTGTTCCGTTGACTTCGAGTTGTCACCATGTAAAAGTAAATTTCGTTTAATTCTGTATGGGTCGAGTTCTCTGCCTTTGACAAAGAATAAGAGAGGGAGCAAAGAGTGGAATGGAAACTAAATTTGCAGTCCTGTGGTAAACTTCTTACTAAAGGTTTTTTAGGTGAACTTCTCAGTATAATTTATACTGATTTTACTACTGTTTAACTGAAAGTATGTTTCTGGGTTTTGCACAGTAAAATTAGTCCTTAACATGCAAATTTAATACTATGGCTAGTCATGCTATATTGTTTGTATAGATGTAACATTCAAATCTTAAAAGTGAACTGTAGGCTATAATACACTTTAGGAATAGGAAGACTGACTTGATAATGAAATATAGAATACATTTATAAGAAAGCCTTTTCATAATTTGTTTTTGATTATTTGTCTTGAAGACTCAAATAACAGCAGAAAAAATTTTTGTTCTATGGACTTTTTTCCAGTTGAATTTCATTCAGGTGTTTAAAATAGCTTCTGAATACCTAGTTTTAATGTATTATTTCTGGAATGTAATTTTATGGAAGGATTAGTAAAATAAAATATTTATTGCAAAGAGTTATGCTGCAAAAATGGTGAAGCTGTAATCTTTCTGCAAAGTGAGATTCCCGAAAGATTGGTTTTCAGTTTTCACTGGACAGCTATTAAAGTATTTTAGACAAATAAATAAATCAATTGGGGTAGAAATAACTTCTTGTGCCACTGGGTATGTGTCTAAGAATTGGTGAGGGTCCAGCTAGTGTCTGAGAAAGTGAGGCTTCGTTAGAAGGCTTGACCCATCAGACCTCTTCTGCTAATGTTTCCCAAGTTTTTCTGCTTTCTCCTGGAGCACCAGATCTAGTGATGTTTCCTTTTCAGTTTATATTTATTCTCATCCTGATTCCCAGGTATTCTTGCCATTCCAAACTCCTGATAAAGCCCTCTTTGCTTTGTCCTCTCCATATCCATCTGTCTCTACAGCCCCAACCAGGAAAAAGAACAAAATTTTCCAAATATGTACTTTTAATTCATAGTATGGTACTATTTCAGGTAAACCCAGAGGCAAAAACCAGTGCTGACAGAACACGTACAGTGTCGCAATGAGCAAATTCATTGCCGTACAGCAGAGAAACAGGCAGCCTGATGCCCTGGGCGGGAGCGGGGGTGGCAGCTTGTGATACAGTCTGTTATTTCTCTTAAGAAAAAACAACAAAAAAATCCCTTAAGCAATTGAATGAAATATTCATACAGGTGTTCTGTTTAAGTCCATCTCTGTTATGTGTCGCTCGTATCACTCTCTTGTAAAGTTCCCTCTACCTTTCCTCTCAGTTACAGTACATAGAGGGTACTAATGTACCTTTCCTCTGAGTTACGCTAACACAGACGCCAAATTCAGAATTTTAAATGGAACGTGATTGTAAATGGTCGCTCTGGCTCATCAACCAAATATTTGTATGTTATTTGTTTGATGGGGGACTTACTGCAAGCATTCATGTAAAATACTGTAATTTGAAGAAAAATAAAATTCTTTGTGTGCTGACTATGGCAGGGCAAAAATTGTCAAACAAGTGCTAGTTGCTGTTTGCTGTTTAGTGACTATCTTTTAAGAGTCTGCAGTTGCTTTGCAAGTATTAACATACACAGAGAATGGAAGTTGTGCTCATGGGAAAAGGCTTGGAAAAATCCAAACACTGTTTGAACAGAGCCAAGAATTATTTGTGTGACTCCCAAACTAGAAAAACTCCAAAGCATATGTTTAATTTGAAGTCTGCCAATATTACTTTGGAAGAAAGAACACGGTTGAAGGTGAACAGGCACTTGAGAACATTGCCGAGCTGGGACCGCGGAATCCTGGTCTCATCTTTGAAATGACAGGCATAGTGACAGTATCATGGAAACATCCAGGCTGGCCTCGCCTGGGCCAATCTTCTGTTGAAACGGAGCCTTAGATCAGGTCAGTCGAGTTGGGTCCTGAATATTTCCAGTGAGGCAGACTCCCGTGTTTCTCTGGACAGCCCATGTCAGTGTTTCACTGCTTTCCCTCTGAGCTCAGCTGCCATCACAGTCCTGCATGCTGTTCTCCAGAACAGACTTTCTTTCCACCAAGGACAGGGTTTTTGCTCCCTGCTCCTCTTGGCAGTTTCCCCTCCCCATCCGTGAACTGCGGAGTCCCGGCTCCTTGCTGTGGTCCCCTGCTTTTGGCTGGCCTCCCCTGCCCCTCGGGTCTTGCTCTGCCTGGAGTTGGGCTCAGCTGCTCTCAGGGAAGGGCTGAGTTCTTGGGACCCTCTGGCTCTGCCGCTTTGTGGTTGGTAGAACAGGATCTTTCCTGGCACTTCTGCGTGGCAGGTACTGGGAAAACTGCATCTTCTTTTCCATCTTTGTGCCTCTTTGCAGTGAATGAAAATTCTGCAGCGTTAATGTGTGTCTCATGTTTTAATATATCCCATAAAGCAGGGTCTAGATCCATGATGTGGCTTTCGGTGTTCTACTTCTAAGCAATCAGAAACTTTGGAGAGTTTAGAAAAAAAAAAATAGTGAGGTAATTAGCTTTCTGGGTTGTTTTGGTTTTATTTTTTTTGAAGCTAGGTGTTTCCTTTGAATATGCCTTTCCGTCTTTCCTCCACAATTATAATTTTGAAATTTGGTGTTACATGTTGTCTGAGCACAGTGGGTAGAAGCCCATTAAATAGGTGTTTAAAAGATTGGTCTGGGTACTTGAAAACAGTGTAGCAGAGAATTTTGCATTGGCTGTCAAGGTCAATGAATGTCCATAGGTTGCTGATGTAACAATTTAATGCACTTTTTTATATTTTTTGCATTTAATAACATGCAGTATACATTAAAGTATTGCTTTGGAGTTATTTAGTTTCTGTTTTTATATAGTTAAGGATCAGCTTATGCTTTTAGCACGAAATGTGCTGAAGTGTGGTTTTTTTCAGAAGTGATGACAAATATGTCCCTGGTATTAAATTCACAATTGGAGCGATTCAGCGTTGGTGTTACACAAAAGGCTATCTCTTTGTTGTTCCTTTATGAGCATGAGTAGCAGGGATTCTTGAAATGTCTTATCTTGTCTAGACATCAAGTCTGCAACACTGTGTTAATTAGTCCATTATTATGTGTCCAGTTTCTTAAATGTTGCATATGCAAGTTGAAGTGACATGGGTTACCTCTGAAAATCTATTATTTTCTGAAGATAAATTTTACCAAATGAGCCAAGTATCTGCCTTGATTTTGGCAAAAAATCAAACCTTTAAGTTTCTGAATGAGATTTGACACTCAGACCTCAATTTGTCTATTACCACAGAGCTCTCGCATCTAAGAAGGAAGCATAGGAATTAATACATTCATGAATGCTTTTTTTCTTAATGGAATTACTGCCTGACTGGATGCTTTCAGTTCAACCATATTTTTAAATGTTCAGCAGAATAATATATGTTCAAACATTTGTTTACTTGACTTTCTAAATTAATATTACTTGTTAACAGCCCTCAGTTGTACTAATGAACTGTTAGCCTAATTGGACAGCCTTCTTGGTGGAAGATGCTGAAAATCACAGATATTTCTAAAGCTTGCATTTGAAACTTCATAGATACGGTGCATGGAAAGAAGGAAAAATTGGTGTGTGACTGGGTCAACAGGCTGTCCAGATTCTGTTTCCAGACCTGCTGTGTAACTGCTTTCATTTTTTAGGTAAACTACTTAAATCTTTGGCCTAGAAGTTGCAGTTAAGAAAAACAGTTAGGTTTTAGCAGCTGTAGTGTGTGTAGTTTCAGAAGAACCGTTTCTTGTTCTCCTGCTTTGTCAGATCTCTTGTTCTGGTAAGATCTATATAGCAATAACTGAATTGCCTTTGTGTGTATTTAACACTTTTTAATGGGACTCGGTTCTCTAGAGGTGCTGCTCTAAGAGAAGACTGACAGCTCGCAAAGTGAAACTTTACATCGCAAGGACTTAGTTAAGAAAGTTTTGGTTTTAATAGCAGACCATAAAAAAAATATACAGGCATTTCTGTCATGATAAAAGTTACAGTTTCTGTAATGTATGGAAGTAATACTGCATGCCTTCCTCCTCACCCCCAACCCCTCCCGTGTCCATTGCTAGTTTTGTTTTGCTTCAGACAAAACTGTTTTACAGTGCTTCAAAAGTGTAAGGGTGAAAGAGGATGTAAGTATGAGGTAGCTTCTGCATTTTGGCTAGGAATAAGCTAATGAGAAGCTGTGGTAAGTATATCAGAAAAGTTTTATAAGTTCTGGATATGTTAGACTAAACATTTAAGTTTTAGCAGTTGTTGTAAAATAAATAAATTAATAAATTGGACTAATGGGAATCCAGGCAGGAATGAAAGAGGCTGTCAAAGCGGGCCTTGGATGTACCTTTTCTTTTGACGCCAGCTGAGCCAGGGAAACAGGCTACTGTTTCCTTAGATTAGCTTGTTGGTCTGCTTGTGCTGTTGCTCATTTCAGGCAAAATTATCTAGGTTAGAAAAAAAATCCCCTAATTAAAATACGAATTAAGAGGTAGGTAAGTTAAGTGAAGCTGAAGGAACTGGAACATTAGCTAGAAAACACATTAAAGGATTATTTCTGATTATGGATGAGGTCAGACATGCTTTGTTTCTGGAGTAGACCAGACAAGAGTAGACCAGACAAGAGTAACAGGCCAGATGAGAGTAAAAGATGGGGAAGCTGTAGATTTTGGTTCCCTCCTAGCTTTTCTGTTGTCCTTTAAGCCTTGTGTACTTAATACACAGTAGCAAGGCCTTAATGATGGACTCATCATCAGTCTAATTTGGTTGGTAGCGTAGTATGTATCATGCCTCCTCTGAGCTTATGTTTGCTTTATTTAAATGTAAGATGCAATTAAGTGTGTTAATTTATTTTTTCCTAATCAAGAAAACATTTGTCTCAGGTCTTGGTATTTTGCCTTAGGCTTCTCAGAAAAATTGATGATGATTCCTTTACTTAATGATATCATCTGCCTGTGATCTTGTTTCATCCTTTTGTGGTTTATTAGTTTCCTTTTATTGGTACCCCTCTCCTTATATACCAGTCAAGTAATTTATTACTTTTTACACATTCTTAGGCACTTTTTCTTCCATATTAATTCTGACTCACTGACTTTTCTACTGTCTTTTATTATTTATTCTAGACGTCTTTAATTTTTACCATGGCAAAATCAAATCAATTAAGTTATTATGCTTTTTAGCATCTTTATAGTTCACACTTGCCTTAAGTCTTTTTTGTGCTGGGATCTTTCAATTTTCTAAATCTGAGCTGTTTGTTAGAAATCTGCATTTTCATGATGATGAAACTGCAAGATGGAGAACATAAAAGCTTTTGGTCAGTATCTTCATAGTATCATTGATTATCCTTATAAATATATTGATTTAAAGCAGGATACTTGTAAAAGGATGTGAAAACTTTAGCTACTTTCCTTTTCTTGTGTTAGGGTCACCATGCTTTAAAAGTTGCAGTCCTTCACTTTCCAGTTGTTTAGCTATGTTCTCTTCCCTTTCCATGGACATTAATGGGTTATTTGGTATGCACTGCAGTGTTCGTAATTACAAACTGCTGCATATGCAAAATCAGTGCAACTCACTCATTTTACTTCACCACCTGAAGGTATAGTTTAATAAGGAAGTGTATTACCACATTTCAGCTTTTTGTCAGCAGGTTTTTTCATTGGAAAGCTGATAAAAAGTGAGTGTTATTTAATATGCAATGCTCATAGGGCAATACGTTTAAGAGAACTTAACACCAGAAATGTACGCAGTAACAGTAGGGTATTTCTTAGAGAGACTTGAATGCATTAGATAGAACTCACCTTTAGCTTTCTATCACTACCTGTCTATGGAAGATTTTGTGTTTGACAGTTTATTTTGCCTTACATTTTTTAATGTAAACAGTTCTTGGCCCGTGCTGAGCACGTAATTTTGAAGTTGGTGAATGCTGGGGACTCAACCTGTTGATAAATGTGTTGTTGATACAGTATTTGGTGTAGTGGCCCTTCATTTATGTGATCAAGCAGTACTGCAGATTGCAAGATCTCAGAGGACTGTTTAATGCGGATCGTTGACAGATGTTACAATTTGATGGCAGATCTCTGGAAAACTTAAATGAGAGAGGGTTAGTAGTTAGGTACTTGATAAAATTGCTGGACTTCGTTGAAACCAAAAAAAATGTGAAAGAAGGTTGTACCTGTTTCACTCAGTGCCCAGCTATTCAAATCTGAAAGACAATATCCATTTTTTGGTCAGATAAAGTGAAAATCTAGGGAGTTGTCCATTAAATAGTATTTTTTCAATCAACAGCTAGCAGTGATTGCTTGATTGATTTATAATTTCTCGTTCTGTTGTGAGAAACCAGAAGAACTGAACGACAGGATGAAAGAAGACCTGGAAACTGTAATACTGAGTAGGCTAGGAAGAAGAAAGATTAGTTTCAAGAGACGATGAGTGTAAACAGGATTGGAAAAGGCATTAGGAACAGAAGAAACTCTCTAAAAATGTGTGGGCCTTGATATGTAATTAGGAACTAATTATGAGAAATTGCCTGCTGAAAAAAGTGTCAGAAGTTAAGATGCTTGGAAGGATAAGCAGAACTGACGCTGGCGAACCTCCTGAGAAAGCTGAAGGACAAAATCAGAAATGCTGAATAGTCTGAGCCTTGATAAAGGCAGTAGTTTCTGTGGGAGTGAGGGTTATTGTTTTTTTTGGGGGGGGGGGCAGGGGGAGATGTTGTTGTTGGGGTTCTGTTGTTGTTGGTTTTAGTAACTTGAATTTAATTTAGAGGATAGAGAGAGCCTCCTCTCCAACATTGTCTCCAACTTATTCTTGCTTTAACAGAAGGGCATCAGTGGACTTGAAAGGTGGTTTTAGCAGTGTTTGATTTTATTTTTGAACTGTTTTAAGGGTGGAAGATAAAATTCTCTCTTAGTTGGCTCAATGAACTGAGGCTTAAACTTCTAACTTTTTAGCATTTTTCTTTCTTATAACCTACTGTGTCTTGATCAAGGCATCTTTTGAATTTTGGAGGTATATTTCAGCATTGCTACTGGGGAAACCTGCTGCTTCCTGGACTGAAACAGAATGAGAATAGGATCAGCCCCACATACCTAATAATTAGATCCAGAAATGTAAATTGCCTCAGAAATAGCCCTAGCTCAAAGAACTACTGTCTAGCATCTATTCCTCCCACCCCCAACACCAATTTCACATCAGCTCTATCAGTATTCCCAATATGGTCTGAGTGTTGATCTTCTGAAAGAGTTAGAGATGAAGCAGAAATCCAAGCGGTGCTTAAAACAGGAGGTATGTAGGGCAAACGGAGAACAGTGTCATGAAGGAAAGGTTTCATAAAACCATATGTGATGATGGGAAGGTGGTAACTGAGCGAACGTGCAAAAACCCCTGGTAAGTGGCAAATGAAAGGTAGTGGCAGAAAGGTAAGTGACAAGAGGGACTTGATGTTGGGCATGGAAGGTGGTTTTTCATTTCTCCTGCACTGACAAGAGCTTTTAGGCCTCAGGAGGTTGGAGTAGGCAGCGACAGAAGAGTAGCACACAGACAACCTGTAGGTAGGAAAATGTGAATCTACAGTTTTATTGGGTTTTGTGTGTCTTTTACAGACTGTAGGGCTGATCTTAATGTAACAGAAACTTGTTTTGTAGATGGCAGTTTTGCTGGTGCATGTAGTTTAATCCTCTAATTCATTTGTAATCTGATTTGTATACAACACTGATTCATGTATAAATATAGGATCATCTGTGACCAAAGACACTTTGGTGACAGGTTGTGTTTGTCACCTGGTTATAAAAAGAAACTTCTTTTTATATTCTGTATCTCAGTGCCTAGCCTGGTATCTTCTTTCTTTGGCAGGTGTTTCACTGAGCAAGTTAAACTCAGTATGATTTAAAGATGGGTAGGCTACACTTTTTTTAATAGCTTGTTCTTTTCTGTGAACATTAGTGATTTGACAGCCATTAATTGGGTGGCATTTGGAAAGCAAGCAAATTATTTAAAATGAAAAAGCTACAACTTACAGAGGACTGTTATATGGGTTTTGCTCAAATTATTTTGAGTGCATATAGCATTTATTGTATAGGTTTGTATCATAAAAGCTTGGCACAGAAAGTATTCATTTGCTCTGACCTTTAAAATAAAAGGTAATCTTATGATTCTTTTGCATAGTTTTATTACTTTTAGAAAGGTGATTCCAAAAGGCATCAGAATTGGGAACTTACTTTCCTAAATGATATAGGAAAAAATCTTTTGTTGCATAAGTTGCTTATGCATGTGCTTCTTCTGTTAGTTAAGATTATAAAAACATTAGATTTTTATCTTGGGGTGTAAATGACTAATGCACATCATCATTTGTCACTGACCCATGAGGATCACTTTCCTGTTTTGTTTGACTCTTACTTGCACTGATGTTGTGACTTTCAGACTTCATTGATTGTCTGGACATACATTAGTATGGATATCACAATGGCATGCTTCATAAAATATGGCAGAAAAACAAGGGTCAAGATTCTCCACAGGACAAAGGTTATAGTGTGCCTGTTTTACCTTGATACTTTGACTTTGAAAGGTTAATAGAGTCAACCTGACTTATAAAATCACAGAAGTTGAATACTGACAAAATCAAGTGGGTCATGTCGTTCATGGTTCTTTAGCTTCTCATGCTTCTTGAGAAGGACTGTTTATACATTAATTTTCTGAACTATTGAACTTCAAATATTGCTCTGAATGACACTAATAACCTTTAATAGATGGGTCTGATACTGTTTCTCCATGGTTTAATTGCCTTGCTAGCAGTCTTTCCCCCTTTCCTGCCCCCTAGATAGCTTAAATAGTTGGTTTCATTACAACATAAAATGTTGTACTTATGTGGGTACTATGTGTACTTACTTGACCATAATTACTCCCCACAAGCAGTTTACCACCTTAGTATAGTAGATAATTTATGTATTAACTTTTTTGGTCATGTGCTACCTAAATAAAAAAATCTCCATATAAGCATTTTTAAACAGAAAATCAGAAATAGATTAGGGTATGCTGACACAAGCTTTTCAGTGATCTTCAACTGGAAATTTGCCCATTTTATTCCTTTTTTTTTTTTAGCTTGGCTTCCTGGAGAAACTAGCTTATGCAATCGCAGAGTATCTGTGCTGTGTATCTTTTGACTCTATTGTCAGGTTTCAACTAAATTCAATTTAGGCATAAACCAAGATGATTAGTTGTTACAAGCTTTAGGAAAATAGGCAGTAGCAGAAACTGTACGAGTTCCAGTGGAGAAAGACTGTAATATGATTGCATCTCATTAGACATCAGAAAGTCCCCTTAAGCAAGTGCTGCAGTTGCTTTAAAAAACAAAACAAAACAAAAAAAATCAACTTGTACCATTGCAGACCTCAGCTGCACATAACAAAGAGTTTGGTGGCAGCCATAGTTTAAGAAATTACGTCCCTATGCTGGCACAGTAGTCTTTGTGGGGCCTGGCTATGAATCAGATCAGGAAAAAGAATGAAAAGTTTGCAGATACTTCTTTAACCAGTTCTCTTACTCACAGCGTGGTTCCTTAAATGTGCCTGCTGCCACAAGTGAGTACCCGTGCTGTGTTATGTGTCAAGCCACTACCGTCTCTGAATGTCCAGTATCTTGAAAGCACTGCCTTAGACACTCAAAGTTATTTAATCATCAGGCAGATATCTATAGAAAGCTATAGTCTTTGGTGGTATTTGCGTAGTAACTATTTATTTTCATCATAGGGAAGATAAAACTTTTAAAAATATTTCTGTTTAATTTCTATCTAAAGCTGCCATGACCAGAACTTTCTTCTTCCTTTAGGATACCTCACCATCTTCTAACTTCAGTAGCCTTGATTCTACGTATTTTGAAGAATGTACTCATTTGGGAGCACTACTGCATCACCAGACACCCTCATAACAGCTTCTTCCAGCCGGCCTCTTGGAGCTGAATTTTGATCTAGTTGGGAACCAAGCTGGTATCTAGCTGCTCCAGCCCCTAAAGTTCCTGAGTAGATGTTGAGAGGAGAGGGCAGTCACAATAACCAGTATTTTTGGTAGTGAGATATCTCAGTTTTATAAACTAAATGGTCCCTTTTAATTCAAACTCTAACCTCTTAGAGTTCGTTAACGTATTTGCACTTGAGGAAAGTGAAGATCAAAAGATTTCTGAATGTTTTATCTATTTATTGCCTGTCAGCTAATGTAATTAAGAACTGGAAGTGTGCAGTTACGGAGAAATAGTCCCACAGCAAGGCACAACTCACTGTGAAGTAAAGCTGAATGCCCTTTTGAATGCATCTGTTAGCTGCCACTGAATAGGAAAGTTGCAACAAAGACTTACGGTTTAAGATAAAGATGTTTCTTTGTTCTTTTGGGGGGACCTGTGAGCTGGATGCAGCCTCCTCAAAACATGTTATTAGATGACTTCTACTGGTGGGACAGTGTCACCCATAGCTCCCCGAGCAAGGGGATGGAGACTGTACCTTCCCCAGCTCTTGGCAATGAGTGGTGCATCCCTCCACCAGCAGCAAAAGTTCAGTTTTTTTCACACAGTCGAAAGGAGAGAAACCGGTGTAGGAAGGGATGTGAATGCCAAGTTAGGAATCTTCCTGTCCAAGTGCCTTCTCTGTGGAGAGAGGTGGACCATGCCAAAGGAAAGATAGGAGGAGGACTTGGATGCAGGAGAGCACCCAGAAGGCAGGGGGAAAAGGATGCAAGAGTTTCTGAGGAAGAGGCAGAGTGGAACTGTGTCTAGCTGAGGAATGAAGTGACCTCTGAATTGGAGGGTGGAGGAAATCTGGAAGAGATGAAAGGATTTGTGGTGACAGGAGAGGTAGGGTTGGGAATTGGGAGTGTGGGAAGCAATGAGCGAGGGTGGGACTGGACTTGCAGTTGAAGAAAAAAAGATTTCTGCTACGATCAGGAGCTGCAGCCAAGAGGGTGGGGAAAAGAATGAGATGGGGAACAAGAGGAACATGGGTGGAGATGGGAATTAATTCCACAGGAGCTCTAAAGCCCATGGGCAAATGCAGTGGAGTTTCTCCCTGGCTGGAGGGTGGAGACGCTACATCGTGCAAGAAAACTCGTTGCTATTTCTGGTGCCAGAAACAAGTGGGGAGCAGTCAGGTGCTTCCAGCTGGGTGTCTTCCCCTCTGGATGCCCTTGAGGCATCTGCAGGAAGCTACGATCGTAAGGTGGGAAGTGCAGCGTTCCTGCGTGAAGTACCTGGTATCGCTTACTGAACAATTTGATAAACATGTCTGTCATTGCTGATCATTCTGTTGTCTGTTTGGTTCAGTTTACTGTATTTCTCATCAACTACAAATAAAACCTATATGAATAATTTCTCAATGTAAAAATTAGTTTTTAATGAAATTATTAATCTTCTTACCCAAGTGTAGGTCTAGCCATAAGTAAAAAATGCCCCGATTAATTTTTAAATACTTTTCATAGTTTTTCTCAAAGGTACTATTAGGCATAATTAAAACCCATTGTACAATTTTTCCTTTTTCTTCCATTGCTATTGAAGGATGTTCTCTTGCAACTATGTTTTTGCTAAAATCAGAAGCAAAGATAAACTCTTAAGATTCTGTTTCCTGTTTCACTGAGGTCAGTTAATGCTTTTCTTCATTTGGTTTTCTAGTAACAGGATACCTAAATGTTTAACTCTGAGCTTTGGAAAGCTCTCTGACTCACCCTTGATTTGGTTTAGGCTGTTGGTTTCTTGAGCCCATGTATGAGTGCTTGGTGCTTTTAATAACAGCGAAATGTTTCATAATACATGCAACAAAATTATTGGTCTTGTTATTCTTGCCATCTCCTTTTGGATCGGGAATTACATCTGTATTCCAAATGTGACCATTATCATCTGGACACTAGTAAATATACAGTAAAATGGTTGTAGTATTGAGTCATTAATGTACTTAATCCAGATGTGATTAATCTGAAATTGCGAATCTATATGCAAGTTGATAAGAGACTTTTAAATAATTAGTTAAATACAGTATGCATTCTTGGTGTGTGAATTTTCTACATTATTTGCCAGCCAGTATTTGGGGAACGGGAGGTGGTCAAAAAAATCTTGAGTTTAAAGTAATGGTCTCTCATGACCCAGATAAGTTACCAAAGAAAATCTGTTTTAGGAGTGTTCCTTTCTAATTAAAGCGGGATGGGCTGCTTTGCTACCAGGAAAAGCATGTATCATTATAATGAGTTGGCTCTGGAGCCTTTTAAGTAGTGTAGGGGTTACTCATGTCATGGTAAGCAGCCAGAGCACTGATTCCAAAGAGAAGTATCTCATCCACTGTAAAGAGTATTCCTTCCTTGTTCATTTATATTGATCCAAACACTTTTTTTTTTTTTGATGGCAGAAACATAATTTTTGCATGTATGTATTTCTGACAGTGCAGTGAAAATGTAAGGTACCTCCTTGCTTGTCTTAGACCTGTGCTATACATTGGGGACTTCCAAGAACGTAACCTCTGCTTTGCAACACAATCCTCATTCTTTACTCTGTGTATGGGCCAGTGTTCACTTTTTTGAATCATGATATTTATTATAAAAACGATCCTTTCTACTTTAGGAAAAGCAGGATTTGATCACTTGTAACTCTTTTGTTAAGAATTATACTGGGTATTTTTGAAAGTCTAGTGTCTTTATAGTAACATGGCTCATGTCATTTCTTTATCTCAGGCTTCAGTTTCTCTTCAGTCTGTTGCTGTTTGACCAGATGTTTCTGTACAGTAAGACTAAGTATTCTTGAAAAATACACGTGCATATTGCTGAAGAGTTGTATTAAGATATGCAGAGGTCTGTTAGGGATAAAGAGCTGAGCTTGTTTTTGTCCATTGTGGATCAACTAAGATTTTAAAAGAGGCAAGGTCATTTAACATGGTAACTGAGTATGAATACTCAATGTCTAGTGTCAGGTAAGGTTTTATGCATATAAGGATACAAGCTTTCATTGGTATGCTTGCAATTAATTTCAATGTGAATTGCTCAGCATGTATGTGTAACTGGTAAGCAAGTAGCTTTTTACGGTATTCCTTAAAGCTGCTGTATTATATATTATATTAAAGCCCTGAAAGAACATGTGTGCATATGTACATGATGTATACAGTGAGCAGTGTTTGTTTCTGTTCTTTAAATGTTTCCATTTAGTTATGAAATATACCTTTTGTTTATGTTTTCATATTTGATAGAAACACATGAAGTGTAAATGCATTTATGTCACAAGGTAATACAAAGATGCTCAGATAATTCTAATTGACATGAAATATTTTTCAATTAATTTCTGATTTTTCAGAGAGCTAGGTTATATGAGAGCTTGAGTGAAGACTTGCCAAGGGAACGGGGAGGACTCAGATAAAATTGTGGTGGCAGAAGTGGAGGTAGTCAGAGGCAGTAGTGGTTCGTGTTGGCCAACTGCAGCATCTTCGGAGCAGAAAGAGTGATTTGATTTTGTCCACAGTGTAGTTTGCTGAGCAGTGGAGAACTAAGGTGAACAAAGAGAAGAGGTAAACAAGTGAAAGGGAGGTTAATACTAAGTTGAGGTGAGATGAGGTGAGTCAATGGATCATATTAAAACTAAGCAATGACTCTAAGATCTGGTTTCAGTGCATTGCAGCCAACAAATGGAAAGTGTTAGTCTTATTTTCTTCATTAGGAGTGTAAGCTACTGACTTACCCTGCAGAAGGCAACTTTTTTTTTTTTTTAAATGAAACAGTCACTGTTATTCTACACAGTCCATAGTACTCCTAAATAAATAAATAAAATAAATTATCCTTTGTTTAGCATGTAAATCAATTCTTTGTGGATACTAATCCTTGAAATAGCAAAAAGTCTTACCTGCTGATTTGAAAATAGGAAGTTTGCAATGTTTCTATCCTTATGTGATTTTAAAAACCAAAAAGCCCACTGGAATTTCTAAATGAAATGAGAAAATGTCGTTCATTTTCACTGTGTTTTTTTTATTTAATTTGGCTTGCTCTGTTCTAAATAATTAAATCTTTTTTCCTCATTTAATTCTGTTTCCAGACAGTGTAGTTCAGCCAGATCTTTATTAGCGTGAACTGTTTTGTTTAAAAAAAAAAAAAAAAAGTTCTGGAAGGCTGCATGAAGGGAGGAATGCCTTATTTTTCAGGATATGTTTGTACGAATAACCCCTGTCTATTCTGTATCTTTGAGAGCACATGTTAATCTTCTATGAAGTAAGGTTAAAAGGTAAATAGCATGGTACTGTTTCTTTTGGCTATTGCATTAAAGTGTTTGACCTTTAGCAACCTATTTTTATCTTAGGCAGTAAACTGTTTAGTTCTGCTTATCAAAAGAGACTTCACTGCTCTCTTTCCATGCTGTTCTTATCCAAAACACACTGTATCAATCCAGCATCAGTAGGCTTTATCAGCAACAGCTATTATTCTGCTTAGAGATACAGCATAAAAAAGTTTTGTATTGTAGCAGTATGTTTTATTCAATAAACACTTTCATATATAGTTCTGTGGTTTCCGGTTTCATTATCTAGTTTAGATCTTCTTTTGTATTACCTCCTTATTAGTTTACTCTTTGCCTCGATTTTAGCTGTTTGACTTGAAATTATTTGTTTTGCTGTCTGCCCTAAAGTGAGTTGTTGTAGACTATTCAAACAATAGCCTATGTATCTCTGAAGATAAGATTAATATGGCAAAGTAAATATGTTTGCAGATATAACAGATTTCCTAATTATTTAAGGAGATCTTCAAATCCTCAAGGTGTTGGTGCTAATTTGAAATTTTATGAAGTGTTTAGTTGAAGGGTCAACTCCCACGTACCTTTAGTTGCCTGTGTAATTTGCCAGAGTGAGGTTCTACGCATTGGAGTGTTGGCCAGAGGCAGAACTTGCTGTATCTCTGAAGTGACCACAATTCATAATGCCGCTGGTGATACTCAACACATCTTTAACGGGCAGGAAGTTGACAGAGTTGCTGTGTAGCCGCTAATTTGTTCTAGCTATATTTTATTTCATTGACTTGTTAATTTACATGAGGCTTTACTATTGTTACTAGTAAACAAATGCTGGCACCATAATCAGCCTCCCTGTTTTACAGTTAGAGTAGATAAGATATTTCATGAAGTAAATCCGAGAGGACTGAGTCTAGACCTCTAGTATCCTTGAAATCTAGTATCCAGAAATAGTGTGGCCAGCAGGAGCAGGGAGGTGGTTGTTCCCCTGTACTGGGCACTGGTGAGGCTGCACCTCGAGTCCTGCGTTCAGTTTTGGGCCCCTCACTACAGGAAAGACACTGAGGTCCTGGAGCGTGTCCAGAGAAGGGCAATGAAGCTGGTGAAGGGCCTGGAGCACAAGTCTTATGAGGAGCGGCTGAGGGATCTGGGGTTGTTTAGTCTGGAGAAAAGGAGGCTGAGGGGAGACCTTATCGCTCTCTACAACTACCTGAAAGGAGGTTGTAGTGAGGTGGGTGCTGGTCTCTTCTGTCAGGTGGCTGGAGATAGGACGAGAGGAAATGGCCTCAAGTTGCAGCAGGGGAGGTTTGGATTAAATATTAGGAAAAATTATTCACCAAAAGGGTTGTCGGGCATTGGAAGAGGCTGTCCTGGGAAGTGGTTGAGTCACCATCCCTGGAGGTATTAAAAAAGATGTGTAGGTGTGGCGCTTAGGGACATGGTTTAATGGTGGATTTGGTAGTGTTAGGTTTATGGTTGGACTTGATGATATTAAAGGTCTTTTCCAGCCTAAATGATTCTGTGCTTCTAAGTTTTGTCTCTTGAGTACTAGACATATCTCTGTTATTTTTTGACTTAGTGGATTTGTTGTATTGTGCTGTTATCACAATTTATAGATGTCAGGGATCACAGAAAGCTGCTCTAAGCTATCTGAAGAATACAGAGCTAAAGCTCTCAAAAACTCTGTCTCAAAAAACCCCAACACAAAACAGTATTTGATGATCCCAGTTTTCTTCTATTGGTCGTAATACTTTTTATAAGGACTGACTGAAGCCAGACTCGAAAAGAATCAAAGCTTTTCAGTGGATGCCAGAATCTGAAGGCAAGCGAACACTTCAAAAAGTCATGAGTGTGTTCACATATCTTGCCCAGTTCATTCCAAATCTGTCCTCTGTCAGTTCACCTCATCAGACAACTTCTGGAAAATGTTCAGTGACACTGGATTGAACAGGGCAGACATTCCTTTAATGAGTTTGATAGGTAACAGTTCTTGTGCTGAAATGCTGCAGCATTGCTTAACTATCTCATTAGTAAAGGCTTGTAACGAGGCAGTAGAAAGTGAATGTTCTTAGTCTCAGAAGATCTTTTTAAATACAAAATAGGCTTGTTTTTCATATGGCAAAATAGTTCACATTGAAAAAAAACAGTGATTCCCAAGCTTTTTTGAACCAGCTAATCACTGTGATTCTTCAATATTACTTACCAGCTGTAACCCAAACTTATCAAATAATTAATTCCAAGTACTGTGGGATACAGTCAGTGGTATATCCACTGAGTAAATGCAGAACTCCTACTACGTTCCCTTGGAACCACAATTGGTAATCACTGCCCTAAGACATGTGATTTACTAACCATAAAAGACAATCTCTACTGCTTCTGGCTTTCTCTTTGGGGAGAGACATGCTTTCTATGTTTACCAATTTTTGGATCGGATTTCTGCTTCCAAACTGAAGTGGAAATAGCTAGAATTGTGGGAACAGATTCAGGAGAGAGAGTTTGGGTTTTGAATGCTAAAAATACAGAAGGAATTAATATATTTGCAATAAGAAATGAGGCTTCATTATACAGCTTTTCCGACCTGTTCCATCCCCAGCCATTGTGCTAGCTTTACATTCTGTTTCTTTATGTATTTTGTATTTGACTGAAGATACGTGCTAAGATACACGAACATTTCAACACAAATCCTGTGTGCTTTGTCTGTCTGGGTTAGGTACCAGTTCTGTGCGTGGTCCCAGATGAGCTCAAAGATACTGGACACACTAGTAAGGCTATAGATAAATGTTCTCTTTAGATGTCATCCACAGCTGCCCATCACCTTCTCACCCAGAATAGGTGGTTCCTCCCTGCAACCCAACTGGTGTACTAGCATGTGACCTAATCAGGCTGATTTTGCCTAAAAATGAATTTTAGGAGTAGTCATGTGTATTACTGGCATGTAAAACACACACAAACAAGTGGGGTGATGGTTTCTGGCATGGGGATGGTGACAGCTGGGAAGGGGGAATAGTCTTTTCAACCGTCACAGCTGCATATAGAAAAAGATAATCCATCCACAAGCTAGGGAAGGCTTACAGAAGTCTTCAAAAACACGGCCTTAATTTATTTTTCCTTTATTTGATTTTTATATTTGAAATGAGTACTTAAGTAAATGATGAGAGTGACTATTTAGAGGGTAGAGACAGGACCATGACTTGGACATGAAAAAAATTTGATCCGTTATCGAGGCACTAATAAAACTGATTTGTGAGGCCAATATAATGTGTGAAGTAATTCTAAACTTTCAGAAACCTTAAGGTTTAACATAAACTAAGTAATAAAATGTTGGTAATCTAAGTAATTGTTTTTCTTCTTGCAGCTGTTGCTTTTCCTTTCTGAAAAGTTGTCCGTTACATACAGTACTTATTTTGTGTAGTATTTTCTTTATGCTGCACGTGTGATTAAAAAACCTAGCCTTTGGCATGTATATCCAAACCTGCTTTAGCGTTCTTTTTTAACCATTAAAGAAGAAAAGAAAAAAAAAAAAAAAAAGTTGCTCTTTAGACGGTGATGGGGAGAAAGCCTTCTCATTTAAGGGCTGGTTCTTTAAACTCATTGGTCCACTAGCTCTGAGTTTACAATAACAATGCTACTGCCAGTTAATCGTGCAACTGGGCTGCTGGGAGTTGCTCTCAATTGGAAAAAGAAGATTTATTTTTTTTGTTTTCTTCTCTTGCTGCTCATTTACATTGTGCCATTAAAGAAAATATAGGTGATCCACACCTCAGAATAAAAATCTGTCTTGCCCTTAACAAAAATGAGCCCTCTTAATGCAGAGTGTTGAATCTGGGAATATTTGTAGCTGAGGATATTTGTTGAAATTGAAAGTGTGAAGACTTGTATTGAGGTAAAACTGAATCACCACAAGTTACTTTTTGGTAAAAGCTCATGCATCATTGCTGATATTGACTGCAGCACAGTCCATATATGTGGATTTTAAACTACTGTACTTTCCATACAAAAATATTTGTGTGTTTTTATGACAAGGAAGATTGGTTTGTCACATAATTGTTGCTGTTAATATACAGCCCATTCTGATGAAGCTTAAATGAATATCGCTTTCCTTTATGGGCAGTGGACATAACTGAAAGCTATTAAAGCATTTTTAACATGAGAATTACCATAGACAGAGTCTTTTGTAGATAAACTTCACCCTTCCTGTTTTGGATGGAGCAATAAGTTTACCATGGAGCAGATTTAGGAAATAGCTTTCCATCAATTCAGTATTTTATAAATAAAAAGTTGCAGGGCGAGGTCCTTCCTTTGGCATAAAGCTGATTATTTCCTGTTTAATCCTGAACTGGTGCATTTCAAGTAATGGGATTTTTTTAGCATCTATCAGAGAGGAGAGCTTTTATGATTTTGTTTTCATTTATGGCCCTATGAAAATGTAGTTTCTAGACTTGAAGATCATTATAGAACAAAGGGAAATTAATAGATACATAAGTTGTTGCACTTTCAGACAATTTTTGGACTTAGCTGCACAGTTTTTTGTAGCTGGACATTCTTAAACACATAGCTGGGTATTCTTATACATGAGCTGAAAAGGTGTCGTTGATACATCTTTAAGAGATTATCAGTACTTCTAGTGAGGTTTAGAAACTGATGAATTGTAATTGCTACGGATTATTTGAATTCAGATTTATCATCTGCTTGCAGAAGGCACACATTTTTTATAAGAATATATAAGAGGTGGAACTTAAACTAATACTGCTGTTTTACCTAAGGAACACACAAGTTAATATATGAAGTAACACTACCCTCATCCAACACATCTGTTGTAAAGAAGCCTATGAAATCTAGGCCACACACAAACTGGTCTCCAAGGGCCTGTAGTTGGTGTTAGAATGCTGTTATTATGTGGTCTGATTGGTTTAGTAAAGAATTATCTCCAGTAAAACCATGTAACATAATAGTCCTTGCTCTCCCACATGGGAGCTACTTCTGCTTGACTGAGCAAGACATTTCTTGAAGAAGTAATGCACTTGCTCTTGCCAAAACATAACATTAAATGAAGTGTATCGTCATGTACATTGTTGTTGTGTATCAATTCTTGTTCATTTAAACATTCGCTTAAAGTCCTCTACTGTAGTATTAAAAATGATGAAAGTAAATATACAGATTTCCTAGCAATATATTTAAAGTAAACTTGCTTCTTATTGAAAACTTGTTTGTAATAATTTTAAAGTAATGGGGAACTATTTGCAAAATGTTAAGTTTTCATAAATCAAAACTCTGTTGCTGAACTTTCCAGATATTAGGTTAATTGCCAGGCGGTACGAGTCATAGCGGTTTCAGGTTTATCTTGCACTGTGGTGAATACTTCGTATGCGATGCTTTCCCTGTTCACTTTGACTGAAAAGAGAGCTGAGACAGTTCGCTAGTTCGTAAGAACAGTTTTCTAAATGGTACCGACTTGGTTGGCTTTTGCTATGAATGTTCAGAACTGTATAGCCTTGCTCTACAGAGTTGTCCTTGTTGTGTAACTGGAGCTGTAAACACTCACTACCATCGTTGAGGACTTGTCTTTTTAATTGCTTTTTATTTTTATTATTTTCTGGCACTGCTCAACAGTGTCATACAGCAGCTGTACGTTCCATCTTTAGATTGCTTTATAAGCATTGAGTAAATGCCCGAAAACGTGGAAATTCTTGTTTGGATGGTGAAAGGAAGAAGAAAGATGTTGAGGAGGGATGTTGCTTCTCTACAGAGGTGATGATTAGAAGTATTCCTGCTGAGGGGCAGAGCCCGGCGCAACAGAAGCCATAGGAAGATGAGGCTGACGTGCGGAGGACGAGGCAGCGTGGCTTTGTTCGGGCGCTCCTGCCATCATCGCACACCCCGGCCGGTCCCGGGCTTCTCCGGAGCCGCGATGGGCTCCACCCCGTGCAAACCCCGTGACTTCACGGTAATTGCAGGGGTGTCACCAGGGCATGATATGAAGCAAAGGAGTATCCAGATGATGCCTTGAGCTTAAACTGGAGATAATGGTTTCATGCAAGTAAATAATTTAGCCTGCGTGTTTTCTTCCCAGTGTTATTACACAGCGTGGAAAAGGCCAGAGTTGTGTCTTGGGACCCAAGCCAGCTCTTCAGGGTTTTCAGCCTTAAAACCGTACGTGTAAACTCAGCAGAGTTTGTTACTGTAGACATAGACAGCCCACCCCAGTTTTACAGAGCACTTTTCCTCTCTTTTCATACTAGAATTCTACTTCAAAATGAAGTGGGAAGCCTTGCAGCGGCGCTGTTTTAGACTGCATCTTCCTCTTTCAAATTAGTTTAATCAAAGGAACAAATAAAAACGCAGGCAGGAGATGCCGTGTCCTAGAAGCACGATGCTGTAGACCGGCTGAAACAGAAACACCGTGGCCCGGTGCAGGGAGCAGCGACCAGCTCCTGGGAAGTTCAGAGCTGGGTGGTCTCAGCTGCTGTTCCCAGGGGATTTCTCCCCAGCTCCGCAGTTCCCAGCGCCCGTCCCTGCTGCGCTGTGCTCACACGCCATCTCCCGCATTGCTGGTCCCGGGCCTTGAGGGCAAAGCAGAGTTCAAATTGGAATTCACGCTTCTTTTAAAAGGATGGCTGTATCAGCATCTATTCCATTCCACGTGAGGGACTGCCAGCAGACCTTTCAGTCAGGTATTTAAATGCCCAAAATGGTGGGCTTACATTCTGAAAGCTGATTAAATCTATAAAACCAAGCGCTGGAAAGGGAGGCAGAATCACATTTAAGTGGAAATAACTTTAATATTTTGCATCTCTTCAGTAAGTAGCAAATTAACATGAAATTGTTCATTATTACATAGTAGATTAAATAACTTGTTTCCCCCAATTTGCATTTCAATGAATATCTAATTGGTCTGTAAACACATTGATTAATGGGTGCAGAAGTTATTACATAGATTCAAGGCAAAATTGTTAGTGCATTTTTAAGAAGGGAATAGACTTGTTGATATTTTATAATTAAAAATTGTATACCACTATTGTAACAGAGTATTAAATTCGTTGTACGTTAATTTAGTTTTTTGTAGCCACGAAAAATAGTTCATCTTGGTTGAAAACCAATTTTAAATGTCTTGATCATGAGAATTGTCTCAAAGTGGTTTAATGACAGTTCTGAGCATTCTTTGCACTGTGGAGCTATAAATTTGTATATTGTACTCATAAACATAACAGTACAATTACATTACCACTGCAGTAATGAAAATTTCTCTGCACTCTTTCAGTACAGTCTAATTTGCATGGTTGAGAAAAATCCAAGATAGTGTGTAAATAAATTAAAAAGAAGTGATTTGGGGAGAGGTAATAATTCCTTTTGAAAGATGTCTTTGGCAAAGAAAATACTGTGATACCAGCAATACTGAAGTCATTCAATGTATAGTAGTTTCCTAATTTGCTAGAGCTTACATGCACAGTTATAATGCAAAATCTTACTGTGTATACAGTCAGCTTAGAGCTAGGTCTACATTACGAAGTCTTTTAGTGTTACTCTTAGTTAGGAGTACAAGAAAAATTATACTTCGTAGTCTGTCTACCCGTGCCGGGGAAAACCTGGCATAGATGTGGCTGTGTTAACAGAAGATTGCTTTGTCAGACTTACTTTAGGTCTGCTGAAGAGGGGAAATAAGAAGCTGGCTTATACCACCAGAGGGCTATACCAACCTAGCTATCGTGGTTTAGCTGGGGGAACAAAAGCTGTTACCTCTGCCTGGTGTAGAGGAGCCCTGGGGCATCACTGAAGCAAGAGAGATTTCAGGCAGTTTGCTCTTTCATTACTGGGGTGTCTGGAAGGGATGTGGTACGGCTTTCAAACTTGTGCTCTGCAAGTTCAAGCTCTGCCTTTGTCAGAAATCAAACTACCAGTGAGCATGTTGCTTCTTTCCTCCTTGCATGGGGTATTTGATACTTGTGGGAATGTGCCCTTAGTAACTGAAAAGTTTCTGTCTTCTAAAAGATAACATTAAATGAATACTTGCATGAATCACAGATATAAGATTGTGATTGCTGGGCATGTTGGGTCTTCACAACAGTGAGTTAATATCTAAGGGTTGCAGGCTGTTTAACATGGTTTCTGAGCCACAACCCTAACTCTTTGCCCCGTGTGAACTGAGTCTTGAGGGTCTTTGGCCTTCTGGATGAGGAGCTCAGAACAGGCATCTCTGAGGAGGAGCACTGACTCACAAGCAGTGATGGTGGGCTGTATACATAGGGTGCAGAGCTGCTCAGAGCGCCTAGAGTTGCGTCGTGTCGCTGTGAAGGAGTCCTGGTGGAGGTGAGCGAGTGTTAGATCAATCTGTAAATGTATGGAATGATAAGAATACTCAAAAATGCAGGAAAGATTATGCTGAAAAAGAGCAAGGGATTGAAAATTACAGATTAAATCACGGGCATCAATTTCACTTGCTAAATCATCACATCCACTTCATGGATGCAGTCCTCCTCATGCCTGGTGGTCCTGCTTGTGTTTGCGAGCAGAAGTACCACCTTCTGCATTGAAATGAATTTGCCCATCTCTTGTATAAAGCTGCTCGAGCCTTGCATGCACAAGTCTCTTGATAATTCCTATTCAAGGGGCTTTTACGTCTGCATAAAGCCAAGAGCATTCAAAAAAAGTGCCACAGTCATATTCATTCAAAAGCATAGCTGGAGAAGGTAGTTAATGTTGTCTACCTTTATATAAAATAAAGCACATTCATTAGAACAATTCTCCCGGAAATGAGAGGTGAAGATTCACTTGAGTTCTGAGATGGAGAGGAGAAATTTGCATCTCCCATTTGCTACTCAGTTGTACTTTCTACCTGCTGTGGACGTGGGAGATATAGACGCTAACTTCTACCTTGGTGGGGCCGGTCTTCCTGAGGGTCTTTCCAGTTATCAGGGAACTTCTTTCTTGTTTCCCTCTTCTTCAAAGGCTGCTTAGAGCAGAAGCTGTAGTTTTAGCTGTTCTGAATTGCCTTGAGAAGTTAAAAAGCCTTTCTTTGTACAGACTGTGGAGCTAAGCTGGGAAAACTTGGTGTGTGGGGGTTGAAATAAGGGTTGCAAATATCTCCATTTTAACTTCTCTGTTTTTCCTGGCCTCATCGCCTTTGAATATTGTGTTTACTCTTGCTGTTGAAATGAAGCTGCTTTTTGGCCAGGTGTGCAAGACTTTTAAGACCAAGATGACAAAGTTTCTGACTCTTCTGCAGAATGTAGTCACTTGCAGGGGAGGACATCTTAAGTTCTAGCTTTTGTTCTCATTACTATTTATGTTGTCCAACAGCTCTGTTGCGTAAAATACACAGGCAGCTCTGAAACAGTTTTGGAGAAGAACATGGGGCTGTGCTAGGCAGAGAAAGGGAATGACGTGGACTTTGTCAGTGAGTAGTAGACGCGTCATCAAGATATTCCCTAGCTAGGTATGATTTCATGCACGCCCAGAGTTCAGGTTTACAACAAAGTTTTGGTGAAGGTGCTTTCCACCCATCGGCTGAGCCATTCAATATGTTTTCTTTGGTTTAAGCCAAGACCATTTTTAGATTATCATAGCAGGAGGGATACAGCAGTCTAAGACATGAACAGTCCCCACAAGCTTGCTTCTGCCCCTCTTTCTTCCCCATCAGAGGTTAACGTCCCAGAGCTGGCCTGGAAGAACAGAATGTGTGGTATCCTTCATTTCTTTCACGTTAGCATACATTGTAATTTAAGTCACTGTTGATGGTGCTTTGAGGTTAACTGTGAAAACTTTGCACAGACGCAGATTAGGAAGTTCTCAAAAGTTTCATTCTGCCTGCTGAGTTGTAGGGCTTGATCACCTCCAACCTGGGGGACTAACATGTCCATTGCTCTAGCTAGATCTGGAAGTAAATATCTTTTAGCTATATTTAAACAGTTCGAAGTGCAAATTTTGGGTTAGTTTTCTTGAATATGAGGAGTGTTCACTAACATGTGGCAGGTGCATCACACCTTTAGATTTGCATCTAGACAAAGCTCAAGTGCTTATACAGAGACTAGCATGGTGAAGGGTTGGTCTCAGCCAGAGCTTCTGTGCTATCGTCATGTAAGAATAAAAAGAGCTAAAATGCCATGAAAATAATATAAAAGTAGGCATATTTGTGGTCCTCTGACCTCACAGGTGCCAGGTGTGCTGATTTTGGAAAACTCTTCAAAGAGAATTTGAATGCAGCTTGTATACTTCTCATTCACAGAAAAATCAAGACTATATATATTTTGTGTGTGTATATAAAATAAATATAAATATATGTACGTATTTGGGAATAGAACAGCTGTTTCTGCTTCTCCTTCATCTGCTTACTAAAGTGTTACACATTCTTTCCATTATGCTGGTGGTGTAGCTTAGGTCAGAGAATAAAAGTATGCTAGGGCCTTGGTAAATGATCACCCTATGGCTTTAGCTGTTTTCAGGATTACCTGACGTATATATCAGACAGAATAATCGTGTTGTTGGTATCATTCCCTTTCTTGCTTTTCAATATTAAAATGTTATTTCTTTTTTCCCCACACATGGAATCATTTTCAGTTTTTAGTTCCAGATGTTTATGAATGAGCCTTCCATGGCCTGAGCTCAAAATCAGTATCAGCTGGAATTTTAAAGATAGGGTTATTTTCAAACCTTGTTAGGTCACAAGTTCTTCCAGTATTCTTCTCCAACACAGAGCTTTTTTGCTTGTTTGGAGTCTTCTCTGCAGTTCTCTTTCTTCCTCAAGCATCACATTCTCGGCTTATTTTCCAGAAATAGCCTCCTTCTCTTTTGTGGAGGAGATGGATTTTAATATGCCGTGTATGCTGGTTTTGGCCTATTAAACTGTCTTTATCTCAACCCACGAGTTTCTTGCTTTTACTCTTCCGATTCTATCCCCCATCCCACCGGGAGGGGAGTGAGCGAGTGGCTGTGGGGGGCTTAGTTGCAGCTGGGCTTGAACCATGCCACCATCCCCTTGAAAAAAAGCTTTGAGTGCTTTCACAATTTTTTTCGAATAGTTGATTGTACTATTAAGCTGTAATTAATATCTTCTGTAATCGATATTTTTGTAATTGATAATATCTACTCCCTTCTGCAAAGCATAGTAACTTCTCTCTGAGGGTTGGTAGTTGTGCACTGGCTTCAGATATAAACTGGTTTATGAAGTTATTTCCACTTCACGACTGTGGCTCACAGTTCTTTCAGTTGTGCTGATGCATGTGGTTTTAGAATTGAATCACTGAATCACATTAATTGCGGGGAAGTAATTTTAAAAGGGATCATCTCAGTGATGCAATTTACGTCGCAGCTATACAAATAGGTTTATCAGCACAGTTGAGAAGGAGGCACCAGGAGGCTCAGAATTAGCAGCTGGGGTAGAAGGCTTGTTGAAGGAAAATTGCTCAATTATTATTAGAGGAGCTGAGCTGTTTCCTTTGTTTTCTGTTGTTAGAACTGCCTTCCTGCTCCACCTTCGCCCTCTTCCCCTATTTTAGGTCAGTTCTATTTTTTTAAGAGTCTTTTGTCACAAAGTATTGAAAACGTTCATCTCGTGTATGAAGGTGTTTAGTTTTCAGGTGGTTGTGACAGCAAAGTGACTTCTGACTCCAGACGCAGTGACGACGATGGCTCTTTTGATTTTCCTCCAAGTCGTCTTTTGTGAAAGTTTGGAAGAAAAACGTGCTTAGGTTGAGCTAATATTTATAGGCTAAGGGTCAGAGAATTTCATCGGGGTTAGGTCTTTGTGGTGTGTGAGAGAAACAGCAGATAGCAGTATTTGCCATTAATTTGAAGACCGATTAAAAGTAGTGCATTTCCTTCAGTTGTAGCGTTGGGTGCCTTCCCGTGCAGAAGACAAGGCGATGTGTCTATTCTCTATTAGTGTCTCTATTAGTGTCAGGATTTCACTTGTGCCAGTGTTGCACAGCATCCTCTGAAGACTGACAGTTACCAGGTTCGCTTACCTTTGGAAGATCATTCACACATCCTTGGTCTGACCACTTCAAAGGTGATAAAATAGGACAAATAGACATGCAATAAATAGGAGGAAAAAAACCAAAGTTTTGAACTATTTCTGCCAAAACATAATGGCTCTGGGGAGAAAAAACTTTTCAGAAATCATTATGTGAAGGTGCTAGCAAGCGTGCTGCAAGCACTTGAAAGGCACGAGTTATCCAAAGTGCAATACCATCTGTCTGTCATATGGCTAATCAGAGACAGCAATTCTTCCTGAGCTTTTTCCTTGGAAAGAGTCAGAAAAAAAAGTAACTGCAATTTACTCTGTTTGAAGTTCTCTTAGCAAGTACCATGTTTTACTTGCTATGGAACATGAACTCTGAGAGTCTGGGTTTTGTGCTGATATTTTACTGCCAAAGAACTAAACATACAAAGCAGGAAACAAACCCCCCCTCAGAAAAAATGCCACGTGCACACCGGTTCCACACTTAAGATGTTTAGCACCAGTTTGGTTTGGGCTTCACTCTTCTTTTTGACTTCTTAATCTCCATTGAAAATTAGTTTCTTCCAAAAGGTTTTCTTTTATTTGCCAACCAGTATTTGAAAAGTGGGTCTCATCTTAAACTGTTTTTATAGAATATACTATGAAACATTTGAGAACTATATTACAGGTATCATGTTAAATCAGTGTGTTTCTGAGAATAGTTTAATTTGTGTGGAGAATGTTGGTTTTGGGTTGGTTGTTTTTTTTTTTTTTTACTGCTCCTCTGACATGAATATGCTTGAGCTGCCCTTGGACTGGTCCTTATGAATAAAACAGTGTAGTGGTGTTCGGTTGTGGGGTTTTTTTGTTTGTTTTTTCTTTCTTTTTTACTAATGGGAAATTGCTTATATACAGTTGTATGTTTTGTGTCCACAATATAGGTAAATGTGGGAGGAAAGGGTCACACATCTCTGTAAAAACACAAGTTCTAACACAAGCACACAATACTAGACGATAATCATGCTTTGAGGAATATCAACATTTTAGCTTTTTTTTTTCTCCTAAAAATGTAGAGAGATACGAAACTTACTTATCTTCATTCAAAAAGCCAGCATATTTTCTAAATGGAAATTGGCCAAAGAGGTGTGAAAATGAACTGCATCTGGCAGTTGGAAGACTTTGACAAGTTCCTTTTTTGGTGGGTGTTTAGATTAATAACCTTACCTGGAATCAAAAAAAAAAAAATTTTGAAAGGCCACTATTTACTTTGAAAAACGCCTAAGAGCACAGTCAGATATTTGTTTGAAAAACAGTTGCAGTGATAAGGAGAAGTTACTTCTCCTCAACTGTGGTACCTAACTGACTTGCAAACTCTTCATTCCCTGCAGTACAAGATCAGACAGGTTCACGTAAACCACTGCCAGCACTTCTCTTATCCTTTGTGGCTGAATCACCAATGCAGTCAAACTAATTAAAGTCGTATTTGTCAAGGACTTCTACGAGAAACAGATATCCAACAAACAAACAAACATAATTCGGTGAATTTATTTAAACATAACTTGTGTTTAAAGGATTAGGAAAGATTACAGACTAAATTATTGATGCTTTGTATGAAGATTTGAGTGCTAGAGATGCCACAGTTAAATTAATTTTACGTATATTTGCAATGAAAATCTGGTTTAGCATTTGCACTTTGCCATTATTCATTAAATATTGCTGCAAAAGGAACTTAATCTCTCTTTAAGGCATTTTTTCCAATAAGAGTTATTTCTTGTATCCAGATAGTTCTGAACTAGTTACATATGTATTAGCGCAGGTCAGAAGAGAGGAAAAGGCAAATACGTCTTAGAGTTGAAACTTGCATTAAACCCAGTATTCTTTGTTTGGGTTGGATCTGCAGTAGCACCTAACTCAATGAGGGCTGTTGGTGTGCTAGTGTAAAGAGTCTTGCATTTAATCGCTTTCTAAAATGTGTTCTTTCTAGGTCTACAGACAAGACTGTGAAACCTTTGGCATGGTAGTGAAGATGCTAATTGATAAAGATCCATCATTAGAGAAGTCCATTCAGTTTGCCCTGAGGCAGAATTTACATGAAATAGGTGAGCGATGCATTGAAGAACTCAAACATTTCATTGCTCAGTACGATGCTGCCAATCAAGATCTATCAGAATCCTTCAAAGAGGGCTCATACTAAGGACAAAAATACCCTTTCAGATCCTCTGCATTGTGTATGCCATAATACATAAATCTGTTTTTTGCGGGGAAAGAGGAGATCTTGTTGGAGATTTGAACCCAAGGCCTGCGCTCCTTTGCAGTAGCTCAGGTGACTATATCTTGTTCACTGTGGTCTCCACAATTGTATTCTTCCTACCTGTACTTGTTGACATATATTCCTTTCAAAGGATGTTCTTTTCAAAAATGCTGTAAAGTGACAAACTATTTTTGAAACCTTTACACAGTTACCTAGGAACAAATGTTCAGTCCGATGTATGTACACTTACGTTTCGATGTTTATAAGTGTAACTTCAAACACTGTATTTTTTATTAAAATAACAAGAAGCAGCTCTTCATTCCTCAACTTACGCAGAAATATGTCTTGTTTTCATATACACTATAGGAAGGGAAGACTTGCAAAATTGGTCGCAACTATGATATAAATTATTTATTATAGTTTAATTTTAAACTTCAGATTAATTCTGTAAGATTACACTAGGTGTTATCTCCAGTCTCTGACTGCCAGAGCAACTCAAACTACTTGATATAAGAAGTGCTGTATTTTTGTTCTAATTGCAGTATCTGCAAATGCCTTTTAAATCTTGGTGTTTTCCATATCACAAGTCATTACTAGCAAGCAATATTATGTAGGATGAATTCCAGTTTTTGTTACTATTTGCTACTAAACGTTTCCTTTGTTATGTTTTTGACTACACCTTCCAGAGTGTAACTGCAGGCAGCCATTGAGCAGGGAAAGGTCCCTTCTCCTACTCTTTCCCTCTCCACCCTTATGCCTTCTCACCACTTGTCATCCATCAGTTCTAACAATTAGGAGGCTGTGTGTAATCTTTATTTATGACATCAAGAACGAGCAGGAATTTGGGGTGGCAAAGTGGGGCAAGGAAAGCGAGCAGGACTGTCTCTGTAGTAACTCCAAGTTGCTTTGGATTAGGTGTAACGTGAAGTTGAACCCTAAGGCCCGAAATTCATCATCATTTCAAACCTAGGTGATTCTGGGTAATGTCTGGCACCACTTTTGACCTGGTAGAGCGACTTGTAGTGGGGGAACAGTGGTTGAGGCGAGTCAAGAGGCTGCCAATGCTACATGATTACTTGTCAGAGATGAAAAATATTTAGGACTCATTGATGGTATCCTGACTATTGGACTGTGTACAGCTTTACATTTAATAAGGTACTGTTTTTTATGAATGTTTTAGGAAAGGGATAATTTGAGTCATAATCACAAACAGGTAAGTGTAAGCACAATTGTTTTGTATACATTTGCATTTAGAAACACTTGAAACTCTGTAAAAGGACTCTAATGACCAAAGCTCACCATTTCCAAAGTGCACAGTATTTTAAAATTGTCATTGAATTCAGCCCCCTTAACAAGTTAGCTTCCTAGATTTCATCAGAATGGTGTGCAGAAAAGTAAATGAAATAGCAATGATTTTGCATGTACAAGGTACTGTATGTATCACAGCACCTTACACATGCAAATCTTGATATGGTATATTAAATATATATTACATCAGATTCCTGAGATGCCTGATTAGTTTTTATGTCGGTAGGGTGTGGTTTTGTAGTTGGCTTTTGTTGGTTTCTAAGAGTTCACATTGCTCAAAGGAGATGACCTGCAACTTACCTTGTTGGCACCTGGGGTTGTGTGGGCTGCACAGTGAGTGGGAATCAGCTCGCAGATCCTACAGGATGCTAATTTGGGGAGGGAGAGGGGGGAAGAGAGGCAACCTGTTGTGGCACAGTAGCTAGACCTGACCCGCCCCTTCTGGCAACAACCCGGTTTACCGAGATCAGTCATGAAACCACAGGCAAAGTCTTCTCTGAGGCAGAAGTGTAACTATGGTGCTTCGCTACTTGTCTACAGGACCGAGAGCCTTCAGCGTGTTACATCAGAGTTTCTGCTTTGGGTTAGAAATGCTAATGAAAAAAATACTGAAATTGTGTTTAATGTATTTTTTATTAAAAATGTCCATTATTACTATACAGTTTGTTAGGGGTCTCCTTTGTTAGAAGCCTGATTAAATTTACTATGATAAAAGTATCTGATTTTTCAAGCGTTATTCTGCAAAGTAAGACCTAAGCTTACAATCACAGAATATCTGGAGTTGGAAGGGACCCATAAGGATCATCAAGTCCAACTCCCTGCTCCTCACAGGACTGCCTAAAATGAAACCATTTGACTAAGAGTGTTGTCTAGACTCTCCTTGAACCCTGACAGGCTTGGAACTGCGACTGCTTCCCTGGGGAGCCTGTTCCAGCGACCGACCACCCTCTCAGCGAAGAAACTTTTCCTAACGTCCAAGCTGAACTATCCCTGACGCAGCTTCATTCCATTTCCTCGTGTCCTGTCGCTGGTCACCAGAGAGAGGAGATCAGCACCTGCCCCTCCGCTGCCTGCTGTGAGGAAGGTGTAGACTGCGATGAGGTCACCCCTCAGCAATGAGGTCACCCCTCAGCCTTCGCTTCTCCAAGGTGAACAAGCCAAGTGACCTCAGCCCCTCCTCATAAGTCTTGCCTCTGACCATCTTGGTGACCCTCCTGTGGACACACTGTAACAGTCTGATGTCCTTCTTATATTGAGGTGCCCCAAACCGCGCACAGAACTCGAGGTGGGGCCGCACCAGTGCGGCATAGAGTGGGACAATCGCCTCCCTCCATCGGCCAGCAATGCTGTGCTGGAGGCACCCTGGGACACGGTCGGCCCTTTTGGCTTCCAGGGCACGCTCTTGACTCTTGTTCAACTTGCCATCAACCCAAACCCCCAGATCTCTTTCCGCGGGGCTGCTCTCCTGCCTTTCGTCGCCCAGTTTGTACGCATAACCAGGATTACCCCTTCCCAGGTGGAGAATCTGGCACTTGCTTCTTGTTAAATTTCATACGGTTGGCGATTGCCCGTCTCTCTAGTCTATCCAGATCTCTCTGCAAGTAAGATCTTTCAAAAGTTTGTTAGGTTGCCCTTAGCTTAATCTGACTTTTTTTTTTTTTTTAAATGGATTAAATTTTACTCATGAACTAAGGAGCCTTTTGAATTTTTTTATAATTGCTATTTCTGTGAAAGGTTTAATTCACATTCATGAGTGATAGGTAACTGATTTTCCATTTAATACTTGTTGTTATGTTGAATGTTCACATTTCACCATTTGTGATGTAGGCTTTCTGTCGACATAAGTAAAATGTTATGCCAGTCCCTTAATTTAAGCAAGAAACATGGCTTTTAGTCTTGCTTCCTGTAGAAGCAAACATATACTTTGGATTTATATCAGTGTAAAAAGTTGTCCTTGCTCTCGTGGCCAGCCTCGATGGGACTCCTGGAAGGGGGTAGGAAGAACGTTGGTGGAAGGAACCAGATGCTGTGCTGGAGGAATTTCTTTTCTTTGTCACCTTCAGAGCTCCTGAAAACAAAACTGACTCCTAGCGCTTGTTAATGTGCAGATAGCCTTAAAAGAATAAAAACGGAAGAGGAAAAGGATGGAAAGGAGCGTGGAAATTCAGTGCTACCTGCCGAGGCCTGAGCGGTTCTGAACGGATCTGTAACCCCACTGGGTGAGTTGGCAGCTTTGAGTGACAACGTAAAGCAGTTAGCGTGAAAATCAGCAATAAAACCACTACAGATACAAAAGGAGCTAATGCCTTGTATTGGAGAAGGACGCAGTAACTTTTGACCCCGTTTTCTGTGCAAGGTTTCCTCTTTTGATGAGGATAATGCATTGCCCTAGTATTTCTCACCATCATGAAGGTTGTACTGGTTTTGGCTAGGATAGAGTTAATTTTCTTCATAGCAGCTGGTATGGGGCTATGTTTTGGATTTGTGCTGAAAACAGCGTTGATAACCCAGGGATGTTTCCGTCACTGCTGAGCAGTGCTTACCCAGAGCCAAGGGCTTTTCTGCTTCTCACCCCCACCCCACCAGCGAGGAGGCTGGGGAGGCACAAGGGGTTGGGAGGGGACACAGCCGGGACAGCTGACCCCAACTGACCCAAGGGACATCCCAGACTGTAGGACGTCATGCTCAGCAATAAAATGGCTGGGGTTGGAGAAGTTTGTCAGGGCTGCTGTTGCTCAGGGACTAGCTAGGTATCGGTTGGCTGATGGAGAGCAACTGGGTTTTTTTTATCACTTGGGGTTTTTTTTTTTGGTTTGGTTTGGTTTGTTTTTTTACTTATTAAACTGTCTTTATCTCAACCCATGAGTTTTCTTACTTTAACCCTTCTGATCTCTCCACCATCCCACTGGGCAGGTAGTGAGTGAGCAGCTGTGTGATGCTTAGGTGCCTACCAGGGTATAAGCTCCACTTGGAATATAGGTGCTACTTCTAATAACACAAAACAGAATTTACAGATTTGGTGACTGTATCTGAGTCTTGTGCTGGTAGCAGACACTGTATGCCATACCATTCTCTTCATATATAAAGGCGGAAGAATCAATTAGAAACATTTCTCACAAGAAGTATCAAAAATAATGAAGCAGAAATTGTTTATGTCAAGCTGAAAAAACTAAAAGTTGTATAGCCATCTTTAAACTTAGTGTCTAATTTTTAAAGTGGGTAAAAATACAAGTTGGCCCATCTTTCATTAAGTGTGCTTACAAGTACCTGTTATTCTTCCCCTGACATGAATGTCTCTTAGCAGTCCATTCCGCAGCAAAACAAAGCTTTCTAAATGTTTTTTAATGCTGTTAATGACTTGTGGTCCTGCACCCCAGAGGAGGTAAGGGAGAAGTATGTGCCTCAGAGCATTAGAAAATATCTAAACTAGCTCTGAACAAGCTGCTTAACCACTGGAAGGCAACAACGCTGGAGCACTGCTCCCCTAGGCATCGTGCTGTGCAACCGTACCTTCCTTGGCTGAGCCTGGTCTTGAGGAAAAACAGGTCAGAGCTCCTGCCTTGGGCTGGAAGAATTGCTGCTGTTCAGCAGGAGAGCAGCACTACGTACAAGCGCTGTTGTTTGCACGGACAAATGTGCCTCTCAATTTTTTTCTGAGTAAAACTGAGTACAAGGAAAGGTCTCTATCCGCTGCCAAAGCTTCCAGCTGAAAAATAACGCTATAAACAGTGGTGGTGGAAAGTGTCATTACTTACATCACTCATTTTGAAGTACCCCGAGCCTCTGCGGGAGCAGGGAGTTCACAGTGCCCCAGCAATGACACCTTTAGCCCTAAGTTATCCTTGGGTTTTGTGTAAGGGCACGGGGAAGAGATTTAGTTTGAGCTTTAGAGGGAGGTAATGTGAAAGTTAACTCTGAAGATAGTTTGTAAATGAGGCACTTTAGAGATCTGTGTTGAACAGTTGGTTGTTGGGTTTTTTTTTTAAACAAGAAAGTATTAGGAAGCAACTAACGATCTGTGGAGAACTTCTATCATCTAACACTCCCTAAGACATTACACCTTGGGAGAGTACATACGCTGTATCTCAGGAGATGGTGTAAGATCAGAACTATCGGTGGAGACATTTCTCAGAGAGACAGTTACTTGCTCCAAAAAGGACACGGCAGTAGCAAGCAGACAGAGCGTTTCGTTTCTGAGGATCCTGGTTCCCCGTATTTGGAAATGCAGGTAAGAATGGAAGGTCCCAATCATTGTTTGAGCATCCTGGGCAAAGTATTAACAAGTCAGCATCTCTCCTCAAGTCCTGGAAGTCCTGGCAGTCTGGGGGTTGTAGGATACTTAAGCACAACAGGCATTTGGCTGCTAGGAAAGCAAACGCTGCCTGAGCCACCACAGCAGCCCGCCAGCTGGAAGCATCCCACGAGCCGCCCATTGGCCCACGCGATGTAGCACGGTATTACTTTGATCAGCTTTTATGTACACAAGACTTGTTTGTACTAGAAGAGTGACTTATATGGTGAATACCACCGCTGGGAGTAAAGGATCGTTTGCTTATTTTACCCTGAAAAATACAAGCAAGTAACTGCTAGTTTGATTTAGCCTTAGCAATAGCTTCATTTTCTTTGGTGTAAGCCAATACTCGTGTGTGTCCATTCCCTCCCTTTCTTCTAGCTGCTTTTATTTCCAAAATTCTACATCCTCAAGAAGGGCAAGCTTAGTTCAATTTGCCAGGCTTTTTTAGTAAGAAGCATCTGTTATTTCATTAATTACCTTTCTTCAGGTAATTAATGAAAGCCAATGGCTTTAGCATCTACTATCTTAATTGGTGGATGTCACTGTTAATTCAAGTAACAGATTTCTGTCCTTTATCTAAAAAACTGGAAGAAGTTTATTGTAACTTAAAATAGCTCCTACTCCACATAAGAGTTCAAGGCAACTTCTGGGATTACCTACTACTTTATAGGTTTTTGCCAGCTTGCCTTCTACAACCACCCAGCATTTCTCTTCCTTTATGTAAGTGAACTTCAGAAACTATTTTTGGACAAGGAGTGGAACAATAATTTAAAAAAAAAAAAAAAATCCACAACCACAGGAGTTGCATATTTGTTGTACTGATACATTCCAGGCTTGTGTGGTTTTTACATTTATATAGTTTACATTTTGCTTGACCCATAAATAACACTTGCAAGATTAAGAGGGCCATAGTTTAGAGAGTATTTACATAGCCCCACCATGCATACAGAGCTTTTAATACCTAGTAGACAAAATTAAGCTGTTTTGCACTAAACATTTTTCAATATTTTTCAGCTTAAAACCCCTGACTAAAATACAAGCAATATTTCATCCATAATGCTGCTGTTAAATCCCTAACAATCTAGTTTGATATTGTAACAAACTTCTTCAAATTCAGGGATACAAAAATATTCAGCTTTTAAAATTTTAACTGTACAATATGTACATTAGTATTTGCACTGTTAAATTATGAATACATTTAAGCCTATGAAATACTACATTATAAATATCAATGTTTTTTGATTTAGAATTGCAGCTAATACATTTTAAAACCTGGATAATGCATTTGAAAAGACACAATTGGGGAGCCTAATCCTTTAAGCCCTTATGAAAGTATTTGTTACGTAAGTAGATTCATTGACTTAAATGGGGTTACATGCCTGAGCAAAGGACTCCAGCAGTTGTACCTCTCTTTCACTGCTGGGGGGTGGGGGGCACGGCCTAAAAACCATCATTGCTCATTGGCAGCTAAATCCAATTCCAGCAGCTGAATTAATATCTTCCTTTAAACAGGCACAAAAAAACCCCACCACCCTTACAGAGGGATGGCATTCTTAAAAAGCTGCGGAAGGAAAAACATGAAAGTTAAACGTATAAACCATTTACTGCTGCTTTAGGACACATCAAGGCCTCAAGCATTTCAGCTCCCACATTCTGATTTTTGCCTCCTTAACAGTGGACTCTTTGGAAAAGGAGCGTTTTCCCAAATAAAAAAAAAATTCCAGTTTTTGTAAGGAAACTTCAAGGAGGAAGAGTGAGCTTTATCAATGAAGAAAAAGGGCACAGTACAGGGCCTTCTTTTTCTTGGTGGTTAAGAGGAAAAAGTCAAAGATCGCCCTGCTTGGGTATAGCTACAGCACAGGACTGACAATTGTATTTATTGATCTTTGTTGAATCCCCTCTCTCAGATAATTCGACATAGGTGAATAGCGAGCATAAAATAAAATGTCTACAAAACGTCTGTATCGAGAACTGCAATAACAGTATTTTGACAGCTGAAACATAATATGTAAACCTAGCAATATCTGAGCAGATCATCATTCGGCATGGTGACATTTCTGAATGTTACTTGTACAATGTAAACTCTGGCAGGGTTATCATTTACACTGGCAAAGCATTAAGAACCTTAGCAACTTGCCTAAGTACAATTATTAATATAAAAAGATGTGGTTCAGACTGGAGCTACAGAGTTGACTGGTCTTCCAAACTGTTAAAAACAAATTAAGAAATGATGCAATTTTTTCCTTTGTGTCCCCTCTTCTTCTTTGATTTGGTTGTCCTTTGTCCAAACTGAGAACTAGATAACGCAGTAGTTGGACCAGAAAGGTCATCTGTATAGTATGGATATCTCAGTGATCGTGGCTGTGGAATTGGCTGTCCTAGAAAATATCCTTCCTCTTCAGAATCAGATGACGAGGATGAAGTTGAACACCAGGAGTCATCTTCCTCACCATACAATCCAAAAAATTTATCAACCACCTGATTCCGCAGTGCATAATCAGACCTAGTATGGGCATATTGTCCATACAGCTCCGCATTTTGAATATATGCCCGAATCTCACGTGAGCTTCTATTTTGAATAAATTTTTCATGATCCTGAGGGGAGTAATAACGAAATCTCTCTCTTGGAGAGCATCTTCTTTCTGTGGCCAAGTTAAGTGCATTATCTGAACGAGACTTCCTACTTCTTCTACGATGATGAGAAGGCCGATTTCCACGCTCTTCAAAATGGTAAACGCGCCTACGTGTCCTTTCACTCATTGGAGGCTGACGTATTTCAACATTCTCGTAACTTCCATTATCAATAACGTCATCTGAAAACTTCACTTGCTGCGGTCTAGACTGGGATTTAGATCTTCTCAGTACAGGCATATGCACTGGCTTTTCCTCTGGCAAGACCTTTTCCTGACACAACTCTGAGCTCAGGCTCTTCAGGGACTCTGTGCTCCGGTGGAGCATTGAAGAATTCAGAGTTCCCATGTTGCTCATTTTCTCACAGTCCTCTACCTCCAGTTCTTGGAAAGTTTGCAAAGAGTAGAGAGATGGCCGTGGCTTGCCTTCTCCATCCATTGAAGCCCCTGTGGTGGGAATGGAGACAGGAGGAAAAGAAAATGAGGACTATTAGAGAGGTAAGTATTGTAACAAAATAGTAAACATTCCTTTTCAGTAAAGCAGACCTTATTAGTGGTTTTTGGAACTATTATCAAAAGGACTAGCTTCACAGAAGAACAAGCTTTGTTTTGACTTAAAATGTTTAAGTATTAGCTCTGATTACCAAAGAATTAGCTAACATTAGGACATCAAGAGCAGAAGAAATTTAATGAGTTTAAAAATTGTAAACGCATACAGCTAAGCCTCTAAGAAAAAAGAATTACTTAAAATTATTCTACAGTCCATGCTTGCCATTTTTAAGGCTAAATATTTCATGTTTCTGATATCACTTAATTCAGTATTCCAGCTGTTGCTACAGGAAAGCTAGGCTTACTGCCTCGCAAAGAAGGATCCTTACCCTCCAAAAATCAGCAGCAGTAAGCTCGCCTGGTTTACTCCTGGTTTGTGTCCAACGGCCCTTCACTCCCACAACAGCAATGTCCTCTGCCCTGTGACCTTCCCAGTTGCAACACCTCTAGTTCTTCCTCCTCCTCCTCCTCCTCCGCCCCCTGAACCAAGCTCCCCTCATCAATTCCTTCATTACTGCTTAGGCAATGCAGCATGGGATCGGGCCTGAGCTACACGAGTAGCTACAATAATTCAGGTTACAGAAAGAAAGGAATGGAGATGAGGATAGGACAACTTTTAACATGGGTCTCTCATACCTAACTCCCAGGTTTGGGTTTTTTGTAGGAAAATAGGAAAGGAAGGTTAACACACACACACACACGCACGCACACACTTGGCATATCTGACTTTTATCCCTTTGGCTAATTTCAATCACGTTTGACAAGGAGGTTCACAAAAGTGGATTATCAGTTTCTCCTTAGTCAATGGAGAAAGATAATCTCATAAACCTCATTTCCTAAGGCTAAGAAGTTTATGATCCTTTCAGATTTTCTATATTTTTACAAGCAAATCAGGAAATTACCTAAAGTGTTTTGCAGATTATCTTTAACATCATCCTAGTATGTAATGCAACTTCTTGTACTTAAGGTATGGGAAAAAAAAAAAATCTTCATTTGCTTAAAGCGGTGGTTTGTGTATAACAAATGCATAGTTCAAGACCATTCTTACTCTGTTTAACATTATGGATTTTTTTTTGTTACAAGCAAAGGAAAGGGAATTCAGAAGAAAAGGAGAAGAATTTAAATAGAATTTGAGTAGCAGAAATGTAATCTTGTGGAAGAATATGTGTGTGATAAAAGCCATTGCCTACTTTACATGCATCTCTTGCTAGTAAAGCTTTTTAGAAATCACAGACACGAAAAGTTCAAAATACTCCAACACGCATGCTTTGGTTGACCTCTCCATCAAAACCAGTCATTTTTTCCCCCATTACCTGTTATGTTAGACAAAGCCAAAGAATCCATTGAGTCTCGAACACTTTGCTCTTGCTGTTTCAGGTCAGACAAACATTCAAGCGAACCTCCATACCATGGAGTTTGGTCGTGTTTGTATCCTGACGCCCCGTGTTCCATGTCTAGCTCCTGGATTTTCCTGCTGCTGGCAGGGCCTGGGTGGCTGCCATAGGCAGAGTCACCCAAGCCATCTTGTGACTGGGCCCAGTACATGTCTGACTGATACTTCTTACTTGCTAGGCTTGGATTATTTTTTTTGAAGTCCAACTTGCTCTTGACCATGCTGTCAGAAATCCAGTGTTCGCTTGATCTAATGTCTACTTCAGCGGGCTGCTGGAAGAGGCTTTTATCACCAAACTTCAGAAGAAGTTGAGTCATGTAGTCTTCGTGTTCAGCCCATTCTTCAGGGTCTTCAGGCATTTCCTGCTCTACTCTTCCTTTCCAGAAGTCTTCATTAACAAAGCTTGCCTCTTCCCTTGAAAGGCTTAAGTCATCCAGCTTACGAGAAAGAGTATCGTCAGCATTGCCTGAAAGGCCAGGAAATTTGTAATTGAGGGCCGGTGAGAGGAGGAGAGACTGGCGGCACTGGTCGGCTGACCGGCTGCTTTTTCCCATGCGAACGCTCCTCCTGGAATCTCTAGATCGAGCAGACTGAAATGCAGAATCGGAAGAGTCGGAGGCATGAACATCCTCTCCCAAGCTGCAGGTTTTTGAACAGTAAATCTGCCCTTGCTTTGGAAGGAAAGGGCAGCCAAGCAAAGAGGTCTTGCACTGAGCACAAGAAAAGCAAGTCTCTGTGGCATGCCAGTGTTGTCCATCATAGGTCATCTGAGCATGGTCGACACCTGGAAAGGGAGAAAAACCAATGCTTTGGGTTTCTCAAAAAAATCACTTGCAGAATCCACACTTCTGGAATGTGAAATAATTTCATAGATTGGCTTTCCCTTATATATAAGTAAGTTTAATGCTTAAAAAGGACATACTTACCAATGTGTTCCCCACAGGTCTCACAGTATTCCGCATAGAGAGATTCAAAACAGTTACAGCAGAATGGTCGCCCATCCTTCATGATATATCTCTGTCCACCCAGGATTGTTTCACACTCGAGGCAACAGAAGTGCTTCATGTGCCAGTGGCGACCCTCAGCTTCTGTACACTCATCAGCAAAAATGATCTTTTCAGAGATAAAAAGTAAACTTTTAGTTAAGTGGCCAAAACCTCACCTTGGGAGTTGTTAAAGCATGCAAAATACCCTAACTGTGCAGTTTGCATGCTAAATTTATTTTTATTTAGCTGCCTTTTGAATACAAAGATAGAAACAACACTCTCCCAGAGCAACTGCAGCATTCTGACCTTTTCTATAACAAAAAAACCCAAAAAACAAAAACCTGTAATTTTTAAAGAAAAAAAAAAAGAACATAAGAACTCAACCATTAAAGAAGCTGCTATCACGATGATATTTTGGAGTATTTGTACAGATCCTTTTTCTAATTCAATCTACAAGATTCAGTTCTGAATACAAAGAGGCACGTGCTTTCTAAATACCGTCACATTGCTTGTAATATTGCCAATTTGACAAGAAATGAAACACCTCAGCCTTCAAACATATCCATGTAGCCAAGTCCTGACTTCCTAAATGAATGCAGCTGAAGTTAGTAATTGCCCAAGTGATGCAGTTTGTTAACAACAGGAGTGTAGATTGGCTGTAAAATGTGAATTATTTACCTCATCGCAGGCTGAACATCGAGGTTTGAGAAGTTCAGCGTGGTGCCTGCCACAGTGAATTTTCCCATCTTGGTAGAAGTAGATAAGGTCAACGAGCAGCTCATTACACGTGAAGCACACAAAACATGAGGGATGCCAGCACACACCAGGCCCAGCTCTTGAGGCAAAAACTGCAACTTCACCGCCGTTTACTTTTGTACCACACTAGGAACAAAACCAGAAAGTGAACACGCTTCCCATCCCAAACTACTAGCTTCTAGCATTTAAACTATATTAAAACACCAAATCCAATATGCAGGTTTTAGTCCAAAATTCTGACAAGAGGGAAAAAAATATTCTCAATTTTGGTCTAGACAAACCCTGCATCAACAAACCTTTTGTGAATAGAAGTTTATTTTATACATAATAACATTTTTTAAGCATATGCCTGTTTTTGACCTGTCATTACTTTAGTATGAGTCAGCAACAGGGTTTTTTGGGTAGGAAATATATCAAAGATTCACTTCATTCCCTGTATCAAAGGTTGTGTTTTGCTTAAGCAAGCACTACCTTCTTTCTATTTACATGCATTTTCAAAAATACTCTTTTTTTTGGTGTTCAAACATAGACAGAGATAATCTTACACATAATATTGAGATACTGTAAGTTTTACGTTATTCAGCCCACTAGCTGGCTTGTGGCACCAGTAGTATTACCTGTTCACAAACAGCATGCATCACTGCTCTTGAGAGTAGTTTAATAGTGCCCCGGCCGAGTGCCTCCTTTTTGCGCTGAGAACTGAACATCTGCAGTTCCTTCTTTTCTTCTTCACTTAAAGACTGGCAGTATCTCACCTTCCAGTGAAAATGCAGGAGAACTTATTTTAGATACTGAGCTTTTAAAGTAACAGATTAATAAGTAAGTGCATATATGCAAGAAATTCATCAGGTGTGCTGGCAATCATTAAACTTTTCCAACTTGTCTTCTCTACCGTCTTAACATTTAGCTAATATGGCATGATACAAAAGTAGCACGGAGAGAGATTTTGCATTACAGGATAAAAAACCCACCATACTAAACTAAGAAGTTGTCTAGGCAAGAAATAAGATTTTAAAAAGCCAAACCAAAACCTGCTGCCATCCTAAAATAATGGAATGGACCTAAATCAGCCATAACATTGTCCTTTAGATTTATGGTTAAGTGCCCACATCTAAGTATTGCAGTATACACAAGATCTTAAGTATTGCCACCCCCGCCCCCTTCCCTTACAAAGAGCTTGTTTGTTATTTCCACTTCTACTCCAAATTACACTGCATATCTGAGATGCAAACCTTTTACTATCACAAAGCATCCTTTTTGTGTGCTACAATGCAATTCCAGGAATTTGTAGGTTCCTGGTAATTGGTGGGTGGCTGCAAACACTATAAAACCAACTTGTGTTAAGTTTATTGCAGTGACACCAGCCTCCCTAACAAGCAAAGGCAGTGTCCTTCCAGACAGCTCTTATCTGCACACAAGCCAACCGGACAGCTAAACAATGGACTCAGTGTACACACCATGCTGCTTTATAGGTCAGATGCCACGGTTTAGGCCTGTAATAAATACACGGGTAGGCAATTCTCCACGTAAAAGCCGCCAGGGAGACCTAAGCCCTGACGGTGCATCCTAAATTGTTTATTTACCTCATTATCGTGGGGTGGCAGCTGATAGAGAAGTTGTTTAATTCGGTGTTTCTCTCCAGGGCTGTTAACGTAAGGGACCTTCTCCTCTGGCAAGCAGGCGAAATACAGCTGGACCTGACCAGGAGGAACGGAGAGTTCAGACGAAGGGACACACATTACCCAAGCACCACAACCGTCCTTCAGCTACTGTTTTATCTCGGGTCTCGTTTACGAAGGAAGAAGGTTACGCTACATTAGACCTGTGACAGGGTTTCTGCTGGAAATATGAGACCCAGATGAACCAGCTCAGCAAACCTGAATTGTCTCTGATAAAACTAGCACCCAGCTGCTGAATTGCTTTTCTGGAATGCAATTTGCAGTGACAATTAGGGGGGTATCATAAATTATGCACATTTAATGTTCTCATTATTCCCACCCCCTTCAGGGCTGGTCAACAACCTGGTGGAAATTCCAAGTTTCCCCTCTGCAATTTACCACACAAGGCATGAAGCTTTCCAGAAAACAGCCACTATATAAACAAATTTAATTTGCTCTCTGCATTTTACACATTGTTGAGACAAAAGCTGTTTTGTAGTCTCCTGCTGATCAGGTTCACCCAAAGCATCAGCTTTCATTGCTTCCATGTGGGCTTTGGTAAGAAGGTGGAAACATCCTTCCCTTGGGAGGAGGCTGGATCCAGCCACATTTCAGTCAGATGCAAATTAACTACAAAATGTTCACAGGCTGCATGTTTTTGATGAAGAAATCAATATTAGGTGTACACACCTAACAATCTTCAGTCTTTTTTTTTTTTCTTTTTTTTTTTTTCGGAAGAAAATTATGATAGGAAAGCTGTAATGAACACTATGACAAAGCCCAATGGCAAAAAATATTTTTGTGGAACAGCTACAGATTTATTGTTTTTCCTATGCAGTTTCCAGCTTGTCACGAGGCCTGGGGCTGTAAATAAGAGCTGACTATTGGCAAAAATATTACTTGCCATCCAGATTGAAATAACGCTCAGGTCAACAGCTTATTACTGTGCAAGACAGATGAAAAAGAAGCAGTAATCAGTCACTTGACTCAGGAAGCAATCAAAATTATATGAGAAAGGTTGTACGAAACATGACTTGGTCTTCATTTAACCAAAATTTAAACATCAGAAGTCTACTGTAAGCTCACTTACTACTGACTGTATTTCAAGAAGCTGCAGGAAAAGATAACAACATGCAGTAAGAAGTGAAGCTTTAAAAGGTACTTCACGCCCTTTTCTCAAGTTTATTGCACTGTTCTCAAAATAAGTCATTCTTCTTGGGAAAAAATCTTTAGTGAGTTTAAACTAGCTGGATTATGAGGATATTTTAGGGCATTTAATTGTGCTGGCAGAACGTTAGCTTGCTGTTTGCCTTAAGGTCTGATTCATCAGGATTCTTATATATGCTTAAGTAAGCGATAAAAAGAGTTTCCCTAAAAATAGCGCATTATTTGCCATTCCTGCTGACTTGTTACTTTATTCATGATTAAGAAAATCTCCGCATAGCAAAAAGGAGGCATCTTCTGCACCTTTATAACTATGGACTGTATTAGCTTGCCAGCTGAAGGAGGCTTGCTCTGCCTCCGTTAGCAGACACTACAAAGCCACTCTGTCCATTTAACACTCAAGTCTGAGATCTGGATATTACTGAGTACACAGCTTCAGCACAATCATCAAGTAAATATAGCAATAAATCAAGCAATATTATCAAGTAAATGAATACCATGAGAGGTTCATTTTGATCTCCCACAGCAACTTGCTCATCAGTAATTTCACTTTTATTTCCATTACTGTGATGTTATAAAGAAGAAAGAGGAGAGGGGAAGGAACAGCCCAACCAACCCATGAGTTTCAGCTCCAGAGATCGTACAAGAGAAATCCTGGCATGAACAAATGGCAGGCATACAACTATTTAAACAAGCATAAAATATATTACTACTTGTCACAGTGACAGAACACTTGCGTTTATGTGCGCTGTAGTAACATACATGTTCTAGATGTCAAATGCCTAATTATTTAAAGAGTTGTACAAGTGCAGTGAGGTACTGGCCAAGTAGCACAATACCACAAGGTATGCTATGAGCTTTAGTTTAACATAATAACATATTTCAAAGAGAAAGCAAATTTCTATGCTGCTTTTAGACTTGACAATACATACCTCTGTGGCACACATTCACTGAAAAATATTGACTGGGAACCTTTTTTTGGAACCTAAAACTCCTCAGTATTGAGGATTTTAAGCTCCCTAAACACAGCCTCATTGGAATAGGAAACAAAACAAGAAGAGTTCTAGACGAATTTAAGTTTTCTACATTATAAGAATTTAATTAGACTTGTAGAGGCAGCATATCACTCCCTTAGACAGTCCTTACAAGGCTTATTTTAAAAATGCAGAAGCACAGTTGATACCTGCTCTGGTCTGAGGCCTGGGGGTACCCAGGCATATTCTTCCAAGGCACAGCCAGAGTCATCGTCCGAAGTTGAGCTTCGCTGACACCCGAAAACGAGATTGTTGGCTTTGGGCTCCATCTCCAGTGCCATAAGTGTGAAGCGTTAAATATTTCAGCTGCACCTCATCAAGCAATTGATCTGGAGAAAGAGATTAGCAGAGCTTTAATACACTTGAACATGCAACAACTAATTATCAGTGTAAATGATCTTACAACAGTTCAGTATTCCTTGTGTTGCCCAGAACAATAAATGATTGAAGCATCATTACAACTTGCTACAAGCAATTCAAAAATGCTTAAGAGAGCTATAAAAATAAAACTACTCAAGAAAAAGAAAACTAGACACACACTACCACGTTTGGCAACCACAATGTATTTCAATATTAACGCTTGTCATCTTTTACACTTCTGCTTGTTTCACATCACAGGTTATATGTAGGTGTACCTAGGAAAGACTCATTGAGCAGATACCAACAAAAGGAATGAGCTCTTAAGCTCAACACGAGCTCTTCCAGAAGTCATTACTACCACCAATCTAGTAACACAAAAGACATGACAACCGCTTGTCAAAAACTAAAGAAATTGTTGTGAAAAGATGGTTGTGCAAGTAGCATCCTGTTTTTCACAAGGTAGGCACAGAGCAGTGAGCGTCTGCTGGATTCCTCTGAGAACTCTGTTTAACTGTATCGGAGCGGAAGGGCGTTGGTCCAGTTAAATATCTGAAAGCCAATTAGGCCAGATGAGGCTCTGTAAAATACATCATGATTGTTCTGTTAATTTAAAACCCTACAGGGAGATGCTTCTGTTGATTCATGAAGCCTGCAAAGCTTAATATCAGTGGGATCATTTTGAGTCACAACTGGCAAAGAAGGCTCTCACTAACATCTGTAGCGTTCCGCAGTAGAAAGCTTATTAAGATAAGTATCTTACATTAATTCTAGCAGTTCTTAGGAAATTCAGACAAGGAATTTCAGTGAAATACAGATAATCAAAAGCAAAGAGGATATACCCTACCACGACAGACATCCTGACCACTGGGGTTAGAAACAAGCTTGCTTTTACAGTACCACATTACACATCAGCTGTGCCTTCCCCATTTTTGGCAATTCTTTCACCTATGCATCTAAACACAGATGCCATTTCGTCAGTACTAGATCTGAGCTGTAGAAAATTTTAATCTCCTTGACATATAACCTTGCTGGTGGGTCTTAAAGGGGAGAGCAATCTAAAAACTTCCCATGGGTCCCACATTACATTGCCAGTCTCATCACCACCATATTAGAGAAAATAAGTTGCTGCTAGGTCACAGGTGGTAGAAAGATTTAAGACTGCGTACCCAAGTATTCTGCTAGTTACTCAACAGGAGTTTCTCCTCCTTCAAGCATGAGGCACTGGTTAGTGCCAGGCTCTGTTGATTCAGTACGTAAACCCAAACCTGTTCCATAAAAAGTGGCCACATGCATCCAAAGCTACAAACTCAGTGAAATGACGATATTCAGTATTACACAGTCTATCAATCCCCATTTTCAATACGTCTATACATTCCCACGCCCAATAAAAAGAGATGGGATTACTTAACTCTTCCGCTGGGCTAGTGCTCCAAAAAATTAGCTTGTTAACTTTACTCCAAAAACTTCTGGTTCAAAAACATACACACTATTTTTGGTGCACTGCTAAGATGCCAACACACTTCTATTACACTGCATAGCTGCACTGTAGTAAAAGATTCATTTAACACCTGATGGGGCAAGCAAACCTGCCAACCTCCCCTTTGAGAACAGGCTATTTCTACAAAGCTTGTGAGCTGTCAGGCAAATTTCTGAAATCTTACTCTAGCTGAACAACTGAAGGTTAGCAAAACTGCTTCCGAGCTTAGCATCACCATGTCACAATCTCTGCCAAGGAAGGTGAGAAAAACCAAACTCAATCCTAAACGCTCAATCCTATATATTTAAAATAGAAAGACAGACATCCCAGTACATACTAGATCCCTTAAATTAGCTTCCTTCAGAAAAAAATGATAAGACAAGTGATACAAAACTGTTTCCCTTCTCCACGTACTAGTGGAAATGAAGTCAAGCATCAGGTATGTTTTTGTTACTGCTTGTGTAAAACTGGCGTACGAGGAAGGAGGGACAGAGGAATACTGTGACATAGTTAAGAACTCGCTCTAGCAAAAAAAGGCAACAGTGCTCACTGTTGCAGATAGATGGGGATGCTCAGGTTGGCAGCTTGTGTCCCGCATCATCTATACCCAATTCTTAAGCGTAAAACCACTATGAGTATCACTGAGAAACCCAAGTCCTTCCAAGATGATCTTAGCAGCAGATGAACTGTTTTACAATTTCCCTTCAGAAAGGGGTAGATATCTGGTTTACAGTAATATGCCACTCACTGACACCTAAGCTGCTATTTCCAATTCTTACAGCACTGCAACACGAGAACTTGTGTTGGTCAAATTATCACTTTTCAAGAACTGACTCCTGCCCAATAACCCAGGAATAAAAGCAGTCACTAGGTGAAATACCTTCACCAACACTTCATTAGGCAGCCCGACCTCAACCGCACCACAGAAAGCAGATCTGAAATGTAATTCAGGCAAAGAGACAGGTTCAGCACTGCCAGTCCCCAGGCATTCGAGCAGGGTGTACCCCCGGCTCGCTCACACGATACCCAACGCTCACAAGCGCAAAGGTAATTCAGTAATTGCTTCTTCGTATTGATTGTTCAAAAACCTCTCTCCGTAAAGATCAAAGATTAACTTCTCTGACTTACTTTCTTCTCTTGAAAGACAAGGAAAAAACCCCAGAATCTGAATGCATGAAGACTTGTTAACCTTTCTGAGGATTTTTGAACACTAAGGCTACATGCTACTTCTACGTGGCAAAAAGCAGCGCTGGGTAACATTGGGATTTCAAGTATAACGAAGGTACGTAAGTGCGAGAGCGTTGCCTAATTCCAAAGGAAGACAAGGCATTGGTATGAGAGAGAGACCACGCTGCTTTTCCACGGAGACGGATCCTGCCTGAGTCGCCTCTGACCCATCCATTTCAGACAGAATGCGGTCCAGCTCCAGCAAGAGAAAGCCACAGACTCACAGGCCCATTTCCCGGTGACACAGGGCAGGTTGAAAGTATGGCTAGTAGAGAATAAAGGAAAAATACACCTCCCCTCCAACTGTTAAATGCAACTTTACAGTCAGGGTGCTCCTCCCCAGATAAGGCAATTGGAAATGTTTAAAGTGAGGTTCATAAATCTCAATGAACCGAGATTACTCAAAGGACAGTGTTCACTTTAAAAGAAAAACGCTACCATAGAGCTAATAGTAAGCCAGCTATAAAATGACTGACAGCACACCATATATCAATATGGCCATGTCACAAATATCATGGTGTTGCTGACAGTGAGGTTTCTGAAACAGCCCAGCTTAACAGCAGGCTATCTGCAGAACTGTTTTAGCAATTACTTGTTTAGGAGTTCTCCTTCCTCTCCTGCTCAAGTGTAATTTGGTTTGCTTTTTAAAACTACAGGGTTCTTCCTCCCTGCCCCCCAGCCACACTCATCCTTCAAAGTGATCCGTTTAAAATGATTACATCCTAAGGAAGATTCAAATGAATATAAACAACAGCTGAAAAAATAAATGCTTTCCGAGGGATGAGTAGAAAGGTGGTCTTTCTCCTCCTGCCACGACATCTACAAAACACAGCAAGGATGTTTTGTTTTGCTTTCTTAAAAGTCTGTGGAATGTTTTGAGGTTTCGGCTCTGTTCAAATACTGCCTCTCAAAAAAAAGCTTCATAGCCTACAAGGAGGTATTTCACTGGCAGCTTGACAAGTATGAATAACATAATTGAATTAAACAGCTAAATATCATTTAAAAAGAAAAGCAATTAATACCTTTTTTCCACTGATGTATTAAAACGACCGTATTCTGACAGAGGTCTTAGAAGCAAAGACAAACTACGCTCCTAATTACAACAAACCTATTGGTACACAAAACATTAGGGTATCAGACTTGGAGCAAAGCTGTTGCTGAACCCCATATGAAGTTTATCCCCGTGCTAGGATTTCCAGCTCACTGATTATGTTCACCCCTGACCAGATAGAAGAGGTCGTGATTTGTGAGCACAGTTAGACAAACATCTCCTTGCCCATCCCCTGCTGTTTTACTCTGTCCTGCAGGGCAAATTGTTTAACAACTTTTTTGTTAGAAGGCTTGTTAACAAGGCTATAGGGGATACAAGATGCATATCACATGCATCCATTCACAATGAAGGCTCAACGAGTTAAGATTAGCATGGCCAGCCCATTCACCTGCTTATTTAATCCCTGGTGCACGATAACTACATTAGAAGAGCAAGGGTGTAATACAGCAGCAATAAGCCACCACAAAATAACTATTAATAATTTAAAGACCATTTCCAATACGTCTTACGGGAATGATCAGAAAGCCCCATTCCCTAGCTACAGTACAAATAACCTATTTACGGACAGCTCTGTACTTGGGAAATCTGGATCCGCAGTCGATGAGCAGAATTTGTGTGGGCACCAGCCCACAGCAACTGCTTCAGCTGTTGGGTCCTTCCAGTAAGGAGCTATCCAGAGCAGGGGGGAAAGGAACGAAGCCTGCGTACTTGTTCATTCAGCAGGCCTTTAGATGGACCCTAGAAGCAAGAACTGTTCTCCCTTCCATTGGCCAGCCCACAAGCACTGACAGAAGAATGAACTGCTTTCCTCCTCTAGCATCCTAGCGCAAAGATCACTTTCCCAACTGGAAGCCGGACGATCCTTCTCGGGGTGTTTTCCTTGGACGAGCTATACCGCAAAGACAGGCTACCTGCGTTAACAAAAGGAGGAAGCACGGTGACAAAAGCATCGCCCCACGCCAACACCTCGGATTTGGATGTCTTACGCTCAGCGCTGCGCAGAACACGACCGCAGGCTGCAGTTCAGCAAGAACCAAACCTCTAGCCGAGGAAGCGGTATTCTCACGGATGCTTCCCCCCCTCCTCTCCTTAAGAGGGTGTACAGATTTAGAAAGAAAGAAATCTTGCCTTTTACAGTCTCCCATTGATTTTTTTTTTTTAATTCTATTTTAAACAGCAGCCAGACTTTACTCCAATGTACACATATACTCAGGTTTCACCCCGTCACCTGTTGGCTCCCGAACAACACCCTTCTTTGTTAGGGCTCACAGCCCTCATTTGAGACGAGTTTCCAGAGAAAACACTTCAAGAAAGTGTTCAATAAGTCACAAGACTGGAGTTGTAAAAAAAAAAACAAAACCAAAAAAACCCCAAAACCAACGCAAAAACCTAACGAAATCCCGCGCACAGCCCAGCTTATCCTGACAGACGGGCCGGGACGATGCCTTCTTCAGCAGGCAGAGCTCCCTCAGGGATGGCGGAGGGGGGGGGGGGGGGGGGATATTTCCCGTCCCGCCCAAGTTTCAAGGACGTGACGGTGGGTCAGAGGCTCCCCCAGCCCCCCCCTGGGTCCGAAGGTACCCCGTCCCCCACCCAGCCGCTCCGGCGGAGAGAAGGACACCCCCCCCCCCCCCAAATTAAATTACCTCTTGACAGCACCGGAACGGCGGCGGAGCCGGGAGAAGCGGCTCAGCAGAGGCGATGCCCGCTGAAGACCCGACCCCGCGCTCCCGCTCTTTTAAACCCAGACCCTTTCCCCGCTCCCCCCCCCCCGGGGCGTCTGTAAGGACGGACAGACCCGCTGAGGCGTCCGCAGCTCCCGGCTCCGCCACGGAGAGCGGCTCCTTTCCCTTCCCTTCCCGGGCAGGTCCGGAGGAGCGGCCAGCGCCAGGCACAGCCCCACAGAGGAAAACGGGGGGTGTGTTGTGGAGGGGGGGGCTCCTCCTGCCCTGTCCCGCCTGCTGGGAGCGCGGCGGGAGAGCTACCTGCGCCGCCCCCCCCCCCCCGCCCTCCTCCTCCTCCCCCCCGGGGCTGCCAACCGGGGGTGGGGGTGTGAGCAGCCTCCCCCTGAGCGCCGTCCGCCCCTCACCGTTCCTCCGGCGGGCGGGAGGAATTTCTCCCCCCCCCCCCCCCCCCCGCCATCTTCCCTTCAAAGTGCTGCCCGAGGCGGGGGAGGGAGAGAAGAGGCGGGGGGGGGGGGTAGCCGCTCCTGCCACCCACCCCCAGGCAGGAAGGGTCGCATCTCGGGGGCAAAGCGGCAAAGACACCCCCCCCCCCCCCACGGGGACCCCTTATCTGGGGGGGCCCCGCCGTGCAGGACGGGGACGAGGTACTTCGCAGACACTTATCGCTTCCCCCCAGGAAGGGAATTTGCATGAATTTAAATTCACTCTTCCAAATTTGAATGACTTTGCCCGCGGGGTGCGAAGGGGAGCCGGCCCTGAGGGGTAAAGCCGCAGAGAGAAGCATCCCTGTCCCCATCCCTGTCCCCCCCCATATGCCTGTCCCCCATCCCCCGTGCTCATTAACCATTGCCAGACGCAGCCAGACAGAAAGGCAGGCTGATGGATCCAGACCAAGGCCGGGCTTATCTGATCTCAAGCCGCAAAGCCCATCCTGGGTTAACGACGTTAAAAAACAGCCGATCCCCATCACTAAGCCGACCTGCCGTGAGATGCGCCCAGAGACCTCGCAGTCACTCGCAGAACCAACCGTGGGTGAATGAACGAGGTCCCGCACGGATCCAACCCTGTGAAATCAAAGCTGCAGTCTGCAGCTCCTGCAGCGGGGGGGGGGGGAACCAAAAAAAAAAAAACCACCAAACCAAACCCCCAAACCTGCTTAAACTCCAGCGAATTAACCAGCTCCAATCCTTCCACACCCCATTTCCCTTCCATAAGCAGTTTCGCTGGTTGTACCACCTCCGTTCTTAAACTGCTAAGTTGTTTTGAGGTCAAAGTTGGCCTATCACTTGGATGAACCAGAGATTTTGTCAGAGCTTTTGTCAGTGCCTGCTTTACAAGACCCAGACTGTTTCTATTCTGTTTGTTGGACTGAACAGACCCCATCTGGTGGCCAGCTGAACATCTGCCAACTCCATTCATCATTAATCAAAAATGGAAATGTCAGGAATAATGTTTATTCTTCCCCACTACACGACTGAATTAAATACCAACAATTTGCATATATTGTCTACTCCTTTTCCAGGGGTGCCTGACCTTTTCTCAGTAGTTCCCCGCAGCAAGGGCTCACCGCGTCTGCACAGCACATTGCAAAAAGGAGAATCTCATTTGGGGACTTCTGCAGCACAACCAACTCAGCGGCTGCAGATGAGTTTGCAAAGTTTTCCTGACCTAGAGCCTACCGAAGCCAAAGAAGAGATGCTCCCTGACTTTACCGGGCAGTCAAACTGTCCCCGATCTTGCTAACACTTTCCCTGACACTGAAGTGTTTGAGGGCCTACAGAGATAGTTGGCTGCATTGCTCTTTTTTCCCCAGATTTTTCTGGCTTGAGCACAGAAACTACTATATTGTTCCAGGCAATGCACTTACAGATTATCAGGCCAAAAACAACCATTGCAATCTTCTAGCCTGAACTCATGTGGTCATACGATTTTCCTGAAATTACTGTCTGCACGAACAAAACATTTGATTTTGATTTAAAAGTACCAGCAATGAAAAACCCACTACAACTCCTGTTAAATCCACTACAGCCCTTGTTCAATTGTTTCAAGTAGTCAATAATTTTAAACGTGTTTGTTTTTTTTTTTAAATCTCGGATTGCTGCATTTCAGTGCTCAAATGCTGGATAGTACCATCCCCTTGAACGTTAGGCTTAAGAACCAGCTATCGTAACTCCCCCCAGGCATTCGCAAATTCTGAAAGTCATTCCTTAACTATCTCCTTTGATTCAGGCTACTTTCCACAAGAACAAATGTGTTGCTACGATATTTTTTTTTTTATTTTTACACAACAAATACGACAGCATACATACTTGTTATCCGAAGCATGAACCATGCTACAGAAGTTGCCTTAAAAAAAAAAAAAAGCTAAAAAAAGACAGGCACAAACCAACTTGCCCTTTAAGGCATGTTACAAATTCTTGACTGTGGCTGGGTAGAGCTGATCCTTCAAAGAACCGGATGCTTCAAGGGACCTGTAATGGATATAGGTCCTTTTGCCCTAAGGTATTAGCACAAATTTAGCCTAGGTAACAACTTTCCTGTATTACTGACCAGGCCAGGGGTGTTCTTCTGGCCTCTAAGAAATACCCTCAGCTGTATCAGTGTGGTTTCCCAGTTCGCAATTATCCACATCAGGGAACATCCCCTGAGATAACACTGGTAATTGCTACCTTTGTTGGCAATCACAGAAGAGAGACCAAGGAGCAGAAAACGCATTAACCTCTTGTGCTTCAGAGGTGGCTTCTCTGGGTAGGACAGTGGCATAACACCCACCTCTCAAGCCCAATTAGTTCTGTGGATAAACAGAAGAGTTCATCCTCTACATCATCACCCTTTAATGATCACCACCTCCACTGCAAAAGTTTTAATTAAGGATCATGTCACCTGTTCATTTAAAATAAAAAGTCATGAGTCAGCTATGAAAGGTGAAAGTATGCAGTAAGGTGAATGGAAGCTAGAACAACAACAAAAAAAATATCTGAGTAATAGTTCTTCTAGAGAAGTCAATGAGAAACCTATTCAAAATAAACCAGGTTTCATGTTTTGAAACAAAACCAACCAATAAAGGTTTTGCATGTTTCCGATAGCACACGAGGAGCCCACAGAGCAGGAATTACAACTGCTCCCCAAGGGTTTAGGCACAAATCAAAGCCCACCTAGCGCAGGCGGGTCCAGCCCTTCCGGAATCTGAGGGACAACGACCAGACCAGGTATGGTCCTGCCTGCAGGCTACAGCACAGGGAGCTCTAGGACCTGTTCACAGCACCAAGGTCCTTTCCACCTTCAGTGGTCCCAGGTCTATATGCCCTTGAGGGAGTGAAGAGGCCAGGCTAAGGGATGCGGTTTCACCAGGGTCTGAACTGATCTACTGGAAAACCCACCCCAGTGAAAAAACACCAGTTTAGTTCCTTGGATCTGCCGGTGTTAGCACAAGGGAAAAACCAGGACCAGCTCCTAGGAGGCTGGACTGCCGTGGAGCTGTGGGCTCAGCTGTCCATTTCGCTCCCTCTCTCCTCTGGGCGAACAGGGAGTTGGGGGCCTTGCAAACACAAGGGCAAGGGGGTCTTGCTTGGCTGATGCATAAACGGCCTGACCTCCAAGACCACTTTACGGAACGCTCCAATACAAGTGAAATTTAACTACGTTCACCTTGGTGCGTTCAGATACCCCTACGGACATCCACCCGCATCTCTAGATATTTGAACGTCTTGTCAAACCTGGCCCTAGGCCTCCTCTTGCAGGTTAAGAACATCAGTGTGGAAGTAGGTGCCTTTGTAGGTGGGAACCGTTTGCACAGTTCTACCACTACATATGATCCCTAGGAGACACCTGACACGCTGGATGCCCTTGAAGCAAAGCTGAAGCCTGGAAGGACCCTAATGGGCCACCAGAGCAAGGCCACCCTTCGTGCTGCTCTGTGCCTACAGCCACAGGTGAAACCTCCTCATGCTCTCCCCGTTCAGCACCGATTCCTCCTGCCCACGCGAACAGGGGGAGTTTAGCACCAACAGCGGATCGCCACGTGCTGCTGGAAGCAGAGGGAGACCAGTCCCCTTACTGGTTCATTGGGGCCTCTCGACTGTGTCGCTGGCTGGTGTCTTTCTGTATTGTCTTTTTTGAGGCTGCAAAGAAAGGGCATGGAGGCAGCACCTCATGAGTTCCGATGGCTCCAAAGTCTGAATCTTTTAAATAACATTTAAAAACATAGAGAAAACCAGCTCTGTAGGAGACATGCAGGCAATAGACAAGAGATGATATGCAACAGAGAGGGAGAGCTATAGGGCTTAAAAGGCAGCATGCATGTGAAACGCAACATGTTAAAAAAATATGGGTAAGACAACTTTTGCCCAGCACAGGTTTGTGACTGAGTCAGGGTGCTCGGTTTCCACCCTCCTCTTTGCTGCATTCCCTGTGATCCTAACAGTCTGCCCTCTGCCTGCCTCAATGTCGATGGAGCAGTGACAATGCCCCAAACAACTTTAGAAAGCAAAGGAAAACTTCCAATGGAAATATTAACATCAGATAACAAATCAGGAGACAATCAAGTAGCACTAGACAAGTAATAATAATTAAAAAAAATGCCCATTTTTATTTTCACCCGCCAAACAATGGCATAGGGATCTGCCGAGGCATCCGGCAACCAGGCATCAAGGAAGGCAACAGCACCTGGACAGCTTGTTACAGAGAGCTACACCAGCTACCACGGGCATGCAGACTGGCCAGCATCAGCAACTGCGTGTTGGGAATGAACGTCTAAGAGAGGTTTATTTTATTTCCTTTCCTTTTCTTAACGCGCTCAGAGTTGAAGACCAACACACCTTTTAAAACCGCGATCCTACTTTGCTCCAGCAGCAAAGAATTAAAGTTTCATTAAAATGCCCTTCCTTGTGGGATCGGGCTAGGACTTGCTCCTGAACCAACAGGTCTGTTGCCATATCTGGAAACTCGTAACCCCACAGGCTTTTCTGAAGACAGTAATCTTGATTTTATCATAATTGGCTTCACGCAGCCCACAGTCGCACAGGGCAGAGGTAACCACCCAGGTGCCCACAATACCACTGCAACCGCCAGCTGACGGGCACGAGCAGGGCTCTCCTACCCACATCGACACCCTCAGTTAATTAGCACCCCATTTCCCAGGCTGCACAAGGCACAACGAAATGCATTGCAACAACATGCGCCTGCAATGCTTTGCCAGTAGCAGAGGCTGACGCAGGGTGGAATCGCTGCCTGGGTTTTTAATAACACCCCAGCGCAAACACCATTATGCAATGGGGAAGGTGTTGCAGAGCCAGTGCTAATGCACTGTTTGCTTATTGAGGGACTTTTCAGGCAGGTATTGTGCCAAAGCCTGTGCGGATGATGAATGATGTCACTCTTATCTGTGTCGAGCTCCATTCTCAGGCCTTGCCTCTGAAGAACTCCTCACAATTTATCTAAATTGGTTTGGAAATTGGTTTAGATTAAAAAAGAAAATGGTGCAAGCTGTGTGGCTCTTCTACTATGGTCCACACACATACACACACATGAAGGGATACTCACCCCAGGAGTGGGGCATCCATGTAAAGAAACTAATACTTAAACTAATATTTAAACTAGTATTTAAAAACAAATTTCAAACCCTTTGAGTACAGTTTTGTTGCGTGAGTAATGCTCCCGTTACACTCAGTCTGCCCTGTCGCTGGTGATGCTTTTCAACAGCCTAAACTTAGGGACAAAAAAACCCCAGGGGATTGAGTTTAAGTGAAGGCAAAGTTTGACTTGGAAGATTACTACTGCTGCTGCAGCATTATATCTAGAGAAAACAAAATTCAGTTTTAAGCCAAAGATGAGATTTGCAAAGGTTTGTGGTAATCTCCTCTTGCTTAAAATCTGCAGGGGGAGGGAAATCTAGCAGGTACCCAGCAGAGCACTACATTGCCATTTTCCAGAAGCCATACCCACAGCATGCTACAAACACAGGGAAGAGAACAATGCTTAGATTCACTGTTAGTTTATTTTACCAAATTAATCTCGCAGGCCCTCCTCAAGGCAGACAGTGATGCAAGGAGGATGTAAAAAATGTCAGGTGGATAACGAGATACATTACATCTTTATTAGCTTTCTGTAGTGCAGCAGTTGCAAGAGAAACAGAGAGACTACCAGATTGATGAGCTGTCAAGACTGAAGGCCACAAAACTCTACCAAAAGGCATCACCAAAAAAAGGTAAGTGTTTCAGTCTTTTGCATAGGAAGATCAATGGCTAAATAATTATCCCAGCCAGGTAAGCCTGGGCACAGTCCTCTCACTTCTTGCTCAGCAAACAAAAACCTGTCTCAAAGCTGGGCAGGCTTCTACCTCAACAGAGGTTCATCACTCTTCTATCCACCCAGCTCATGCTCTTGGCTACTGCTGTTACTGTAGCTTGCTTGATTTTTATAAAGTTTCTTTTTTCTTCATGCTTAAGAAGGCTTGTCATGGGCTAGGCAGCATCCAAATGACACCCTGACTCGAGACACTAATGCATAGTTTTAAAATTAGTTTCCATGCTTTGTTGCTGCCTTAAAACAGGAGGGATACTAAAATCTCCTCCTTCCCCTTCTTCTCTCCTACCCCCCCCCAAAAAAAAGAAGAAAAAAAGAGAAGAAAAAAAAAAGTCCTCCACCTAACTGAAGTTCCTTCTATGAGAGCCATGAAGGTTTCCCCCTCACTCCCATGACTTTTTTGAATGCGTTAGAAATCTCCACAAGCTGGCATCTTGCTAAAAAAATTTCCCACTGTCTTGTTTCCCAATGGAAGTGCTGTAACATAACCCATTACCCCAAAATGGGCACCAAACCAGCCCCTATTTACATGCCTGGGCAAATAAAACCCAATGTTAAGGGGGTTCTGCCCTTAGTACAAACTTCACCTTACTAACATTAATCTAACTGTGTATGACCAAATAAGATGTGGGGTAAACATGCAAGGTTTAAGCTTGCTGTCTCTTTTCCTAGGAGGGTTATGATTCAGCACGTTTTCTGGGAAACCCGAACAGGCTCTCCGCCGAACAGAGTGAGGAATGATGATTTGGGAGTATCCTGGTTTCAGCTGGGATAGAGTTAACTGTCTTCCTAGTAGCTGGTACAGTGCTATGTTTTGAGTTCAGAGCGAAGAATGTTGATAACACTGATGTTTTCAGTTGTTGCTCAGTAGTGTTTAGACTAATGTCAAGGATTTTTCAGCTTCTCATGCCCAGCCAGTGAGAAAGCTGGAGGGGCACAAGAAGTTGGCACAGGACACAGCCAGGGCACCTGACCCAAACTGGCCAACGGTGTATTCCATACCATGTGACGTCCCATCCAGTATAGGAAGTGGGAAGTGGGGGGGGGCAGGGATTCGCCACCCAGGGACTGGCTGGGTGTCGGTCAGCAGGTGGTGAGCAATTGCACTGCGCATCATTTGTACATTCCAATCCTTTCATTATTGCTGTTGTCATTTTATTAGTGTTATCATTATCATTATTAGTTTCTTCTTTTCTGTTCTATTAAACCGTTCTTATCTCAACCCACGGGTTTTGCTTCTTTTCCCGATTTTCTCCCCCATCCCACTGGGTGGGGGGGAGTGAGTGAGCGGCTGCATGGTGTTTAGTTGCTGGCTGGGGTTAAACCACGACAGGGAGGTTACATACTTTTTTTTTTTCCCCCTCCAAGTATGATTAGTTTTTCTCTGCTGGTTTAGCTCCCAGAACTGGTTTATTGCAGGATGAGTTGAGCGCAATTGTCAGTATTAGGGAGGGGATGGGAGGAAAGCCCAGAGGGAGGGTCCCACTCCTGGTCAGTAGCTAGCTATTAAAACTACACTGATATATCAAAACCACATCAAAAGGCAGCCAGGGAAGATGGCTTCACCAGCACTTCTCTCAATTGCTTGCCAAGTGCCCTTGGGATTATGGACACACAGGTATGAACAGAGGAGAAAGATTAGGCAGGAAGTGCTAGATCAGTAAAAACCCCAGACCTAATAGAGTCACACAGTCCAAAGGCATTTGAAAGAGTCAAATTTCTCCTCCAAGTATTCCCTTCACCACAGACCTAGATGCTTAGGATTGGGTGGTGGAGACATAAAGCGTTCCTTTCCTTCTCTTCATCTCCACTGCACTTGAAATTCAAGGCCAAGTGTCTGTTCCAGATGCGAGTTATGCCTGGTTTTCAGCAGGCAATAGGGAAGATCTCAGTTAAACTGTTTCTCCCTGTTGTAGTAACAATTAAATATCTTGCCAGTTGGTGTGGAAAGGGTAATGACTGCTGGCTAAGAAACATAAGTAACTGGATTTCTATTTGAATATTTAAGTCCCCTAAATATCAAGCTTCACTTCATCACCAACATGACATTACTATAGACAAGTCTGGAGCCTCCGATATGTGTGTCTTTCCTTAACTGTATTTATAGAAATGTTTGCAGAATAAGCATATTTTCAGAGTAAAAGATTTTAGATTATTCACAGTAATGAAAATCCTTATGTATGAAGCACACAGTACAACTGAAGATTGTTTTAAGAACACTCAACTGGCACTCTTGACATGAGTGACCTTTGTACAAGCATCCATTTATCCTTAAGTCCTTACGGTACTGTCAGCTGCTGAAACAGCAACTGCTTGACAATACCTGACACCTGATATTCAGCTGGCAGCCTCCAAGCTTTAAGCTACACCCACCTGGGCTTGCCAGCATGTCCCAGCTTTTCTTACCAGCTTGCTCAGGAGGATGGATTCCTTCAGATGCGTAGCCTTGAAGTAATAATGCCTGCCTTTGAAAGAGTACCAGAATTTAATGGAAGTGAACAAGTGCGTTTGCAATCTACGGCCATAGACAACGCATGCTTCTAGAACAGGCAACCTCCACCCCCATTTTTAAGAATATATTTACATTCAGCCACTACGAAGTGAAGCATTTCATCATTGCTATGAGTTCCAACATCAGAGGTTGAGGGAATCTGCTCAAGTGTCAGGCCACTTTCACAAAGATAGTTCAGGATTAAATTCTGCAGTTTCCAAGGAAGAAGTTCAATCATTTTCAGGATGAGACAGCAGAAAAACATCCAACCTTTCCACTACATAATGCTTCAGTATCTTTTAAACAGGTTTTGAAAGCAAATATTTGAGGTAGCAATGTGAACTCAAGGCAAAACCCCAAATTGCGACAAATCAGGTTTTGTTAAGTAAAACCTGTGAATATCAGAGCTGCTTGATCTGGCTTCAGATATGTCTGACAGGTGATTTGTCAAGACATGGCATTTTTACAGATCTGAGAAATGGCAATTGTCACATACAGAGTCTATAAAAAGTCCTGAGAATATTCATGTATGTTTAGTGTTAGTTTAAGTTTTCAACGATTTAGTACCTTTAAACTTGTGTATTTTCCTGACTTGCTTTCTTGTCTACAACAATTATTGCTGAGACAAGATTAACTCTTAGACAATTAGTAAGCAGAGGAGAGATGAGAATAAGTGTTTCACAACAGCCATATACACATGACTCTCCAGCTTGATGTAATCTTTGGATTTTTGTGTTACACACACATCCCTCCCTCCTCAGTCATCATCTACTTTCTCTTCAGTGGTACTCCTTCATAATTCTCCTTCCCTGATATGCAGAAGTAATGAGTCAGTGATAATTCAGTGATAATTACATTGTTTTTGTAAATGCAATCAATTGACAACTGGCCTGGACTTTACTTCCACATCGTAACAAGAACTAGAGTGTTCTGAAGGTACTCTGAACCTTGCACCAGTCAAATTTTAAAACAAGAAACACTTTTTCCAACAAAGAGCAGGGTGGGGATTTGGGCAAGAATCACTTTTTAGGTTTGGACGATTGGCTTTCATCAGCAGATATCCTGCCCCACACCTCCAGACTGGTGTAAGCTCCATTTACAGAAAGAGCACATTAAAGAAGAGAAAAAAAAAAAAAGATAAAAGGTTTAAAAAGACAATCTAGTTAAATTAGCTCCAGTTTCATTAAGGAGACTTCAGTTACAGAATGGAGACTCCTGACCTTGTTTTGAGCACGGCCACTGCTTTCTCAAACAGCTTGGTGCCATTATGCAGTCAGATTAGAAAGTCCTTCCACAATCAATTCTTGGTGTGCTAATCAGATAATATCTAAGATTTGGCAAGACTTAGTTACCACGCAAAGGTCCAGAGAGGTGCCCACTCAGCGGGAGTGAAACCAGCTCTCGCAGAATTTTACATAGCCTGTTTGCACCACATTAAACTACAGAAAATAAAGAATGTCCATACCAACCCAGACTGGCTCTGTGTCGGGACCACAGAGCCTCCAGTGTTACTCGGCTTCCTCTTGTAAATGAGGTTAAGGCTGGATTTACTTCTTCTCTATGCATCACACCGGGAAGAGTATTCTTGGAGAAATCTGCATAGCCAAAACCAGCTTGTAGTGCAGGGTTAGAAGCATGCACTTGGCACCGTCTGAAGTACCCAAGCAGGTGATGACTTGTTAAAATTGCAGCTAGATCAGCTCCTGCTTGGTACCATGAGACTATGCCACCATCACTGATTGATTCTTCAAGACATGAATGATCGAGTGGCATCAGCTGTGCCACTGGGATGACACACCTGCAAGAGGAACAGACATCACAAATGAGGAAGAGGAAGAATGCTGGGGGAAGTGGAAGAGGATGGCTAGTACTCTGCAGCTTAGATGCTAAAATAAGACCTTTGTACCTAATTACAACCTTATTACTCAGCTGTCACAACTGCAATGGGCAGGTTGCCTCCTCTTGATTTCTCTAATCTACAGGAGACAGTGGAGCTAATGTAAAAAGGTCAAAAAAACTGAATCAATACACTGATCACCCCAGCAGTGGATTTTCAATGGAGAACTATTAGCATGCAGTGAAAATGACTGAGGTAATTTTAGGAGATGCAGTTATCTGTAGCTTTTCCCCATTAAGCCTTGTAACTCTCTCAGTGAGAATTTAAGAGCATATATACTTCGACTTCTGTGTGAAGTTAATAACTGCACAAGAGACAAACAGTGGAACAAGCCATTCACATCTTGTACTATCAACAAATAAATGCTGGAGAGCAAGTTTTTGGATCCAACTATTACCTCTAATTACACCTATCTCTATGAATAAATGAAAACTAGTTTGCATTTTTTCCCTGATCATTAGCCTCATTTACATAAGTGTTATGAGGCCAGTTCTTTATCCATTAGCGTGAATTAAGCGATACCCTGCTGGGTGCAGGACTGTTCAGACATGCTGACTGCGGAGCAGCTGCTCTCCTCCTTTGGTATTGAATGTTGATTAGCATCATAGCACGTTGACACACTGCAGGGCATATCATGTGTCACACTATGGCATACAACATTTAATGAGAACCCAAAGCAAATCCCATAGTTTAGAAAGACAATCTCTGTGCTGAACAGCAAGGCAATAATTAAGCACATGGTCTGTCTTGGGAACGACTGAATCCCTCAAACAGTAGGCATTCATGTTTTGGGACAACACTGACTACCTGAGGCAGAGCTGTACAGTTTTTTTAGTTATTCTAAGCAGTACCAAGTGTACCCACTGCCAAATTATCAAATCTAGCCACATTTTCCAGCAAAACACTTGTACATTACTCTTGCAATTCTGATCTATGAGACAGAACAAAGCTTCTGTATCATTAGACTTATACAGAACATTTAAAGAAAGACACGGCAGCTATGAAAACAGTGCACGATACAAAGTCAACTCCTCAAATACTGATCAAGGTTTAATACAGATCTCCAGTGGAGCTTTTACATTCTTTGTCAGCTTTCCTCATCTGAAAGATGGGTTGACACCACCTTGTCTTGCAAAGACTCATTACTTACTTGAATGCTACTTTGACAATACTGTAAAATAGTGCATCATTGTATTATCAACATTTCACTACTTTGACACTATTAAATGGAAGCAAAGAAAAGCTTTTCACAACAGTGGAGAAGTTAACGTCACAACCATTCAAATTTATGGAGAAACTCTGGTTATTTTACAAGAAAACATGTTTCACGATGAGAGGTAACGACACAAGAATGCTGAAAGCACTGCTGCCTCAACTCATCCGCAAAGCAGCATCCACGAAATACAACAGTTAGTTTGTTCTGAATGACTGGAACTTGATTAGTAGAAGTTTCAGCATGTGCATCTTTTCTCTAGAAGACCAATGCAGCAGCAGAATCCACTTTTACAGCTAAACAACATGTTTTGCTCTGCATGGCGCTCTCTTGCTCCTAGGCACTGATGTAAGCAAAACAGGAAAATCCCTCTGGGGAAGAGCGGGCCAAGTTTGGTCACTGGAGTTGATCTAATTACCATCACAGTTGTACATCTGTTTCAAAGAGCAGAGCTAGAACCCTCATATGAGAGGTGTTAGAAGAAATTAGACATCATTAATCAGAAGAATGATGATGAAGCATAAAACAACCCGCTATTTTTTCTGTGCTGTTCACAATACAGTGACTTTGCAGGAGAACATCATAGCATTAACAAGGGGCCAAAAAGTTTTACATCTACAGCTCAGTCCACGGACACAGCTAAGAAGGGATACCTCACAACTCTATTTGAAAAGATAAAGGAAAAAAAAAAAATCACGAAAGGTCTCCAAATTGCATGCTCTCTTCTTTTTCTTCTCCCACAACTCCAGGGCACAAAGACATTTTTCAGATTTGGTGGAAAGAAGCCACTTCAGAGGCTGGGCTTTGTATTAAAAGAGGCCTTGCCTTTTAAACTGAGAACAGACCTGGGTTATGCCAGAGATCTTTATAAAATGGGTTCCTGGTTTTGATAGCATCAGCCTCCCTCCCCATGACCTCAGTAAGACTCTTTGCTAGAAAGCTTCAGTAAAGAGTAAGAGATGATGCTACCTCTGCAGCAGTATTGTAAGGCAGCGATGCTTAGCTTTGTTTCTGGACAGACCACCGATCTCAGTTCGGTCTCAGAAAGGGTTACCCATCACAGCACTTCCTCATCTCAGCTCTTCTTTTTATACCATACCCTAGATTAACTTCTCACGTACTGCCTATGCATAATAATCTCACTGCATATTTATCTTGTAGGTGCAGAATGGTGTTCTGGGGACTCCTGTCCCGCTGTCCCCTTGGAGACAGGGAGTCACCAGAAAGGAAGCCCCCAGGAGCAGCCTGGGTGGACAGCTATAGCATGCAGGTCACACTGAGCACTTTTGCTAGAGGACAGTGCTGAGAGCCTTCAGCCCCCAGCCCAGGGGCACTGGAGAGCGCTCACGTTGGAGCATGCATTGGGAGGACCAGCGAGACATGAGCCACGAGCTTTTGGTGCAGCTGCAGCCTGCACAGTCCCAAATACAGCCAGTCGCTACAGCCAAGAAGCACTTAAGAGTACCTCAGCCCTCCTTTAATGGGAAGGACACTCCAGCCATCTCTGCACCAGTAAATTAAACAGGGCCAGGGCACAAGCTCAAGCACTAGTCTGCAGTCAGCTACACCATCTCACTGGTGGTACGCTCCACAGCGTGGTTTTGAGTAACTAGCACTACTGGACACAGTGTGTGGGACATAGGAAAGGCCATGGACCGTTCCTACCAGGTGGGCCAGAAAAGAGTTGGGTTTGGGTTTCTCCACCCTCCCTCCACAGCCCTCCAACACTATCTCAAAGAGGCTTTGAGAACCACTCAGCCCACGCTTTCATGTCATACCCCAATGCAAGCAGCACACACCCTCAGCTCCCTGATGGGTGTTTCAGATATGTTGAATGGAAAAAAAGACAATCCACCAAAGATGGAATGTCTCTGCAAAGGGCACGTGTGTGATGGGGTCTACAGTGCAGTGCAACTATGGGCAAGGGCTAGGCAACATAGATTTGGGCAGTCTGGCACCTGGTCTCAGGGTCAGGGGACCACTTGATGCTAAATGAAACACTCCCCAGACAGCTGTAGTCTTGGGCTTCTGAGAAGTCTTCCACTGACTTTAATAAACACGTTTAAAATGTGGAATAGCAGAGTTAACTGCTGCCGTCCCTCAATTTTTAGGCTTACATAAGGTTCCTTATAAAACAAAATTTTGGAACTATGATTTACTCCAACCTGAGTGCTGGAAGTAGTCACAAACTTTAATGCAAAATATCTATGTTATAAAATACTTTCAGAAACTCTTTTGATAGAAACTTTCTGGTAGAATTGAATGTTTAATAAAAATAGTTTTTAGCTATACACATTGGAGAAGCAAATGCAGAAAGACCATTGTTACAAGACTGAAAAGAAAACAAAATTAGATTTGAAATTACTTTTTGGAGTTAGGAGGATTTTTTTAATGCATCTTACACTTATAAATGAACTCTAGAGTAAATGCAAAGAAGCAAAGAGACTTTCAATGTCACTCACGCAGACATTAATTTCAGAGGATACTGCTGTTTTCAATCATGTTTAACAGTGTTAATTTTTTCTCATTATCAGCAAAACAAAATAAGTACATGCTGAGGATAAGGAAACAGCTTTGTTTATCTTCAAAATCATGTGCTTACCAGAACTAAAGCATGTATTTGCCATATGTCAACCCCTGCCCCCCTTCTTTAAATTACAAATTCATTAATATGGCACAGCAGTGCTACATTGTTAGCATGGAATAAAGCACATTTTAAAGAGTAATTAAGTGGGATAAAACTACTTGGAAGAGAAAGGTTTTCCACTGCAGCAGTGTTTTAGGGAGACCAAAGGGGAAACCTGACACGAAGGAATGTCAGCCTGAACTTGATTAATTTGTACTCAGAGCAATGTATCCCGTCCCCCACTGCAATGGCAGCAGCTTCCCACATCGCTTCGCAATACCCTTCCTTACAGTTACCTTTTGTTCTATAGGTCATCCACCAGACTGATCTGTTCGGATCGATATATTTAATAGAGCCATATCTTCCCCGTTAATGTCTCAAACTTTGCAACTCAAGCCATCTGTATAGGATGTGTAGCCTGCCAGAGACGGCTGCTTTGCCAAACAGATTGCACGGGCTGAATATGCAACATCCCGGTCCAGAACATGCGAAGTCAACTCAAACACTCCTGCAGCCTTTCCACAGGACCCACACTGTGGTTTCCTGGTATGGTCATACTGGAAATATCAGTAGTCCAGGACAGGGACATAACAAGGCTCAAAACCAGGTCAAGTCTGAATTTTAGTTTCCTTCTCTTTGCTTTTTTGGTACTGAGATTTGAGACAAGAAGTCTAATGATTCAGTTTTATGGCTTAGAAAAGCCTGGAAAAGCTTGAACCCTGCTTTAAATGAAAGCAGATTCTCACCCACACAGAAGCCTAGTGCTTAACAGTGGTTTGCTTACAAACATTGTTATGTTGTTGAGACGAATGTATCTATGAGGTTTAATGTAGAAGAGGGCATTTATTTCTCTAGTGAAATGAAAACAAGAGTTCGTTAAATATATTTCCTGACTTTTTTTTTTTTTTAAATGGTAACAGTGAAAAAGAACTTTTTATCTCTCCTGTGAAGATGCTAAGAATATCCTCACAATTCCTCTCCTTTCCCTTGGGAGTTAGGATGCTCAGCAAGTTTGGCTCTTAAATCAACATACGTTTGTTATTTAAGTTACATTGCCATTGCTTCCTTTCTGTTCTGTAAGAGCACAGCATGGCTATTCCTTCCAAGCCTGGAAGCAGCATCTTTAAACTGTGAATATTACATTACCACACACCTACCAGACTAGAGAGAAAACACTTTTGCTGCATAGAAAGACTGACAACTCTAAACATGCTATAATAAAAAGCAAGGCCTGATAAAAATTCCATTACTTATCTGGAAAGATTCTTCCCAGTTCAAAGGGTCAATTTCCCAGCAGGGCACCAGCGCTTATCAGCCAGCTCTGCTGAGCCTTTCAATTGCAAAGAGAAGTGTTGCCTCCAACTGGTATGACAATGGCACTATTAAACAGGCACTTCAAAGATATAGATGTTGTAAATGCTTTGATTTTGCCAAGTTCTCTATGCCATCACTATCCAACAGACTTTTTCATGCAGAGGTCAGTCTTCACTAGGCAAATGAAAAGCAGGTAATAAAATAAGTCGTGTGAAATGCAGCAAATCCATCACATGCCTCTACTCCCAAAGCAGGTCCCCACGTTTTCCTAGGTACAGAGAAGCCCGTACCTGACCACGAGAGAAATGAGGCTACTATAGTATAAAGTTCAACTAACCTGCTGTAGCAGGGAGCCAGGGCCAGTAGGACTTGCTTATATCCCACAAACCTGCAACCCTCCTTCCTGCAGGAGAAAACACGCAGACGGTATTACTAAGGAGAACTTGCAGGAGCAGACATTTGGAAGAGCAGATCTATTGATTAGTTGCTTGTCTGACACACCACCCTGGATTCATTTTAAGCCGGCTGCCTAGGCAGGAAAGCCGGTACTCCCTTGGATGATTAAAGAGACATGGGGTTTGTTCGTTATCTTGCTATATGGAATGAAGGCGAGGAGACCGGGCACAGTCAGCATGGACTGACTGGTCATTCTCCAGTTATCACAGGATCACCAGATACAGATCACACATGTTAAGGTGTATACGTGGTCATCCAACATCTGCCAGTTTGCATCAGCACTGGATGCACATACCTTTATCTAGATCTTGGATGACTAGCCTCAGACCTTTCCCAGCATTTGATCCGTGACCTTTCCTCACACATAAACCATATGTTTTACGTAAAACTCTCCTGCCCTGAGAGCAAGAAGTTTGCACGTCATTCATCTTTTAAAATTCCTTTTCACTTAGCTCTCTCCCCACTTTCTTTAGAGCAATGTCCCAAAGTCCCAGCCTTGTTTTTTCAGGCCAACCATCTGCTTGGATGGAGCAGCATCCTTTGGAAAGTGCTCTGCAATCTCTTTAGAACCTCTGCAGCGCAGCTCCCTCGACCTGTTAGCTTGTAACCCTTGGGAGACCGGTAACAAGATGTGCCAGAAAAGATTGCAACAGCAAGAAGCTTCATTTTCACATGAATGAGGACATGACAGGAAGTTTTTCAACCCAAACCATTTCCTGTCTGATCAACAGGCCGTAGTTTACACATAGGAGTAAATATGTGACCCACAGCAAACCAAGGCCATTGACTCTAAAACATATCTGTTGAAAGCATAAACAGACTATGATTAAATTAAGTTTTAACTCTAGAAAGCAGTTTAAACTCAGATAGGGGTTAGATTCAATCTTCACCGGAGGAATTGCCCTTTTTCTAGTTACTCTAGTTCCCTTCAGAAGGGAAAAGGAAATTTTCACTTGGACCTCCCATGCTCAGTTTATGTAAGCATGGTTAAGAAGGGCATGGGATGCAAACGAAAGCTATTACATTATCACCTGCCAGCCAGTTACACCATACCAGCAGAGCCCCACATATTTTCCACCTGTCCCAGCAGCAAAGCTGTAAGAGCAGTTCACGCCAACGCGTGACACCTTGCAGATGCTGCAGTTCCCTTGCCTTAGCCAACGGGCAGCAACACAAGTATTGCCCAGTGTGCGCCTGTAACACAAGGCACATTGTAGTTTTAATAAAATTGACCAGGGCAAAATAAAACCCTAATCTCCACTGTTGACAGGCTGATGTGGATTTAACACGCAAGTTATAAACAGTTTTGTCTTAGGGCTTCATTCCGTCTTGGCTAATGTATATTTATATACCTTCTCCTTCCATGCCCCCGGCAGCAAAGAAGTACAGCTTGTGGTTGTGACTTGCACACACATAGGCTCTCTTCCTCTCTTTTGTCCTCTCCCTCCCACCTCCCTTCTACTGCATTATATTTCAATTAGTCACAACAGTACAGCAAAACACACAGCTCTCTGATCTTAGATGATCTTTTATCTATAAAGATTAGTACTTGCCTTCTCTCTAGGAGGAGCAATCTTTCCAGAAAGAACCTGCTTTTCAGAGAAGAATAAAGAAGAAAAATTGGAGGAATTAGGTAGGAGATGTTTTAAATATTTATGCTAGCAATGCCTAATAAAAACACTGGTCTTGTTTCCATCAAATATATTCAGAAAGGACTCTCTCAAAGCTTAAAGACAAGCAGCTGTGCCTAAGTCTACACAACCAGCACATATACCAGCAGTCCCTTCTCTAGAGCTGCCCAGTTTCTTTAGCCCTCAGCACTTGAGTGTCAGAGGCAACCTGTACAGGTAAGTCTTTGTGCTTCTATAGACACATTGTTTTAGGTGTACACGCTTTGAAATAGGAAGCATTTCAATACCAAGCAATACACCTTGGCCCCAGCAGCTGTGCTTCCCCAGCCACCCACTACAGCACTCTGCCAGAGGATGCTCTAAACCTGTGCCCAAGGAAGGGTTTATTACTCCAGTGGTTGCCAAGGACCATCCATCCATTTCCCTCCATCAGCAATTAGATGCAACATACTAATTTCTCCCTTTAGAAGAAATTCTAAGCCAGTATTATTGAAAAATGATCCATGATCCTCAGGGATCTAACAGTGGTTAGTAGGCTTTACAGGAAGAAGAAAGCTAGTACTAAGACTTCAAGTTTAGTAAGCACTACATGCACTCCAGAGCCATGGGTTTCCAACTATATTGCACACATCTGTTTAAAACAAGTCACTTACAGGGCATTTAATCATCATGCCATTGTGCACTGGTTTTGGCAAGTTTTAAGTAGATAACTATGGGACAGCAGTCTAAGATGCACATGTGATTTTTAACTCGAGAACAGTTAGTTTAATGCCACTCTTCCAACGCATACATAAGCAGGGACCTGACTGACAAAACAGCTCTATCATGAAAAGATTAGTTAAGATCTCATCAGTTAATATCTAGATGGCTCTCCTTGACAACACTGCTTTAACTGCAGTGCAACCTATCATTTTGTAACTTTACTTGAAGAAACAAATACTGATAGAAGATTTTGCGATGTTCAACTTATCCTAAAACATCTCTTTATTGGTCCAAGATACAGGAATAAGTCTGTATTAAAAATACCACATGTACACGCCTAACTTTATAGTGTAACATATAAGCAAGCCAGGATAGACCTGGGAACTGAACAAAGCAAGATTCAGCATGTAAGGGTTTATCAGAAACTGATGGATTAGGTTTTCTAAAATAGTTACTACTGATGTAGAAGAGCTGATTGCTTCATTGATGTCATCATCTTAAGTTATTCCATCACCACCCATTTGGGCTTTCTCATCACCTTCTAAGCACATCTCCCTAAGAAAAGTCTTGCTGGAGAGTTATTTCGCAGCGTTAGCAAGAAGAAAGTTTTACATCCTTGTTTGCAGTTTAAAGTTCACAGCTGCCCACTGGTTTCCTGGGAGAGTGCTTCAAACTGGAAGGCCAGGCTAGTCCACCCGAAAGTTTGGAGGGTTCAAAACTTAGGTATGACTCCAAATGGAGTCAGTGAAGAGCATAAGGCAGTAGGCAACATGCCCTTTGCCATATGGCTGCTGGGCTCCTTGCCAGTCATAGCTCAAGAACCAGTACTTGAAATGGTAAGATACAAAGAGTTACAACCACCTCAGACAGACCCCTGAGCGCACGCATCTGCAAAGACGTGCGTGCCTACACCGAGCAACAGATCAGAAGCAGAGATTCATGAGCTAGTGGAGACTCAGGCTCATAAATCCACATGATGCAGTGCAGCTGGATATTCAGCTTGGGCCAGCAACACTATAGCTGCATTTACACAGCTCTTGTGCCGCTAAACTTGGATGTCTCTATTGCATTCCCCCACAGCTTCTGCTTCCAAGGAAGTGCAGCCAATCCGGGAACACTGGGAACACACATCTGGGGTCTTGAAATGCTCCAAGCCAAAGCTGACAGGATGAATCACCATCTTCCTGCCAGCTAAAGGATGGAAGAGATTTAACAACCAACCTCCTCCCCCATCCTAACAAGCAGCTGTGATACCCAGGAGCAGAAGGGGGGATTCAGGTGAAGAGGAGAACTAATGCAGACAGTCTGGATCTGGAAACAGATGCTCACCGAAGAAAAAAAAAGATACCTAAGAAAAAAGAAAATGTTCAAAGTGCAAAGCTGTTTAAGGGTAAATTTCAAATAAGACTTCAGTCCTTGACAAAAAGCAGAGTAAGCTCAGAAAGGATTGTTGCTTTCAGTTAAATCTTTGAATATCGGTGAGGCTATGACAGCTTTAGATGCAAACAGCACTGATCTACCAAATAGCCTGAAAATTATACTCAAGCTTTATTTTAATGATGTCCAATGGGATAAATAAGCAGCAGAGTCAGCACTGGCAGTGTTGGGAAAAAGCCAACACCAACGCAGCAGATTGAGCCAGGACTCAGAAATTGGGAAGAAAGCTTCTCAGGGAGGCCCACAGCCCTAGGCCAAAACACAAGGCACTGCTGCGCAGAGCAGGAAAGGGAAGGGAAAGGCAACAGAAGACAACTTCCATTAAGCCACGTAAATCACTGGAACTACTTACAGGGAGTGAAAAGTACTGGGAAGAGAGGCCTGACCGCATACTGCAGGCTGTTTGAGACTGCTTTCCTTTCCCTCCCCTTCCCTTCCCTCTTTTTTCATATTAAAGAGTTAATATGAAGCAATACAACTGTGTTTTCTTTGTTTTGCCCACTTGAAGTGCTTTCCTTTTGAGCACAGAGGGCAGGAGGCAGAGAAACACCACCATGCTGTCCTCCCAATTCTGCTCCCCATACCCCGCTGTGCTAGTCTGGAGGACCCTGGTCCCCCAGGCTCCAGCAGTGCCAGGAAAAGGGATGGCAGGAGCGGGCTCCATGACAGCATCTGCACTTCCAGAGGCTGCCCTTGCAGTGGACACACCGCTGGGGCAGAGCCACCTTCCCCCGAAAGGCAGAGCTTTCAGAACAGCAAGCCAGAAAGCCTTGGTACACCATGGTTAGAGAGAACGGGCTGCTCAATGGAGAACATACTCTGCTATACATGCAGCCTAGCACCTCCTGTTCACTCCTCTGCCCAGGGATGAGGGATAGCCAGCACCACCACTGGGCTTTGCATCAGATTTCTTTCTGCTTAAGACCTAATGGGGCTTCAGCTCTTGACTATTTTGTGATGGCAACAATATCCCTGGCAGCCTGCCTGGCAAAAGGAGGACCCTGCCCCATCATCAGTCTTAGCATTCAAAGTGACAAGAAAAGCCATCTCGGTTTTTACAGCATCACTGCAGTACTGACCCAGACACACTCCGTCTCTTTCATTTGAAAGGATGTAAAATGAAGTAACCTCAACACTCTGGTTACTATTCTCAGGACAGGATTCAGAAGTGCAGGGAGGCAAAGATCTTGAGCCAGGACAACAGGCCACACAGACTGTGAGCTACAACAAAGACACACTTGGCTTCATGCTCTCGCTATACATACATGCAAGATATACACTGCACTGCGTGTGTGTATGTATGTATACACACACAGATAGGCAAGACTATATGCAGGCAAGATGATTCCAGAGCACTTAAGGACACAACAGTAGACAGGCTGAGACAAGTAAGTAATAACACAATTTAGAGGAGCAAGCTGACAGCTAAAAGATGCAAAGTAGTTTATTCTAAAAAGTACCTCCATCTAGTTTATGGTGGAATAATTCATTTTGTATTCAGTAAAATTTGTTTCTGGAATAATTCATGCAAACAGGCTTCAGATAGCTTTCTTAATTATTTGTGTGGGTACAAGGTGAGTTTGACCTGAAATAAGCTAACATGAAATCCCCACCAAGCTTAACAAGCCTTAAATTGTTGCGTTTTTTCCTTTATTTTATTCTACGGCTAGAGCCTAAATAGCTACAGCTTGTATAAAGCCATGGCTGCTTTTCTTAAAGTGCTAATCTTGTAGCCAGGTGACACAGGTCTTCCAGCCACCTGATTTGCTGTACTCCAGAGCTCTGAACCAGACATGGACTGTTGAAGGAGAAGCAAATCCTCTTCTACTTGGACCAAGAACCATCCACAGAACTTCCATTTCATAAAGTTTCACCAACAAAGAAGAAAAAGGTTAACCTCTCTCTTTGCCAGCCCTGAAACAGGCTTACTGAGTATGCAGACTCACACTCATTCTGGCAAGCGGCACGAAGATCTGTTTTGTTTCTACCACAACTCTTGCAGTCACTGGAAAGCCTGAACACAAGCACGTATCTGTGACCACATTTTGCTTCACCAAAAATCGTGGGCAAATTGTGGATACTCCTCTTCCCAGCAAGAGAGAGATTTCTGGAGCTCATCTTTGGAACTTTGTCTGTGCTGCATTTCCAGTGCATAGTACTAAGCACATATGAATTAAATTGTCAAGTAAGACTACCTCCCCTACCTCTCCAAAAAAACCCCTCAAGAAATCCTGCATCTCAAACCACAACCTTATTAAAAAAATTAATAAGTAAATAGTCAGAAGGGTGTGTGCAAGCCACTAAACCGAAATTCCTAAACTCTAATCCTTTCCAACAATAAAACTTTCTGCTTCTGCCAAACCACTTGGTCCATCTGTTTCACTTTCTTTACTGTAAAAAGGAGAACATGGCTTCCTCCACCTCACAAAAGCAGCCTGTGGACTCGACATTTATAGTGTCCTTTTCCGAGTAAGCTTTTTCACACTAAAGCTTCAGGTTTTGTCTAACAGAAAGCTCAGGTGATTGTACAAGCATTAGTTCTTGTGCCATTGTCAAACACAGGATTATCTGCGTTTTGTTCTTGTTGACAAAATGGCTGGAAAAAAAATTAGGTATTGACTTGGATTTTCTTGAGGGTTGAGGGGTGGAGGAGAGCACTTTCCCACATAAAATGCCACTACTCTCTTGAAAATTCTAAATTCTGAAGAACCAGAAAAGCAGTTCAACTGAACTGCTTCCAGGTTTCAGCATTTCATTTGAAAGATCAACCTCTTTCCTGAGAATCCAGAACTTGGAGAAAGCATAAGTACGTATTTAGTCTTATGTCTTCTCATCATGAAGAAAAACCTAATGTAATAAAAGGAGAATTTCTTTTTAGTTAGTCAGTAAAAAACTAATTAATAACTTTTAATACTTCAGTGATGTAAAATTTTGAAGAAATTCCATTTCTGGTCCTGTACCTTGGTAAACCTTCAAAAAAAACACATGCTGTGGAGAACATGGCCACTGGTCCATCAAGATCTAGGCAACTAATTGAACACCCTTCATACCTAAGGCAAGAAACAATTATTTAAAGAAATGATACCACTTAACTGCAACCATTTTTAGGCCTCCTACTTCGAGGTATGAAGCAAAGGTGGCTTGAGAGCAACTTCAAAAATGTCTTCTGCAGGCTACCTTTAGAGGAATTGTTCCTGTGGGTAGATATATGGAAATCAGAGTTCCTGCTCCTCAGGGTTTCATATGGAAACATTTACTAAGTTATACCAGCATAAATGGCTGTAAAATATCAGAACAAACCTTCTCCTTCAACATTAGATACTTCACCTCAGATTTTATTTGTAATTAAAATGTTCCACAGGAAATAATAACCATAGCCTTAATTAGGTAATTAAACCTGTTCTTGAAGACTTATGTAATGCAAAAGAACAATCATGCAGATGGAAAAGTTTAAACCTACTAATTATATGCATGCACAAGTTACAAGAAAAAGCTTCTTTCTTAAATCTCTTTTTTTAACTTTGGCAAAATAACATGTTCAACAACCAGCTGCTGTGCATCTCAAGTGAAGAGCTTACTAATGCAAACCTTCTATATCACAGTGCTGCACTAAAAGCCACACCAACTAATTCTCATAGAATTAGAAGACTCAGAGCAAGTAAATCGAAGATTCACAAAAAACTTAAGTTTGCTTTCTAGATCCTCACATGCTTAGATGTGCCAGGAGTTCAGAATAACTTATCTCTACATCGACTGTAGATGTTCCTTCCCCACCTGCCTGTCCCACCCTTCTCCAAGATGAGTGGTAATAAGGATGTCTCAGATGCTCATGAGGCAGCTATTAAACCATCCGACTTTAGAGTTATAAAAAGTACAAGGATTAAAAAGGGTGGGGAAAAAAATCAAGTACAATTATTTTTCTTAGTGGATAAGTGTTCATACAGTTGTAAATGAGCTCTGAAAATTTAAGACAAGGATTTGCCCCATGCTGAGGAGCCTTACAGATATTAAAGGGATTTTAAAATGGGTGCTTTTCATTCTCTTTTGCAACTTGTTGCTCAAAATATGTACAGGCCAAGTTGGGATCTGCATTTCAAAATTAACTTTCCTATGATTAGCCTGTGGTTTCATGAACATCTGAAAAAGGATAATTGCAGTTATACCTATTTGTATAGGAATGTACTTCCCTAAAGCATTTAGATTAGTTTACACCAGTGCCTCAAGTAAACAGGCAGTGGTATGTTACAGCAAGTCAGCTGGTTCTCAAAAGCTTTTTAAATAGTCTTGTCTTTCCTCACAGAACTTGGACCACAGAAAGGGAGAAAACATTGGTCTTCCACACAGCTCCCTCTGCTGATTAGAACTTCATACTTTGTCACATTGCAAAAAATTCATAGAAGACCATTCAGCCATACAGATTTTATAAGAGGTCAGAAATACTTGAATGTTATTATATAAACATTTAAGTAACAAGTCTCAGGGCAGGGCAGCAGAAAAAAGCATCCAAACAAGTCAGCCTTGTGTGCCCAAAAGCTACTCAGTTCCATGAAACCCCTGGGGGAAAAAAAACCCAAACAAACCAACAACAAACCAACTAAATTCACATCTCCCAACTGAAACAAAACTAACCATACTGAAACCTCATGGAGAAGTCCAGTTTTTCAGAAGCTGGGACAATAACAATGCCAAACTTACTTGTATTTACTAGCCAGGTTTTCCCAGAAGTGTTGAATAATTTGAGATTCTTATCCCAAGATCACATAGGCATCTTGGTATCAAGAAAAATGCAAGTCATCTTGTCGATAAAGGAAGCAGCAAATAAAGAAAAACAGAAAACCAAGCAACTTCCCTAGGTCCTAGATTGAGTCCTATCCCCAGAGAACAGACGCTACCCATCACATTGCTGTATTTTTTGCAACTTTAAAATGCTTATATTTTGCTTTTCTCTTTTCAGTAGAAATTTGCCTGAGTTTAAACGTATAGGTTTTCATTTACGAATTGAAGGCTGATCTCTCAGCATTAAACACTGATGAAAGTTTCACCAAATATTAAGAACTAAAAAAAAAAAAGTTATCAGCCATTTTAAGACAATCTTACAACAATACTTTCAAATACATCACGTGGTGCACTTGTGCCTGGAACTTAAGAATCCTGACAAGGATTTCACTTGAAGCCTTAGGGGCTAGAAATTGCAGTTTCCTTCTTTTTCAGTAATATTTGCTTATACAAAGTCCTAGCAACATTTGTTACTAGTAAAGAGTACAACTAGATAGAAATCTACTTAGAGAAATCCATATGTGGTGAATACTCCATAGATCAATCAATGTGGGTCTAAATTAAGAAAGTCATCTGCAATGCAACAGAGAAGACAACACAAGAACAGTAAGAAGTTTTATACTAGTCAGTTATCTGGTTTTAATTTGATTTTAGAAAAAAGTAATGGTTAATAACCCACTGCCCATCAGAAAAACACTAAGATTTTCTTTGACCTAAGAAGCTACAACTGTAGACAAGATACTCAGTAGTTACTTCACCTGACCCAATCAGCAAGGATTCACTTGCGCACATTTAGATGACACAAGAGTACGGTGGTGTAAGAATTGTGATCATCAGCATCTGTATTAAAACTTTGAAATTGCAATTCATGGCCAGGTTGTATCTGTTCTTTCAGCTAAGTCCTGTATAAAATCTATGTATGCCTTAACACTTTTTTCATGTTATAGTTCTCTCCATGCAGCACCTAAGACTCTTGAGGTGTGCTCTCCTCACTTCTTGCAGCATATTAAACAGACAGTGGTCAACAACTGCTCTTTGAAGATGGGTCTTCCCAAGTATTCATCTTGCCGCTTCGATTTAGTAAAATAGTCTGTGTTTATTCCTGCCTCTATGGGTCCCCCAGTCTTGTAACTGGACCACGAAGTACCAAAGAGTGGATCAGTAGCCCTCCTTTCTCTCTTCCTGGGAGTGACACGGACTGAAATATCACTGGCTTAACAGCATGAGGCCTCTCAGCATGAACCATTATTATTTTATTTTAAGATCAGTGGAAGTAGCTACTAGGTGTAACAACGCCTGTAGAGAAATAAGAAAACCATGCTTCGCAGCTGCTTATGCTTCAGGCCAAAGGCTGTGTTTCCAGCAGCACGACAACCCCACGAGTGCTTACCTGGCTTTTGTAGCCAGGTTCTGGTTACTGTAAGGCCTTTATCTTGGCCTTCCACAAACAGATCTCCAATTAGAGGCAAGCATGCCCGTATACATCCATTTTTCTTACTGTAATTCTGTTCAGAATTCCTTCCCGTTTAAGTTTTTCCCTACAGGTATCTTGAAACTCATGAAACAGATGCATAAAAATTCCAGTTTTAAACACACTTCTCCCAAGGAATACCAATTATCTCTAGCTTCAGAAATGTTGATGTCCTTTGGGAATGGCTAGACAGAGCCACCTCCTGGCTAGACACTAAACAGAACTTCTGTAAATATACACCTTTATGTCTGTGAACAAGCTATTTGTCCATTGCAAGAGAAATCCTTTGTGCAGATTCAAGGGTTGGTTTCAAAGAATAGTCTTCATATCTGCGTACTATAGTTCCTCAGAACAATCAGTTAGTAAGTACTTAGATGATGGAGAACAACACACCCTGTTTGCTACTAGGTTTCTGTAGAGTATAGACATGAAGTTAACAGCAACCCTGGAGTAAAAAACCCAAGCCCTAAATCTCTCCTGCTCCTTGAGAAACACTGACACAGCAGTAAAGCTTTATCCACTTGTCATTAACAGAAGTCCCAGAAGAACATCCACGGTCCAGGAGACAAATCGCATGCAACCCAGTCAGTACTATGAGGCATCCCACCCTGCAACCCTGTCTGATTTCCTTAGGCACAACACAGGGATAATTAAACTCAGTTACCACGATCAATTGGTAAAAACAAGTAATAGCTATCTTTTGGGGATCTTGTTCAGGCTATATGATTAAGTTAAAGTGATGAGATAGTTAGAAACTTAAATAGGGTTAAACTCATGTTGTGGATTTGCTTTTAAAAAATAGAAATAATAGTATCCTTAGACAGCATTCCATCTTTTGCTTTAGTAGGTTTCAAAGCTGTAATTATTGCTTCTTAGACAGAAGTCAGTATTAGAACGCTTTCTAAAACCTCTTCTCTGCAGAATATATCTACAACCCATATGTTAGAGTAATTTTCCTATTTCTACCAACACGGAAGAAAGAAGTGAGCATGGCAAACAAGCCTTCTTCAGTATTTGAGCATATCTCTAGATTCCTTGTTAAAACAACACCCAGGACACCTAACAGATGTGAGAGGTTACAGATAATTGAACAAAAGCCACTTATTTAACAGTTTCTGTTAGTTTTCCTCCCTCCTCAAAAAAGGTATTTCCATCTCTTCTGAATGGTTGCAAACATTGACCCACCTGTAAACATAAACAGTGCAAACACTACACACACATTAGGGCGGGTAGGGAAAGATGCCACAATCATTAGGCTGAAGCCTAGCAGCATCATGAAATATAGTGGAATAAAAAACTTGCCATGGCAGTGAGAGCAATCTGTCATCAGTATCTTCTCCAGATTGTGAGTGCAAGCAGTAAGCAACTGCAGCCCCTTGAATCAAACTTTATTTTATATTGCACCATTGTAAGCCCTCACCTCAGAGGGACTAGAGGCTTTTAGATCCTAGTTTTAACTACAGCTGAGCAACTATCCTTCTGTTCCCTTATTAGAGGCATATGAGGCTCAGAAGCCTCTTAAAACGCACTCTTCAGCCACCACTGTGGTGATCTACTGTCCATATAATCACTTTCAAAAGATTTGTGGTTTTGACCCTTGAAGTGAAAATGCAGCTTTCTCTGTGAAATCCTCATTACTTGTCCTCAATACATAAGCTCTTGCAGCAAAGGAGACATTCTGAAGAAGTGTCAAAACACAGCGTTTCCAAAGTCTTGGTTTTCCTGCGTACCACCATTCGTACGATGGCAGGAGCATTGGCAACAGGAGCGGCTTGTGGCCCTGCGCCAGCCTGGGAGCCGTTTCAAAGTGGATCACACATACCAGGATTTGGGGATCTCGGGCTAGAGCAGTGCGTGACCGAGGTCAACAAAGTGAAGTAGAGCACTTTGGTCCTGCACTAAGGCTGCCGTCCCCTCCTACACGGGTGCATGAGCAACAGCTAGATCATTGGAAGCATTTCACATAGGCAGTCTGGCAAGTCACAGATGTCACTTTTAAGCAACACAGACATTATTCATAGCCAGTCACTGCTTGCTATCTACAGATAACTGATTGCATTCAGACCAGATTGGAAACAAGGTTGGCTAAAAAAAAAAAAAAAGAAAAAAGAGCCAGACAATCTGTTCTCTCAGAGCTCCAGTTATTCCTGCACGCAGAAAGTGGGAAAGACTTCAACAGCCGGGACCTACACTTTAGCACAATAGCTGCTCAAAGTCAAGAATACTGCAAGATAATGCATTACTAGCCAAGTGCTGTACAAACCTCAGCAACTAGAGTTTGAGTCTGCTTTTTACGGCAGCCGGAGAATCTGACAACTTGGTTTTCCAGTCCTTACCTGCTCTTTATTTGTGTAATTTTTTTTTTTAAACATTCAGACTTTCTGCACACAGTATAACACTAGAAGAGATCACGAAACAGTTCAACTGGCCATGTGAAGATGCAGGGACTGTTTTGCATTTTTTAATTGCATGAATAAGTCTGGTGCTTTTTTTTTCCTTCTTAAGATTTATATTTACAAGAGTACACAGGAAAATTTAAACACAGTAAGAACAGCACAGAGTATCTACATCAGCTCAACTATAGGTATCACCTGAAATGAACCGATTTCTACACCTATTATATTCTTGGCTTCTTTGCTAAAGCATGGTGTGGTATACTTATTACACAGCTGCAATCAGGATCTCCCTTCCCTAGGAGCAGAATATAATGAAGTTACAATTTTTGGCAAGTACTTCATAGCCACAACTTGCCTAGATCAAGTTTAATCTCTGTTTAGTTCAAAAATTTAGGAAGTTTGTTATCACAAGTTTTTGGGACTCTCAATAACATACTGCAATCAAGAAGTTTGCTCTCTGAAAGAAGACACTAATATTTTTAAAATGTAGTCGTGTTCACAGTATTTAAAAACACATTGAACTTACTCTATGATTTTTTTTTTTGGTAACTTAACCATTAGATCACAAAGCTGAACTACTAACAAAATGTTTTATGCAGGTATCTATAAAAACAGAAATTCATGTCAGAGCACCATCCTTTAAATAAGTCAGTTAACTTTAATACTCTGTAACACTTCTCTCTTCATTGAGGAACTCATCTCTGCCAATACCAAACCCCAGTACTTAGTAAAGCTGAATGAGGAAGCAACACAGTTCAGCACTGCACTTCTCTACGAGCCCTCAGATGTGGGACCTCCGAAATCCTCATTAAAAGCATAATAGTGGACACACAGTATGAATGCATTGAACTTTTTTTTTTAAGCCTTCTTGTTTTTCTACTTTTGTACACCCAATGTATACAAGAAGCTGTTTATAAACACCAGACCTGAGTTTGCATTTGTGGGTACAATACAGATCAAGTGATCAAACTATGGATAGAACACACAGGAGATGTTTACGAAAGCATACGGCACAATCACACTGAAGAGAGACTAATTTTAGCATTCAAGATCTAGCAAGTTCCAGCAATTTTTGGAGGTTGATGATTATTGTAAAGCATTCCTAAATCTCTTGCCGCTATCCTTATGCGTATCAAGATCAATATGACACAAATGAGACACAGAAAGCCAAACTCTCTTCCTTTGGAAAACGTAAACTCAAGTGCTGGAGTCTTTTCCCAGCACTTTCAACAAAACAAAACAAAAAAAACCCCAACCAAAACCCCACAAACCAAAGTAAGTTATAGTACCCTAGAAAAAGACTCAGAAGATTGGATGGCAAACTAAGAACCTAACATGCCATTGACTACATACAAAATATTTTGCTGATTTTTTTTTTTTTTAAATTTGAATTAATTCCATCTCACTGCCTAACACACATTAAAGAAAGGCACTAGGGAAAAAAGTTGTCAGATTTTATCTACAGGAAAAACATTAAAAAAAAAGTCTGTCATGTAGGAGACTTCAGCTTTACTAATTACTTCCCTCATCCTAGACCTAGAAGATCTGATGATATGCCTTTTTTTCCCAGGGCATGTACTCTTTACCTATCATTTGGGTTTAGACCCATTTTTATCCACAGTTTAGACTGAAACCCCCCTGAAGTGGCTGAGATCTACCCAACCCACCCTATACTCTACCCCCTCCACTGGGGAGGGGCAGTAAATTTTGGCAAAGAGGCCAGGGGTGACAGCCATGCTGATGCAGACAAGGCAGGCAAAGGGTTCCAATCCCTAATAACCTTTGCACCACCAAGAGCAGTAACCACCCGTAATAGCGTCCCCAACTATTTTAGTACATGCCATCATCTCTGAGGACCATCTGACTATTAGGAAAGTTGTAAAAGTGAGCCAATAAGAAGAGCAGAAAGAGAGAAGTGGTGTACCTGCAGAACAAGACAAAGCAAGACACATGAGAACTGGATAACTGGGGACTTTCAAGCCACAACTTAAACGCATTTATGTTTGGGATGCTGCAGGGACTCTGCCTTCTTCCTCTGTGCTGACCACATGCAGCCTCCTTGTACCAACGCTGGCACTCAGCTGATCACATGGTGGACCTGTGCAGGAATTTAAACAAGCAGAAAGCTAACTCTACCAAAAGAAAAAGAGAAAAAAGTGAAATTTCCTGTTGATTTGATTCTTTAAACCAGTTCACCATGAGGTCAGACAAGCACTTATGCCACTGCAAGGGGAAAGACAGACCACAGCAGCACATTTATCTAAATAGTGCTCTAAGCCAGTGGAACTGTGCGCACTTTTCTGTTCTCAAACTATCATCGTTGCATCTGTATGTGTGAATCCACTTTCACATTCAGAGTGACACCCCAAATCTTTCTCTTCTTTTGCATTTGCACCTTGGGGTAGGGGAGGAGGAAGACAAAGATAAATTTACTGTAGGTAGGAATTAGCTGTTTGTATTAGTTAAGAGTACTGGAGTTTTAAAGCATAATGTATGAACTTCTATAGCCAAAATATCTGAACACTCACACTCTTTACAAACAAAATTAAACAGGGATTAACAATTTACAGAACGAATCAGAAAGTTTTACTTACTTATCTGGAACAATGTAAACTGACTGAACAGTAATGACTCACATGCTAGACAGTAACACACACACAAGAAAAAGTGCGCTCTTCCTTTGGAGCTTGGATTTGAGCATCAGTGCAGAACAGTGGAATTCCTCAAAAGGATGTGTTTTCTCTGCGTGGCCACCTTACCTACCAGTGCTTCCTGGCAATAGGCCTGTTTTGCTCAGATACCTTGAACAGTTCTCTAACCATCCTCAGACACCCAGCAGAGCCATAGGAATCAAAGGACAGCCTCCGTGATAATCCCCACCCAAATCCAATTTCCACTAAATTGCTGTAGATATCTTTGGGCATCTGAAATTTCAGAGTTGTTCTTTAAAGCATAGCTATGACTTATCAAACTTCCCCTTTACTGCCAAAATACCTGGAAGGAATGCGCACACGTAAAAATTTTGTCTGAAAGGGTACGAACATGCAACTTCAGCTGCTTGCAAGTGAGCATGATGCAGATGTGCCAAATATAAAACCAAAACAAACTCAGAGGTTCAAGTTGAGCTGCAAGATTTCTACTCATTCAGAATGAGCAGCTTCTCAACCTTATTTCATACCATGCAGGTTTAGGAGATTACAATCTTTGCCTTTTATTTATATTTTCCTCTGGAAGTACTCTAGACTGGCACTCATAAGCAGTTGCTTCTGAAGACATTCCTGATCTTGTAACATTTTGAGAACAAATCCCTGACCATTCATGGGCCATGAATATGAGTAGTCTGCTGTTCCACATAATCATAGAATGGTTTGGGTTGGAAGGTACCTTGAAGATCATCTAGTTCCGACCCCCCTGCCATGGGCAGTGACACCTTCCACTAGACCAGGTTGCTCAAAGCCCCATCCAACCTGGCCTTGAATACTTCCAGGGATGGGCCAGCCACAACCTCTCTGGGCAACCTCTTCCAGTACCTCACCACCCTCACAGTAAAGAACTTCTTCCTAATATCTAATCTAAATCTACCCTCTTTCCATTTAAAACCATTAGCCCTCATCCTATCACTACACTCCCTGTTCAAGAGTCCCTCCCCATCTTTCCTGTAGGCCCCCTTTAAGTCCTTGAAGGCTGCTAATAAGGTGTCCCTAGAACCTTCTCTTCTCCAGGCTGAACAACCTCAATCCTCTCAACCTATCCTCATAGGAGAGGTGCTCCAGCCCCAGATGATCTTCATGGCCCTCCTCTGGACTCCCTCAAGCAGGTCCATGTCTTTCTTACGTTGGGGACCCCAGAACTGAACACAGTACTCCAGGTGGGACCTCACAAGAGCGGAACAGAGGAGCAGAATCATCTCTCTTGACCTGCTGGCCACACTTCTTTTGATGCAGCCCAGAATGCGATTGGCTTTCTGGGCTGTGAGCACACATTGCTGGCTCATATTCAGTTTTTCATCTGCTATTACTCCCAAGTCCTTCTCCGCACGGGTGCTCTCAATCCACTCATCACCCAGCCTGTATATGTGCTTGGGATTGCCCCAGCCCATACGCAGGACCTTGCACTTGGCCTTGCTGAACTTCATGAGGTTTGCACGGGCCCACCTCTCAAGCCTGTCAAGGTCCCTCTGGATGGCATCCCTTCCCTCCAGCATGTCAACCGCAGCATGACAGAGCTCAGTTGTCCATCACTTATGGCACACCTCTAAACAGCAACATGAAGCCTGTAGTTCATTAATACAGCTTCTAAATTAATATTTTAGGAGGTATTTTCAAAAGAAAGCCAATTTAGAGCCTAGTTGAATCTTAATCACCTTCTAACAACGCTGCAAGATATTGTTACTCAAGTGCCACTTTGACAACCATGCAGCCATCTACTTCAGCAACCTGGCACCCATGAATGAAGCCAGCCATATGAACAGGTCAACATATGCTTTGCAACCGATCATGATGCGGTACAGCACCCTCGATGAATAACTGTAAACAAAAGGGAAGGAAAATTGGGTTTTTCTATTATCCCCATTCTTCTAGTGGGAACACATGATTTACTAAAGACATTCTAATTTATGAAGATACAATTTGTAGAAACACTGCTTTATTTACTAAGAGACCTGCTGCATGCTGCAGATATCCAAATGCTGCACTGACACAGGGTGGTCCAAATTCAGTTGACCCTGCTTTGAGAAGGCTAGATCAAATGACCTCCTGAGGTTGTTTCCAACCAGAACGATTCAACAAAAGCTCCTGTACTTTCTCATGTGGGGAACACAGTGAAAAACTGTGCCAGCTCTCACACAGGATTTGTATGGGGGTTGACCTGACACAAGTAAGCATGAATGATAAAATAAGTCTTAAGGGTCCAAAACTCAGTTTTCCAATGATCCATGGGTGCAAAGACTGATGTTTTACAATTGTGATCAAACTCCCCCATCCAGCATGGTGGCTGCTTCAGTTTGGTGAGAACAGGCTTGAAGTGCTACAGAACTTTCCTCCATTAAAATGAATTTGTAACATTTTGAGCATGATGTCTCCATTGTATTTGCTTTTTTAAGCAAACTATAGGTGGTGCAGATGTACAAGCACTGCTCATACAGTAACTTTGTTTCCTGATGAGTACAACACCCTGGTTAAGTTATCCTTTGAAGCGTACAACTCCCACTCAGGTCAGAGCTATACTGCCATTTCATTACCAGCTGTATTGGGTCACTATAATCTTGTTTCTGTTCAAATGAAAGGAGGAACTGTTTGAAAAGTAGATAAGGTAATTACTTTCTCTTCTCCGTCTCTCCAGATTCTCAGTTAGTTGATCTTTACCTCTTGCATCTTTACTGTGTTCCCATGAGTACCATTCTCTTGTAATCACCACTGTAATCATCAAGGACTCAAGTCCTTCAGTGGGACAAGAGTAGACCCAAGTCTGGACCAAGTTAATCAGTAGCAGGAAAGAACATATGCAATACTTTAGATGGAAATGAGTCTTGTTATTGAATAAGTTTAAAATTAAAGATGTCCTCCTGACAGACCCTACTGATAAGAAAAAAGGACTGGGGAAAAAAGAAAAGCACACTCACACTTGAAATTCTTCAATTCTTGAATGGATGCTTTAAGTACAGATGGAAGAAATGTACTTTTGGTGGAATAAACACAATCTTGTATAAATCTGCCAAAGTAATCAGTACTTGCCAGATGTCACTTTATCCCAATAATTTAAGACATTCCTTAGCAATGGTGCAGTAACATTTTATGGGACAAGCCAAAAGCAAGTCAGATGAACAGATGCAGCTTAAGCATAATCTATAAATTGAGTATGAACAATTCAAGAAAAAAAAATGGATTTTTTTTAAGTGACATTTTTTGCCTTCGTTAGGGTACAGATGTTTGATTAAAGATGTATTTGGTCTTAAGGGAGAAGCTTCCAAAGACATTGCCAGTAGTAGTCCAAAGTTGTTAAGTCTGATTATTTTTACATAAGGTAAATTTGCCCAAGAGTTGCCTTCATGAAATATCAGCTTAGAAGAGTTAAGAACTTCAGAGCTGGAAATGCTACAGAAAATGGCCTTTTTCATTTGTTTAGATCTTCATTTTGTTTTATGAGCTAGGTTTCCCAGCGGTACTACATACTTCTGTGAAGCATTTTGTCCAGATGCTGCCCTGATGCACCATATGGTGGCTTTACAGAAGCAGCTCACAAACTAGGTCCATCAAATGAACTCAGTCCTACTGGGGGGGGAAGACAGCCAGTGGCACCAGAGCTATACATTCTATGGAAAGGGACAGGGAATATCTTAGGTTTTCATTAAAAAATGGCTTTATGAAACAAAGAGGTGCTGTGTGGAGACAGCAGTCTGCAGTAGTCATTCATGTAATGTCAGCCCTCCAGTGAACTAACTTGAGCTTCCAGAAGAAAAAAAAACCACCACAACCCTGTCCTTGCTTTTCAGTGCATTTTGTCTTATTTCAAGAAACGTTTCTGACATTTGGTAGAAGCTTCAGTGAAGGGGATAGAGCTGTCTATCTTTTAAAGAGACTTTTTAAGATTGAAGCAACACTGAGATGAGAATAATTTTATTTACATCACTAGGCTTTCTTAGAGCTAACAATCCTGCCAAATCTTAGCTTGCTTTCATCACAACACAAACATTGAACTTTGGAATATCAACTGCAAACTGTTGCCTGTACTGTCAGTTTTTTGTATTCCTGTACTACTCTTTACATATCGGGGTACAGACAGCACGTTATCTACTTGGAGGTGAAAGAAGTGTTACCCAATCAATATTAGCTTCCAAAATTTACGCTAGGAGACTTAAAAACAAAAATCCCACATGACCACAGCCTGTCATCCCCTGAAGGCATGTGTCATGCTGCCAGACATGATTAGAATGTGATAAGAAAAGAATTTTAAAAACACTAAAGATCATGTACAGGAAGCAGCTTCAGGGTTATGACTTATCAATCCAATCTATTTCTAGCTTTGTAATTAATAAGAAGTGGTCAGTCAGACAAAACATTCCGTTAGTACTTGCAGTAAGACTTATGTATATTCTAAGTTCCAAATAAAAGTATCTGTATTTTTAAACGCAAAGCATATTTGTTAAGAAACCTTAGTCATTATAAGGAATAAACTGTTCAAAAAGTAAGGGCCAGTTCCATTCCTCCCTTGTTCTGAAGGTCTCTCTATTTGTCAATCATACCCATTACTGGGCAAAATTATTTCTAGCTATTTGTTATTCACACTCTTTTGGTGTAAAATATGGGCAACTTTGATGCTTGAAGGCAGTTTCTTGAGCAGGTTGCTTAAGACCAAGAGGATCACAGGCATTACACACTTTATCATTACATACTGAATCCTGAAGTGCTCCAACTGCTGCTGATGTTCAAAGGACTGGCATCTCAGATGCAACTACGTTGTTTTTAAAAGTTCTTTTTTTTAAACTTATCATTCAGGCATATTTGAAGCTGTGCATCATCTGATGAGAACTGAATGCTAATGCAATAATAGTCAAACATTTGGGGCTTGGTTTCCTTTTTAAAAGCAGTACTGCATCACCGAGCACTTCTCTATGGCAATTTTGATGCCTCGTGATCACACAATAAAACTAGCATCAGGGCTGAGCAATGCTTCACTCAAAGCAAGGCGTCACTTAAGAGACATCCCATTTTCTAGAAGCGCATAGGAGTTGACCCTTTTTACTTTTCAGTTGGGGGTGGTGGTGGTTTGTTCTTATTTACTCGCCCTTTGCCACTGGCTAATGAGTACTTCCCAGACTGCGCTTATTTGTACATATTCTGCACCAGTAAGTCCTGCAATTCAGAAATGTATTTTTGAGAGTCTCTCATTACACGTTGAGTTTCAATCCATTTTAACACTTTATAAGATGCTCAGCACCACAGACCTAACTCCCTGTCACCCAATGGCCAAGTTACATACTAGGTAAAGTACACTTCATAGCAGCTCTTGCTTCTACGTCCTTATATTGCGCTTTTGCCCAGTCAAGAGACAATTGGCAATGTTCTCTGTTCAAATGCAGAACAGGATGACAACAGCAATAAAAGAAACCTTACAGAAGGCCCAGGAATTGCTTCATTTTTTCCAATATGAGAGATTGGACAGCGTGTTCCCATCAGCAGCTTACTCCTCTAACAAACCGAAAAGCAGGCGTGAACGACATTAAATAGGGACTGCTAGAGACATACAATTAAAACCTGACATTCTTCTGCAATTATAGCTTCTTAGGACAGAGAAGACAGTAGCATCATATAGAAATAGCTGTATTTAGAGTCCGCGTATAAATTCGTCAGCAACAAACAACTGGGAGGAGAGGATGTGGAAGAGAAAGGCAGAAGGAAGACAGAAGGATTCCTCGAGGAGGTTAAACTGCTGCCACACACAAATACCCCGTTAAACACTGACCAAGGGTTTGTGTGCCATGTGGGAGAATGTTAATTGTTTACAGGTACTCAGGGCTGGACGACTTGGATGAATACCAGGAAGCAGCGTTGAGAAAGTCCATTGTACAATTAAGAAGGGAGAGGAATCGCTGAAGGAGGCACTTTCATTTAAGCCCATCCTGCTAGTTCCTAACCTAATTATTTACCACTGAGGGTTTCCTTTCCCAAGATTGAATTCAAGGAACAAAAAAACACCCCTGAAAGAATGTTTTCTTTCTCTTGCGGGGAGAAAGGTACAACAGGAGACACGTCTTGTTTGGTGTAGCACTAACCAGTATTTGTAGAAGATAAAAAAAAAAAAAGCCCTGGTCCATTTGAGAACGGCTTCAACACCTGTCACTCAGGTGATTCATTATTAGCACCTATGTCTCACAGCCCCATCAGAAGTCCACAAAAGCTAGCAACACTTTTCATGTTAACAGGATAATGCTTACAAGAACTTAGCTAAAAACTCTCAAACCATATGCCTACAATTCTGAGAAATGACCGTTCCCTTTTTAAACAATATTTTGGTCAAGTTGGCCAGATGCTTGAGTTCTGCACTGCCAGCAATTCCTCCCCATTTCTTTTCTACAGAAGATGTTCTGAATGCTTATTTATTTTGCCTGAGTGTAACATCCCACCTGAAGTCTCAGCGGCCTCCTGAGGTGCCCCTTCTCCTTCCAAGGCCTTTAGAGGGAACCTGTGGCAGCCACAGCCCGCATCCCAAGCAGGATTAATCCGCAGGCCTGAATTTAGCACCTGCCCATCCTTCCTTCAAAAGGAGGACCAACAGTTACTGACCCCAAACAGCTTCTTCATGATTATCAACAAAACACATTTCTCCGGCAGTCTGGGGCAGGCCTATCTTGCTCCCATACCTTCAGGACAGGCTCACTTCAGCGCAAAAGCTCCCCAGGAATGAGGGCGATGAGGAAGCACTCCTTCGGCTATTCGGCAGAGCCCATTTTTTCCTCCCTCTGCTGTCTCCAGGCCTGGCTAAACTAGTTTGAGCAGCTTATGGGGGGGGGGGGGGGGCGCCTAGAGAAAAAACATCAAAGTGCTTGCTTTTCTTCTGTCGTCTCCTGTGCTTGTGGAGGGGCTGTTCTTAGGCTCCTGCCTCCGTCTACACACTCCGACCACTGACACCCTCACGGAGCTGCCACCGCAACAACAGGCAACACACATCCTCGTCCTGCCAGAGGGTCTTCTGGGGAGCGAAAGCCTGCTGAGGAAAAGCTCGCTCTCCAGGCACGGAGTGCCACAGCCTGCCGGGCTCCTGCCGTACCCCTCCGGTCAGCTGGGGCAAGCCGAGGCCGAAGGCTTCGTTTCACTTCACATTCTCCAGCTCTACCTGCAAAGTCACATCCACTTTCTCCCGACAGCAAAAAAAAAAAAAAAAAAAAAAAAAAAAAAAGCAGCGAGATGTCACCCCAAAAGATGTGCATCTAAACGTATCTTTGAGTATATGGGCTGGGACCTGCAAGCTTGTTCCCTTTTCCTTTGGGTTTCAGTACAGTTTTGGACAGTGGCAAATTAACACAGAGGCACAGCAAGCAGAGGAACGGGGGAAAAAAAAAATTCCTCCATTTTTTGCAGCGGCAGGTTGCCGTCTGTCCTTCAAATCCATTTATTTCACTCATTTCAAGCAGGATTCTAATAATTTGAGGGAAATGAAAAAGCACGCTCTTTATTTTGCTCCCAGCGTCACAGCGAACAGGTCTTTTAGAGGAATCCGAAACTTCACTCTTGAAATACAGTCAGGCAGAAGCGCTTCGAGTGCCACAAAAGCACACCGAGAAAAAAAAAAAAACCAAACCAAACCAACAACAAAAAAACCCGCGGCGTCGCTTCCAACACCTTCTCCCGTAGGACCGGCTTCCCACAGCGCCCGGCGGCGGGCAGCGGGCTCACCGCCAGCCTACGGGCGCCATCTAGCGCCGCTCCCCCTCTTTTCTGCCCCCGCTGCCCCGAGCCGCCCCTCCCGCCCTCGTTTCCTCTCAGGCTGAGGCGAACGGCGAAACGAGCTCTCGTTATCGTTCTGTCCGGCTAGAAACGAAGCCACCATCACAAGTCACACCAACTCCGTGCGGCTGCAACGGGTGAGGCGGGGAGAGGCCGTGGCCTTTTTCCACCAGGCCCCCACGGGAAATTGAGAGCGGCCAGAGCCCTAACACCACAGGCCCTGAGCTTTCCGTACCCCATCAGTCAACTAGGACACCTGCCACCATCTTGGGTGTCTGGACACGGCATTTGCCTGACCAGACGCGGCTGCTACCCTCCTCATCGCGACGGCCTGCCTCTCAGCCCTTCCCTGGGGTCACCAGCTGCAGGAGAGCCCAGGCAGGCACCATCACGCTAGTCTGGTTTTCTTTGCAAAACCAGAAAGGTAGTTGGAGCTCAAGCCCCATATTTCAGTATTTAAGTGAAAATGTCCAGGACTGTCACTAACTCTACATATTTTTCATCTATGCAGTTTCAAGGTGACTGTCCTCAAGCATCTCTCCTGCAGGCAGCCAGCACAGCACTGACTTGAGATCCACCTGCACCTTCTCAGGCAGGTACACTCTGCCCTCCATGTTGTTAACACGCCTTCCCGTGCCGGCCCAACAGCTACAGAAACGCTTCAGTTTTGGAGATGCGGATCTCAGGCTTTCTTATAGAAGTGTGCTTGGTGCTCATCTATTGCGTTACCGGTGCAGCGTGTGCAGACAGGCTCATGTGTCTTCCAAGATGTTTTTCTTAGGGGCCAAATTCATAGCTGTACCAAGCTGTGTGCATACTTCAGTCAGAAATTTAGAGACAGTTGTTTTGCAGTGTGTCCTGCTGGTACTTATTTTATTCCGCAAAGTATCGCAGAACAAACTAACTTGCAAGTGAGGGCTGGAACTGTTCCACAGGAAAGAAAAAATTGAGGCTACCAGAATGCTGTTAGACATCAATGTTACAAAATTGTCTTTAGCTAGTAATTTTGGAATGCTGTCAAGAAATAATCTTTTCTACGTACCCTTCCACAGTGTACCAATTTTTAATCATTTTTACCTTCCTTAAACAGGACACAGTTGGATAAAAACTAAGAGGCTGCTGGCATTATTTAAAACATTGCTTTACTTCACCCCCCCACCACCACTTTTGTCCTTAACACATGCATATTCTTAAAGAGTTTTAAACACTTTCTTACAGTGTACACTATGACATGCACCTGTAAATAAACAGAAGGATTACTCAAGAGTAATCTATTCACACTCCTGACCCCATACATTTTTGCTTACTGCCACAGAAGACACAGGTGCTAAGCATCTATCAGAGGCCTCTTGTCAGAAAGCATTTGTGTGAGAAAAAGCTAGCTTTTAAAGATGCCTGGAAGAGGTACACAGTGACCTATTCAGTAGTCATAGTTTTTAGGATACCTACATACAAATCAAGACTGCAAGCAAATGGCTCTGGAATGATTTACTAGAAGTACTGCTTCCTAAATTTTACCTTGGGTTTATTGCTACCTCCAAAACAGATTTATGTCTTGCAGAAGTGTTGCACCATCAGGTCTGTATTTTGTGGTGACAACCCCTCAAAACTCTCTCTAAACAAGTTCAAGCTCTGATCTCCAAATACATCTCCATTTCCTGAGGTCAAGTCTTATGCCACCAGTTTCACAACAGGCAAAAAGTTACTTAAGTCTCCTCAGAGACTTTAGTCACCAACCTTATTACATGATACTGTCTTTGACTAGTTGTCAACCACAACTAATAAACAGCCAGAAGCATGCTCTTCTATTCCCTTATCTTTTTCAATGGAAGCTGCTTCATCCATGAAACCGATCAGGTGCTTCATATTGCTTGGCAAAGCTTTCAGTCCTTCATCAAGCTTGCTGTATATACCAATTTGCATTGGAGACTAATTTTTCCAGATATTCTCATACTCCAGCCACAGCACCCTTTTGTTTCTCTTGTACCCGAAGATGACTTCGCACACCAGACCTTATGCTTTGAAAGTACTACCAAAAGTAGTTTCTCTTCCAGACATGCATTGCAGCCTCCACAGTAATAACTCTCAGAAGAGCTTAAAAATGCTCCAGGAATGGTATAGCAGAATGAGTCCCAAAGCTATCAGATTAAAAAAGAGTAAAACCTGCCACCCCCTACACATCTCTGCATTCAGAAGGCTGTCAGTTCCCTAGTCCGCAACAAGGACTGCTCCACCAGAACAAAGCTGAGAAGCTTCCAGCTGAGAAAAGTTTATTTGATCAACAAGCATACATATCCCTATCATACACACTTCTCTGCCCCCCCCCCCCCCCATCAGCTATAGGCAAGCACTACTGCACACAATCACAGCAGTTCACAGCAGCAGTGGTTTAGTCTCCATCATCATGCTACCTCACTGCTGGACAGCTATACTTCAAAAAAGCCACAGTTAAAGCAACAATCAATTCACTATGATAAACGCTCGAGTTTTCCCATGGTAAGTAATGCAAAACCTAGCAAGGACACAGGAGAACTTGCTATTGGAATCAATAGCTGTAGTCAAGAGGTTGGAAGCCCGTTGCGCATCACCTCTGTGACTGGGAAGCCACATTGAAGATGGAGGTCTGCAACACGACAACCTCGTGCAGCACAGCAAGCTTCTGTGGAATCTTCTGTCCCTGGTACTTCCTGATACATAAGGCCACCACATACTAGCTAAGCAACCTTGTGACTTTTTTGGGGGGAGTGGTGGATTAAAGTTGAAGGGAAAAGCTCAAGGACTGAACAGCACAAGAGGCTAAACACCACAGGGTTTTCACTCTCATCATAATCAAGTTAGAGATAAAATTTAAGCGATAGACTAAGCCTACCACATTCTTCAAGTTTAAAGAGACTCCCTTGTGGACACCTGCGATTTGCTACTCAAGCAGGAAACAAAAATTCAAATAAACCAATAGATCTACTCCAAGTTAGAATACATTACAAGAGTCAACTATTTCACATTATTTTTTTAAACTATAAAAAGAGGCAGTCAAAGCAACGTTTCAGTTAGGTAGAGAATGCTGCATTAATTTCAAAAACTAAATAGTGGTAAAGTTGGAGTCTGTTGCAGTGGTTAATGAATGAGGTGACTGTTTTCAAAGATATCCACACATGTACAGATCATAGCTAGCATGAACAGTTTTTACAGCACTGCTGTATAATCTCATTCAGTTATTTGACTACTGATGGTAATTAAGGACCAGAATCCATTGCCAAAAAATAAACAAATGTGAGCAACCACCAAAACTTAGGCAATGGCAGAAATTGTGTGTGGCTATTCCAGGTTTATTGCCAAGTACTTAGCTGTTCAGAGAAAATCTGAAGTTAAAGTAAGTTCTTGCGTAAGTACAAAATCTAAGATTGGAGCCAAACACTTTACAAGCACAGGAAAAACAACAATAACCGAGAAAGCCTGTTTATGTAGAATTAGTATCTTGAACCTGGATAATGAGGAATAAGATTCACAGGTCAGAACTACAACAAGATTCACAGATCGGAACTACTACAGCAATAGAAAACCACAAAGAAAGTTTAAGTTGTATGGATAGAGCCAATCCAGCCTTCTTTCCTTCAGGACTTGCACTAGAATACAGCTACACCCCAGACTTTTTGTAGGATCTGACCCTAGTAAGGTAAGTACTTTACCATGCATATTGCTTGTTAACTACCAAAACTCATGTAGTAGTACTGAGGTATTAAATCAAAGAAATGTGCATCATGATTAGGGGTGCTAGCTGTAATGTATTATATATGAAAATGAAACATTATGTACGAAGAGAAACAAGCATAGCAACTGATATCTACAAACTAAAGTCACAGTGGCACATTGAACAATTTTAGGTTAACCAGACTCACTTAAAAATAGAAACCAGAGGCTGGGCTCTTCTCTCACCCCATTTTACATGTCTTTACTTCCATTGATTTCAAGTGGAGTTCTTCACAATTTATGCCATTGTGAGAGGAGAATCAAGCCTTGTGTGTTTGAAAGGAAACAGCAGACATGTTTCCCACCAGAGTGTAGGGGGAGATTTTTAAAAAAAAACATAAGTATATGAACTGTGAAACCAATAGAGTACACAAGCGAAGGCAGGCAAAGAGGCTCTAGCTGGGGGTGGTGGTGGGGAACTTGCAGCTTATCCAGGGTTTTTTGAAGACTTGGGATTGGTATTAAGAAGTCAGAAGCCCAGTCATGAAACCAGCTTTAAAATAAGATTTTAGAAATAAGTATTTTCTTTCCACAGACACCATTGATTTATATTTTCCTACAGTTATTCCATAAAATGAGGAGTAGGTCATTTTCTTTGCTAAGGACAGAGACTTTCAATTCCCAGAAACTGGGAGGCTGGGGAGAGGCCTGAACTATTTACATCACTAGAAATGGTGCCTAACCATCACTCACACCCAAGCTCAAACTGATGATCTTCCAAAACCCTCCAGGATCATCCGGACAACTAATATTACAGTAGGTAGAAAGAGCACCACTCACGACTGGAACTCAATTCAGACAAAGGACTAGATGATTTACAGGTGACAAAACCACTTCATGGTTTGGACCCATGGCACAACAGAAGCTGCAGCTTTATGGTCTATTTTTTGGGGTAGCAGCACATGGTTAGGAAGCTCCTCTTTCACCACCCTGGTGAGCAACTCTGTGTACTAACACAATCCTTGTACCAGTCTGTGCTGATTTGGGAAGCTCACTTAAAACAAAAAGCAAGAAAACTCCCAAACCCACAAACGTTTGCAAACCACCTCCATGTCCCTGCTCAAGCTGCACCAGCACAACTAAGTGACAGTGCAAGGGAAATAACTTGAGTATTTTACAGACGGAATACAGACTTACTATATTGTTTTATCAGGTTTATATACCACAGAAATGCAAGATTGAAGTAATTCATACTCATTCAGCATCCAACACTGACAGAATATTACTGTAACTGCCTGTTTGGAAATGCTTTTCCCCCCACATGTGCACAACTGGTGCCGCAGCTCACATACTGGTTTGTAAGTCTCCCCCTGCACTCCAGTAGGAAGACGTGCCAGCAATTTCCTTTTAAAAACAAGTCTAGATTCCCTTCTCACAGTTGCATTAAATATTGGCTGATTTAATACATGACAAAGCAGGAAGAAGGTAAGTGCACAGAATTGCATGAAGGAGAATGACTGCTAGCTGCAGAAAAAAATGTTACATAATTCAAGATATACCTGCTGATTTTCATGAGACCTGTTCTTTCAAAGCATTAGTCTCCTTCCAGAGGCCATGGGAAGGCGGAAAGAGACCCAAGAACAAACACATCTGCCCTTGAATATCCAAATTTGAGTGTTTCAGAGTTAGTTTAGATGCTGAACACTGACTTACACATCAAAGTAAGGGAAAAAAAAAAAAAGCCTTACATGAACAGAAGCCTGGTATCACCTCAATTCCTAAAATAAGGCCACCAAGTATACCTTTCTACTATACCACAGTCAAAGCATCCTCATCATAGCAGTACCTCTTTACAGCATCAGCTCCAGGCTAATAAGACATCAACTAATAGGTCAAAAAGGTTCATAAACAGCTACAGTACGAGACAGACAGGGAGACATTAAAAACTAACCTACCAAAATTACAGCCTAAAAGATGGCAGATTCAGAACTAGGCATAGAGCTCTGAGTGTCGGGAGATTTTGCAAAGGAATCTGAAAAGCAATAAATCTGCAGCAATGAAACAGATGCCTGCTTGTCACTGTGGTCACTTCAGTTCAATCAAATACCTGCATTGCTCAAGTTCAATATGTTAACAGCTACCCTGAAACTGTAAGAGCTGTTCTTGCATGAAATCAAGAGTTTTATATAACTGGAAAAACATATATTGAGAAAGAAAAGGCCTATTAGCCTGGACCACTGAACTACAGTTTCACACCACCTGAAATCCCCTGGAAAGATTGTTCAAGCAGATTGTCTGTATAAAAGGTCAGGAGGTAAAGCTTGACGTTTACTAGATTCACAAACAGCTAAATCAACCATTCAGCTCACTAACCTTCTCGGCAGCACCGTGAGCGCTTCCACAGCTTTTTGGCTGCTCGTGCTTGAACGCAACAGTGGTGCATACGGCTCCCTCTTACCATGCGGATGCTCTCTCCAGCCTCACCCTAGTACACGGCTCACTTCCCCAGAGCCTCCCACAAAAGGGGACTCACACTCTCTGGGATCCAGCTGCAGAGAAGAGCTGCCATAACACAACTGCTTGCTTTCTTAGGCAGTTCACATTTCTCCTGACTAGTAGTGGTGCCTCCTAGTAGACACCGTCTGAAATCCAAACCTGCACCGAGCTGCTAAGAGGACAGAACAAAGCTGCATCCTGGGTAACAACATTCTTACCAGGCTGGAAGGTATGTACTTTTCTGGTAGATGAGAGCCTGGTCTGCTTCCTACGTGTTTGGCAGTACTCTAAGACGTTTGTTGGCTATTGGCCTGCCAAGCTGTTTAGGCTTATAAGTTCCTTTGCACTCTCTTTATACTATTAATTTTGTTAAATGTAAACATATCCTCTCTGTATCTTATTCCCATATTCCATATGCACAGGACGAACTCATTTCAGTCCTAGGATGAATGGGAACTCAGTATTTATCACACAGATCCACCATGCTTTGCAAACAAGACTGAAAAAACCCCCTCTCGCAATGAAGTTATCCATATGATCTTTCTGATGAGCAAAGCATGAGGAAACAGTTCAAAGCTCTCAGAAAGCCATATGTATACTTTTACAAAAGACATCTGCAATTCACTAGCGAGATTCTAGACCTAGCATAATTCATTTAGCAGTCTGTATACAGAGATGCAAATACACTAGGTTCAGACATTTCTTCAATAACTTCAGAAAAGTCGTTTTAAAGTATATAAATATTCACACTTTGAATAGTCATCTCAGCATGCGAAGCTTTTATTTTTCCTACAAAAATACCGATTCCTGCAAGGAGGCTGAAATAAAGTAAAAATACATTAGTCCTAAAGTATGTACACAAACACATGCAATTTCTTTACATAAACACTTTTGAACTTCTGGGTGATTAACTGTAACACTTGATTACAAAAAGAGATCTTTAAAAAACATCTTCACTAATCACGCACTAATTTTTAACATACTTGAAAACAAGTCAGCTTTTACTGTGGTTAGACAAGTCGATCCAAACTTCAAAGTGCAAGGCGGCTTTCAATTTGTGCCACGGTTATTGTGCATTCGTGTTGCTACAGAAATGGGCCATGGGTGAGGGCAGTGTCCGACTAGCCCATGCGCTCGACAGGTTGAGCAAGAGTGCCTGGGTGCCTCGGTGGAGCCTCTTGCTGAGTTAGCACCACCTCTGTCACAGGAGTACTTCGTCCATGAAGAGATTAGGGGAGGATAAAATGGGTAAAACTGAACAATTACAGCACTTATGTCAAAGGTGGTTTACATTGCTCCAATGAGGAGCATGGGAATACAGAAGAGATGTGCGCTTTGAGGAGCAGTGCACCAGTATCTGTCTAGATACGTTTAAAGATTCAATTGCACAATTCTTAACAGGCAAGTTTTTAATTTCAGTCTTTTTAAGACTGGTGAGAGAAGATGCAGCTTTCCTACAGAACAAGAGGATGGAAGAGTCCTACCACGCAGCATGATCTGAAGTCTACCTTGCTACATTCATAGCTGCATCTATGTTCTTATTTTCTTTTTAAAACACTCAAACACCTTCAGAAATGAAGACGTTTGGACAATGAAGACTCCCTTTAAGAAAACTTAAGGGACTAACATCACCCTGCTTAAAAAAAAAAAAATCTCTAAGTTTATTATAAGCATCATGATATTGACATGCAGATTTTTAATCATGCTGGTTGCAATTATACAAATCAGTGATCAAATCCACCAAGAAGTCAGTTTTCATATACACCACATTAACACAAACATTAGACATGGATTTGGCATGTTGCCGTCAGAGAAGCCTAGTTCTGGAATCATGTAATGCTAAGATTGGGGCTACTTGATGCAAGATTAGAAGGCAACAAGCTCAAAAAGGTGGTTATAAAAACATCACAGGAAACAAAATTTATTTTAAATAAAAGCAAAGCAATCATATTTCAATATTTGGATGGCAGTTGGAAATGCTTTTTTGGCATGCAGCTACTCCACGAAGCCAATATTGTGTGTAACTGGAAACATTTCAAAAAACCAGAATTGTTACTAAAGTCAAAGACTGTAATTGCAAGCTGTGGGATCTGTGCTTAGATAAAAGAGGGGCAACTGAATAAAACTGTTACACATATAAACCTACAAGCACACTCCATAATACTCTTATCACTTTATTGCCAACTCAGTGGAACTAGAGAGCAAGGCGGGGGGGGGGGGGGGGGGGGGAGAAAAGGAAAATGAAGGAGAGAAGCACACACAGCACAACAGCAAGAGCCATCAGGTGCTATAAATCAATGTTTCAAACACAAACCTTAGACAGGAGTACATGACTTTGGTACAGAACAACTGAAATAACACAGCTCCAGCTTTTGTTGATGTGTAATCCACTGGAAATGAAAGGCCTGCCTGAGAGACTGTCTACCCCAGGTTTACTAGCTAGCAAAACAGTCTGAGCTTGATAGGTTCAACATTATCTTGAAAAGCAACTCACCAATCTTACAGTTATATTTAAGAACTTTTAAGGAGTTAGCTTTCCAGGCAGAGTTCCAAGAAAAGGTAAACTAGCAAAAAGCTGTCATTTACAGATATTTTAAAAATACTAAAAATGTTTGTATTGGCTCATACCCCTTGTATCTGAGCACTTCACTCATTTTGTACATTTAAAAAAGCCTCCTTGCACAAGAACGTGCTTGAAGTACTGTCGGTTTGTGCTGAGAAGTCATTTGCTCATTTAGTTTTGCCAAAAAAATGTATAATGTATTTAGCGCACAATACAAACAAGCAAAATACAAAGAGGAAGAGTTATAGCAGATCACTGGTGAGATTTTCTTCAGTAACCAGAAATATCCTTTGACAACGAACCAGCAGCCAAAGAGCTGTTTCTGTAAAAAACCACGTAATTTTGGCAAATATTGTGATCTGATAGTCCATCTGGGAATTTCTGCCAGAAGTGCCACGACTTCAGTGTGCTATCACTTGCAAAACATGTTTCTTCTCATCATTCTTCAGCCACAAGGTGGGAGGGGGAAAGATGAGCGACAGCTGTGCTGTATTCTTCCAAGCTGGTTCTTCCCACTATACAACTCCTAATCCAAACAATTTAAGCACACAAGTAAAAGCTACTCATTTCTGTAAACATTTCCAGGACCAGGACCTAAGCATGCATGGCTTACACCAAGCATTTACTAATGACTAGAGCTAACCCCAAGTTTACCTCCATTCAAAGAGCATAAGCAGAAAACAGTGCTGGCCAAACTGAAGCTTAAGGCTTAATACAAGGGGGTAAACTGATACCGATATAAGTCACTTGGTCATTATGCACCCATCTCGATCAAGTATTCTTAATGCAATATTGTATTATACAACAATTTTCCCAGAAACACAAATGATGCTTTGTAATTATTAAAAAAAAAAAAAAAGTAATGTTTCAGAGCATGTTTTTATACCCCAGCAGCAGGGATCTCTTTACTTTAGGATAAGGTAGTGGTAGAAAACAGAAACAAAACCCAGCTTGTCTGTTTGTTTTAAATGGACTTCACCACTGCACATACAATTAACTCCAGAATGCACAAGACAGCATCCAAAGCAAAGAGAGGCTTTAAATTTAAGCGCAACTCTCAGCCTGCTCGGTTAGAAGCCACGTATAGCAGCCGTTGACAATATATTACACAAGATCCGTATTACAAAGCAAAGGACTTTCAGGCTAGGATACAAAGGCTGCAGCATTAGAAAGGGTCAAAGCAATCTGCAAAGACATAATATGAACCAAAGCCATTTAAATTACTCTGTAAAATGGAGACGTTCATTAGCATAGAAAAGTTTCACAGGAAAACAATGACAAAGTAAAAGCCATCTGATTTTCATATGCTAATTAATTAAATATGCCAAATGCATTTAATCTCTTATTATAACCATAGGGGGAGACAGACCAAACTCTTGAAGTTCTGAAAAGCCAGGTCATTAGCGTGCCAAGTCGTTCTTCAGATCTCCTCCTTATATACAAATTTACATTCCCAACTTATTATATATGTAAGTAAAACCTGGCTCCCCCCCCTCCCACCCCCTCCATTTCTCCTTCTTTGGAAGACACTTGCTACCTCCTACTCCTACATTCTAAACGGCTTATTAAATGTTAGAAAGAACTCGTCTGCTAGGAAAAAAAACAACAAAAAAGCACAGAAGCCGTTTTGCCAAAAGCCTGAGTTAAATGCCCCAGTCCCCCTAAGATGTAGCACAAGCTAGTTGAAAATGAGATTAATAACATTCTTGCACATATGCATAAAAATCCACACATAGTTTGTCATCTTTCACTTTTAAGTTCAGATGACATTTCTAGCCATTTCTTGCCTTTCCAAACAAGAAAAGGATTCTGATGTTTACGTAAGGTTCTTCTTGCTTAATAAATCTTAAATCGAAACAGATTTTTTTTTTTTTAAACAATTACCTTCTTCAGAGTTATCATACTACAGGATATTAGGAAAAACCAGACTCTCCTGTTGCTTTTACCCACATCTGACTCCAATCTTAATAGTTTAGCTATTAACCCTGTAAGGTCCCCACACACGCACACCTTGCCCAGTTCATGTTAAAATTTTTATGTGACTGATCTGAGCTTACTCATTACAAAACCCTTTTGTTATACAGAAAGAGAGCAGCTCCGTGGACCTTGATTTACAGGACACAATTAACCGTGCTGTTGGCAGAACCGCACCAGCCCTGCTCATCCGGGGCTCTGCAGTGAGAAATGAAAGAATCTGTCACTGCAGGCAGACTAAACTGCTCTCCTTCTCTCCTCTCCCCTTCCTTCCCTTTCCAAGCCCACTCTGACCTGCTGACATTTGGCGATGAAAACCCGGCCGCTGTCATACACCCGTGCTGTAGAGCAGCAATACAAGTCACGATAACTCCTCCTCGAAATAATAATAATAATAACTAGAGCTAAAGGGGGAAAAAAAACCCCACATCCTACTAGAAAATCTCAGTAGTCACTCCGAGTTTACCATGCAAAACATGCAGTTTAAAGACCTCGGTTACCAGCTAAAGAGCGAAACCGGGGAACTTTGCCAGCAGCAACGCTAGCCATTTATTTTTGCCACCTTTTACGTTTTAGCACGTAGGGAATATGCATTGTTAACCTCTAAATCCTCTGTACAAACATTTCTCAGAGAGCTTGTAAAATATCCCCCCTCCCCGCTGCGTTTCCTGGCTCTCCGGTTGATGGCATTTAGAAACACTGGTACCGGCGGGGGCTTTATTTTGCTTTCCTCGGCCCCCCCGCCGGGGTCCAATGACAGATTCCTCTCCAAGGCCAGACCCGGTCCCCCCAGAGCTCAGACTCCAAGGAAGGCGACCTGGATCCGGCCCAGCCCGGCCGGATGATAGATAAATGGTGGCTGAATACATATGCCGGGGGAAGGGGGCTCCGGAGTGTCCGCCGCCCCTTCCAGAGCTCTCTTTTCCTTGAGGAAAGCTCCCGCATCCTTCACCCTCCTCTTCGGACCGGCGGCCCCGGTCCGCCGCGCTTCCCGCTGCCCCCCCCCCCCCCCAGCCCCGCTCTCCCCAGGCCCCGTCCAACAACTCCGGGCAGGACGGCGCTGCCGAGTGCCGGCTCCGGGCTCGGGGGGCTCCTCACGGGCACGTCCCGGCGATGTGAAGCCCGGGCGGGGCGCAGGACCCCCGCCGCAGGGCGGGATGCCGCGGGAAGGGGCTCCGCCGCCACCAGCGGTGGCACGGTCCCGGCGGCGGACGGGCGCCCCGCCGAACCCCACCGGGCGTCCCGCCGCAGAGCTGCTCATCCAACCCCTCTCCCTTCCCCGGCGAGCCGCCGGCTTACCGAACCACGGCGACGTATTCCCCGGTCGGCGAGGGGCGGCGGGGTCCCGTCACATCGACAAGCGGGGGAAGGCGGGGAACCCGGCTCTGCCCCGCGGAGTTAGCGCCGGCGGGACACCCGCATCGCCGGGGCAGCGTCGCGGAGGGGACCGACCGACCGACCGCTCGGAACCTCCTCCTCCTCCTCCGCCGCCGGCAGCCGCCGCGAGTGGCCGAGCCCCGCGCCCGCTCCCCGCCCTAATGGGGCTCCACCGCCCCGCGCCCGGGACGGCGACATGCGCGTTCCGCCGCGCCCATTGGCTACCGCCCGCAGCGCCCGCCAATCGCCTTCGGGCCGGGGCGGGCGGGCGGCTCGGGAAACCCGGCGGGGCGGGGCGGGGCGGGGCGTGCTGCTGTTTGAAGCTCCCGGTTTTCACAGGAATTGTGAAAACCCCGTTTGTCCCCCCAATTTGGGAAGGCCGGGGACGGGCGGGCCGCCCCGTCCGTCCGTTTCCCGCGGTCAGACGGAGCTCTGAGGCCGATCGCCGGCTCTCGCCGAGGAAAAGTGAATTAAAAACTTGCCCCGCTGATCCCTGCGGAGGTAGGCATTGGAGCCCGCTCCGGCTGTCTTTGCGGCCCGCGGGATGGTCGGTGGGTTGCGCATCCCCACCGATTGCCCCCGGGGCCCTTGCCATGCCCTCGCCCTCTCCGAGAGATTTGGCACTGCCCAAAGTAAAGCAACCCTGGTGTGAAGGTAAATAAGATGGCAGAACGAACGGGGTAGGCGTTAAAGGGACACGGAAGGAGCCAGGTAGATATTTAAATCCCGTCCCTTCTATTCTTAGGAGCACTTTTGGTATCAGCGTAAGCCATCGGAGTTTGCAGCCCCTGTTTCAGTCACTCGCACCTCACGCCCTTTAGGCAACGTGAATTGCGCTCCTGGTTCTCTAGTGGTCTCGCAGTGTTTAAATCCTTTATGAAAAAAAATCAAGCAGAAAGATGAGTAACAATGAAGACGCTTAACTTCGTGCTCTATTTTTTTCTATAGATGCAAATTGCAAGGTGAGGTAATTTTACCGGAGTGACTTCTAAGCGATCACAAACTCCCCCCACTTGGTGAAACAAATGTGTTTGGAGCCGTGAAAGCTTAATATAAAGCTGAAATTTGGTCTGTTGTCTGGCAGTGTCTCTCTCGATTCCCTGAACAAGGAATTATTTGAGGTTAGGAAATGGCAATTTGCCCTTCGTGTTTTGAAGCACATTGGGTTTTCCTGTGTTAGCAGAGTAAGTTTCTTATCTGGAATCCAATCTGGTCAAAATCATCTTTCTGTATGTGAAAAAATAAAAATGTATCTTACGGGAAACAACTTCAGACTACAATCCTAGGCTACATCTTTATTACCAGCAAGAGTGTTAAACCTACTTATCACCTTAAAAGTTTCAGCTGCAATCCTAACCCTGGGTGCTCTGCTCTGCTCTTTCCTTGCAGCCTGGATGTAGTATTGCCATCGCATTGCTGAACGCTTCCTTTAAAATCTTAACCAAGTCTGAAAATAAACACTTCCAGATTGCATCTGCATGGAATTTTTTGGAGAGAAAGCAAAAAGATGCTGGTACAGGCAGGTGAAACTTCAGAATAGGCAGCCTCCACCACTCTTGCCATCAAAATGAATTTGTATTTCTCCTGTAATTTAAGAAAAAACACGAAGGATGACGTAGAAGTGTGAAAAAATGAACACATTCTAAAGGGAACACGAAGAAAAGGATGGCAAAGATGGCAAAAGGGCTGCTTGTAGCCAACTACTGCTATGGAGCTGTTTGTCCCTTGTCCTCTGTTCTTCCCTGCCACCTCCTCAAGCATTTCTGTAGCACTTATCTCTAAGATCTAAATACATTTAGACTGTGCTGGCAGCATTGCATGATTTCCGTCATTTACTTCTTCCCACTTCAGGTTCCAAAGGCATAGGAAATAAGATTGCTTGGCTTTTAAATAACCTTGTCAAAGGTGTTTACAGTTGTATATTAGTAGATCTGAATCTGGAATGAAAGAATTTATGGCCAATGCAACTCTTTCAGGTTGTATATCTGTTTATCTGATCCTCACTTACAAATGCCTCTAATTAAGCTATAAACTCTTAGTTTCTACTTAACCATATGGGTAGCCGGGGAAGTTTGCTGCAGTAATGTAATTTACCTGTTCTACAGCCATGTCTGCAATGCAAATCCAGCATAACTGCTTTAATAGTGTTACAACCTGCTCTCTTTTTCACAACATGGACAGAAATAAAGCATGTCCCCATTACCAAGTGTAGTCCTGATGAAACAGCACAGTCAGTTTTCTCTTTGGACCTACGGGACTTTGTCTGTGTCAGGGAGAAAATACTCCCATAACCCTGCAAACAATAGGAAATAAGATAAAAAAATAAAATCTGCAAATGCAAGTCCTGGGGAAGGGGCTATAATAGTCTCCATCAATGTTTTTTGCACTTTCCGTGGGAGCTACTTGGCTCTCCTGTGACTTCATTGCATTCTACCCTCACCTACCATTTGCAGTTTTTAGTTGCATGCACTTTTCATTCAACTTGAAGTCTGGATAATTTGAGGATGGGGACCACTCTGCCACTGGAGTGGGTTGAGAGATGGTACAAGGAAAACTGGCATGTAAAAAGGGCCCAGAGTTACAATATCTGTTTGTATATCTTAAACTTTTATTAAATATTTCAAAAATACTTATGCAAGAAAAACCACATAAACTATGGATAAGCAAGTTTAAAAGGGGCTTGAGTCCCAGCTTTGTTACCTTAACACAGTAAAAACCCCAGCTTCCTTGGGACTGTTACCTATTGTATGAAAAATGTATTCTAAAGTATGTTCTATATTTAGGATTTTTCTCTAGAAAGTAGTGCTGACAGTTATCATGAATTTCCTGTAAGAAATGCAATTTTTGGCCTGTGTTGCAGGAGCTTAAAATTTAAAAATGTGAACTATGAAAAGTTTTTGTGTGATTTTGAAGTAAAGGGAAAAGCATCCATATAGATTCACACAGGTGCCCTGGAAGGAAATGCCTAGAGCAATCCACCAGACCTTCTTTTCCAATCCTACCTCTTCCAGTGAACACTTTAAACATTTCTTATCATCTTGAAAGTATCCTGTGTTTTCATATTGAAACCTTACATACGGAGTTGCGACCGCAGCTGCAGGTAGGTGAACAAAACCAGCTCCTTAGCTAGGTAGCAAAAATATAATCTAGCGCTGATGTAGCTTTGAGGCTGGCCCGATTTGGAAGAGCTGGCTGGAGCAGATGGTCCCTGGAGGTCCCATCCAACCCTGATCCTATGATCTAGAGCTGTTGGATTCAGCCAATACAGAAGATACAGGTCAGACTGTGCTGTGGAATTACTAAAGCAGTTTAAGTCTTGGGGAATAGAAAAAGGCCGTGCCTGGAGATGGAGAGCTTGAGTGAAGTATAACGGTCTTTATACTGACATTAGGCCACCCCACAGGTGCCTACCTGGTGGTTTTACCGTGTATTTAAAACAAAAATTTGTGTTAGATTAGGGGCAAGATTTTGATTATTTGCAAGGTCAGACTGTACTGTTTTGTTTCGGTTTATCTTTCCTCTGTGGTGTGAAGCATAGGCCAGCTTTATTGGGGGATTTTGGAGGAGGAGCAATGCTTTGATTTCTGCTGCTCACTTGCTACAACACTGTACATTTGGTTTATAGTTTCTCTTTTTATTTCTTAGTCTTTCTTCAGGAAGGGAGCCCACAATGGGTACAATGGCCATCCTTTTCCTATTTGCACTTCTAAGTAGCAGTAGGAATGCCTCAGTTTCCCTGTCTGCATGCAGAGAATAAAACTGTCCTACGCCACATGGGTCTTGTAAGGCTTAGTTAATCTTTGTGCAGCACTTGAGCTTTTCAGACAAAAAGCTGTATAGAAGCGCATCAATGATTAATATCAACAAGAGCACCTTGTTCTAGTTCTGCATTGGGTATTTCTGGGCCACTTCAACTGGAATCAAATCCTGTGGGCCGGCAGAAGCGATGAGGCGTAAATTTTCAAATGCTGGTTCTTATAAACCCAACTCTTTTCTTTGGCTTGTACCCAGCAATATGTTCTTGATCAGTTGTACAGGTTTGGCTTAAAAAACCAAGTCTTAATAGTGAGTTTCCAAAATGTCGTTGGTTAAGAGGGTCACTTTCCCCATTACCTTAGCAGGTGTACGGCTTTCCTCCTCTGTATCCTCAGGAGTCTCAACAATCTACATCAGACCTACTCCGAGTGCTGGGTGCTCTTTGCAGGGTAGTTGGAAACCTGGTCACCAGTCATTCAAATCAGCCATAGACTGAGGAGTACTATGACTCCATCTTAGCGTCCAGGTTTGATTTCTTTTCCTACGTAAACCTGGGTGTAACATGCGTGGAGGGAGGGAATTGCATCCTGATGTGGAGTCAGGACAAAGCTGGAATGCATGCTTGCATTTGGGAGAGAGGATGGCTTCTCAGGTTTTCCAGTTCAAGTATTGTTCCAGGCTACAGCGTTTCCTTTTCTGATTTATTTTTGCAATAGTCCTTTGTTTTTGTATAAGAGCTCTCCTGCTGATTTTTGCCTGTTTTGTTTGTCTCGGCCTTATCCTATAGCTCCATAACTTTTGCAGCTATGTGGTCCTTCCTGATCTCTGTTTAAAAGTCAGCCGAATCCTTGCGTGGCCAGATGAAAAAAGGTTCTTACGGATTTAATTCCCAGGCATCTTCCCTAGCTGTTTAACTCTCTCTGTCCTCTCTACCTGGGCTAAAATGTTATCCTTAAATGAAGGCTTCACGTCCTGCCTTTGATCACAGACTTCTCCATTGGTTCTTCTAGCCTAGTTATCTCCTGTGGACTGGGATAAAATGGGCGACTGAACTGAGATGAAAAGATCAACATTTAGTTTACAATACATGTAAGTAATCCCAGTCCCGTTTCTGAGATCCACTGCTGTGCCTTGTGCTCCTTCCCACCGGAGCTGGAGTCAGTCCCGCTAGCTGCAGTGAGCTTTGGAGCAGCTCTTGGAAAACATCCCAACGTTTCTGTAGCTATTCCAGCCGTGGCTGACTGTACTCTGCCTTCTGAGAGGTCTCAGATGAATCTGGTTGTATTGAAGAAATAATGGCAAAACTCCCTGCGTTTCTCTAGTTCCAGATGAATACTCAGAAACCTGGTGGTCCTTTGCATATCTGTTTCCCGGTCCCACAGGCATTAGACTCCTACCTGTGTGCCTGGGAGGCTACCATGGATTTTTCACAGCGGTTTCCCCAAGAGTGTGGTGGCCATTTCATTGCCTGGAGGTGTTTCTGTTTGAACAGGAGACACCGAGACTGAACAACCTTCTGTTGTCCCCACTTTGAGGGATGAAACAGCTTTGAGAGCATATGTCTGATCCCACATCCACCGAGACACTTGATGATTAGCCGTTTCATAAGATCAACCCAGATTTATAAGTACTACACAGAAAAAAAACTTGATAGAAGGCAATAAATATTATTTTGGGTAAATGCCCGTGATGATTTTAAGGATCTTTTGTTCTTATTAAATTAAATTTACTTAAAAATTACACTTTGAGAAGCCAGGGTGTTAGAAGTTAACGATAATACACCATACCATTTGTCCTTTTCCATCTCTATAATGGCACAAGTGTAAATCACAACCCTAAATTGATTAGCTTTTGTTTCACTGTGTTACAGTTTTAACATTATTTAAACAGAGTTCGTTATTTAACTGTGCAGAAGATCTTAATCTTTTACTTATATGTAAATTGCAAAGTACAATCGCTAAACAAATTGATTGAATACCATTGATTATTCATCAAATAATTGTGACAAATCATGTAATCAATTATTCATCATCCTCAGAGAAGAATAGATGACATGAAGAATAAGCTGTAATTAAGATAAAACAGTATTGGATTCTGTACCAATAATTTCTTTTGAAATTACAATTCTTGCAATTAAATGAAATTGAAATTAAAATGTGAGTAGCCTGATTGAGGCACTGAGTAATGATTGTACAAAAGTGTAATCTGCTAGAGCCTATTCATGTATGGGGGGACAGTCGACATTTGCTGCCTGAAATATTTTCTATTTTTCCCCATGCATTACTTCTGTCTAATGCAAGGATGCTGTTATGATTATAGATTCTAGTGTCCTCCATTATTATGTGACTGATGCACCAGTTACAAAAAGTAAAACACCTTCTTAAAAACAAATTAAACATTTAATTCCCGTGCTAGATTTATCTTTAGCCTAATTTGTGTTTTTTCATACTAAGTGCCACACAGAATCTAGATTCAAAATGGACGTGGATAAATTCACATTGCTGTAAGAATTTGGTTTTGAAAATCTTATAGAGTTTTGACTTCATTCATTGATTTATTATTTCCATGAATACAGGACCTGACCTGGTGGACATTTAAATCAATGGGAAAATCTCCTTTTGTCTTCAGTCATGTAACATACCTGGAAAAAGTATCTCTAGGAAACAATAAAAACATCAGCATTAGTCTTCATCAAAACCATTCTTAATGAAATAATTTCTCAGTCAATTCGACTCAGGTAAAAGTGAAGTCTGATTTTGACAGCAGTCCCCAACATTTGTGAATGCTGTCTTGAAATAGCCAGCATTTTTTTACTATCACGCTAAAAATGAAATGGTCTTCCACCTGAAAAAGTAAACTGGAAGGTCACTAATGTAGCAAATTGTGTTTCTTTTTCAAATTAAAAAAATATTTCAGAAGGACTGATAAAGTTAGGGGATTTTTTGATACCAGGGATGAACTGCTGTCTAAAAGTAATCGTTATTCAAGCTATATAACTGAATGCAGCTACTAGTTGCAAATAATAACCTCACATGACATTGTTTTGATGCTGATAGGATGAGTGTGGTAATACACAGAGTACAAGTATTTAGGTAGATTTGAAATTCATGTACTGGGAATAGGCTTTCAGTTATGATTAGGCCTATGATTTCAATATGAGTTGTCTCACAGTTTTTTAGGTCTTTTTTTGCCTCAGTGACATGCATTGTATCAATCAGTTCAGAAGCCATAAAGGCAAAGTTTGCAAGTAACATACACGCACATGGAAAAATGTATTCCATTGCCTAAATAGCCATTATTTTGAAAAATGAAAAGGGGGAACAGAATTCAATCAGATTTAAATAGCATTTTAGCTAGACCTCTAAAGTGAGGCAGAAATGGTAATGTCATCAGAAGTATTTCTTTTCTCTCTCCTCTCTGCTAGACAATATACGTTTTATTGGGTCTTTATATTAAGTATCAATGAATGAATGATTTTCAACATTTGTTGAAAGTAATTTCGGAAAATAAATGTGAAAAAAACCAGACCCAAAATAAAGTAAAAAATACTCAGATTTGTATTACCAAAAGCATACAATAAATTGCTTTCTGTGTTTTAAATGCATATCATGTTTTCAGTATTTGACGTTCATTATTCAAATTATTTGTGTTCCCATGTATTAAGCTGCATGGTGTTGTTTCTATTTTCTTATTGGGTAAAGGCACTATGCTGCTAGTATGTGCACAGAGAAATTTAAGATTCTGCTTCCTTTAGCAGTTTGCAATGACTTTGAAATGCATTTTCAGAAAACGTTTGAGTTGTAAAACTTGGTAACATGGGAGTTCACGGAAACATAAAAGCCGCGAGTAAATAAATCAAAGGATGTTTTCTGGAGATGGTAAAGAGCCAGAAATCCAACAGAAGGAAAAGGGGATAATGAGTGGGCAGCATTTCTGAAAATCAGAAATGTTTACAGCATTTGAATGCTTGTTCTTTTTTCCCCCAGTATTTGCCAGATTCAGATAACAAGTATCTTCACTGAAGACGCAACCCAAACAGTTGATCTATTTTTCAGGTTTCTTCTCTTCCGTGGAGTGTCACAACACGATTTGCTATAGCCCTGACAGGTCCCTTTAGCACTAAGTCTCTCTCTAGGTCTAGTTAGAGGGGAGTGTTGCCAAATTTTTGTACTTCTTCATTCTCCATCCTGTAAGGTTCATTGTATATTAATTGCCTCTGTGAAGTGTCAACAATTAAGTAAGCTGAGGTACTGGATGTAAAAAGGCATCCTTGTTCCTTTGGAGGTGTCATTTTCTCAGGCACTGCCTATCTTATCTGTCAAGGCTGACATGTGAAAATATGTCAAGTCGCCTGATTTGTCAGCTAAATATGCCTTATATTTCTTTGCTTGCATTTTATGTAGTTAAACCTGATATAATGGAAACTCCAGAAAGTCAAAACACTGGAGTCAGCAAAGCAGGATTTGGCAAACTCACACTGAATTATTTGGCCAGTTTAAGGTAATTGGGAAGAAAATTTCTCAGGACTGACTGCACTCTTCAGATTGTTTTGAGATTCTCTGTAATAGAATATGATCTTATTCTGTACATTCTTTAATCGCATCAGAGGAAAGCACCTGAGCCAATGCACTTAAAATTGGGTACAAAAATTACAGAATCACAACCTTTTGTAAAATCTTCAGCACATTTCCTTCGTACTTAGAAAACTATTTTCTTGTGAGTGTGTTAGTTGGGATCCTTTTCATTCTTCTCATTGTACTAATCATGTGAGAAATTTGCTCACCCACAAAGATATCTTACAAAGTCCCCATTCTTTCATCCAGCGGCAAAACTGTATCTTGAAATGTAATCAGCGGGAAATTTGTCAGGATTAGTCAGTACTTGTCAAATCTACGTTAAACCATGGCAATATCTCACTGACCCCTAGCTCATGATTTATCAAATGTAGCTAACACACACACAAAATGAAAACAGATTTTAAAAGGGGGAAAAGAGGGATGAAATGGCATTCATTAAGTGAGAGCATTTTCTTTTCTTATCTATGTGGTTTTGAAGTTAAGACTTGGTCAAAGACATTGCAGACAATACCAACACAGTGAGGAGAGCACTCTCTTCAGAAAATTTGTGTATCTGCATTGGTACTTCCTAAAAGGCGGCCTTGGCTTGGAAAATCGAGGGGGTGCATGCCAGTTGGAAGAGGTTCAGGCCCAGATCCACATAGCTGATGGTGGAGAGCATGATTCCCACCTTTCGTATGTCAGCCTGGTCACCAGAACACTAACCTGAGGCTTGGCTACCTTGCTTCTCTTCCACAGCTTAAGGGCTAAAATTCCTACCTCCTACCTTGCAAGGGAATGACCTGAAAACCCTGCTGGAGAGGCAGGGTGGTGGGCAGGAGAGTGACCATTCATTTGACCAGGGAGGGTGTAAGAGGCAGCGGGATCGAGGAGGAATAAGGAAATACAGGTACAAGAAAACACAACTGGAGACCTGGGATTATCTGCCTTCCCAGCGCTGTTTCTTATTTTACTCATGACTGTTTAATTCCTGCTGTGTGAGCACCCTGAAGTTGGATGGTGATACAGCTTTGACTGGGGCAGTGAAGAGTTTTGCTCTCCCTTATTCCCTTTTGTTACTCTACTCAGGGAAATTACTTCATCCTAGGCCTGCCGCTTAGCCAAGTGCTTTAAACAAGAAGGTATTAAGTAAATAATGGATAACCACTGCTGGACATCTTTAAAATAATGAAGAGCGAGTCACTGAGAGCCAAAGGGATAACTTAAGCGTCTAAATCCAGATGAGGTTTCAGGTTGTCATTCATTAAATCGCTTAGGCAGGTATCTGGGAAGTGATTAGAAGAGAGGTGGGATCTCAGTTTTACCTTGTTCTATGACATTTGCTATTAGGTTCCCTCCCCTGACATACCATCCCCACACCACCTGCTCGCTCAGCACCTCCGTTGCTGCGTGTGTCACTGTCAGGAGGTGCCCGCCAGGACCTGGTGTAACAGATTCCATTCCAGCAAGAGAGCATCCAAAAATGAGGGGTGCAGTGCTGCGTCCAGAACTGTTTTTATCAATCTGACTCCTATGAGCAAAAATTTTGAGCTTTCTGAAATCTGATTTACTGTCCACAGAAATGGAAGAGAAACATGCTCCTTTGTTTTTGTTTCACAAACAAAAGTGAAATACCAGGTGCAAGGTAATATATGAGTATGTACAAAATGTATATGAAGTAGCGGATGTGTTTGGTGCATGAGTTTGGACTTGGTAATCCTGGAACAACCGGTTTCTCTCTCCTTGATTCACAAAAAAATGAAGGGGACAAACTCCTCCCTCAGATACTCACCCATGACTCCTGCTGAGGTCAGTGAGAATTGGCTGTGTTACTCTGGAAGAAGAATTTTGCCTGGAAAACAGAATCTAGTAGAAACTATGCTACTCTGTTCACTGCTGGAAATTTGCTGGCCTTGCTTTCTTTACCTGCCCCCCCCCCCCCCCAATTCAAATGGAAAAAGTTGACCTTGTGCACAGGTACCTTTGAGATGCTGAGTTACTATCAGTGTGCAAAATGAGCCGCCTTCGATGCAGGAGGCTTGCAGAAGGTGTGGTAGAGGGTGAGAAGACAGTCTGCCAGTAAATACATTCAAGGAGGGGGAGATGAAACAGTTCAGAGAAATCTTGAAACAATCATCAAAATCAATCCCATTGGGGGATATTGTTGGACGTGTTGCACTTCACTCGATTCCTTTGACTGATTCCTGGTTACACATCAATGTGGTGGAGAGCCCTGCTCTCTGTGACTCTGCCCCTGAATCTCTGAGATGCATGTGAGTCTTCATGCCCCACGTGCAAGATCCAAGTCACAGAGAAGTCCTCTAATGGGAATTCCAGAGATAAAAAGATGTAAATAACTTAAGTACAATTTCTTTGACAAGTACAGTAATAATGAAAGATGTAAGGGTGCTAATCCAGTCCCTAGGACCAAGTGATTGAAGAAAATATATAAAGAATAACCTCCAAGCTAAAAAGGGTAACCAGAGCCTACTGAGCTTCTTGCCATCATCCTATCTTGTCCTATTGCTGCTCCACTCAGCAGTAGCAAGGTTCTTAACTGTTACTCCTATTTCATAGACAACCTCCATTTTCTCTCCCTGCCATTTTTCAGGCAGCTGTCTCTAGATTGCTAGGTTTCCTAACTCTCCTGAGTGTTTCATCCTGATTTCATGTGGGACTTCTATATTCTTTGCTCTGAATCTCATGGGGACCTCCACTGCCTGGATGTTTTTCGTAATTTCCCAGATACTAAAGTGTAGGACACACCATTGCAATTTGGGATGCAGCAACACTCTTCCCCAGCTATTCCCTCTTCAGCCTTACTCAGTAGGCTGGACCTAGTTTTAAAGATACTGTCATGTGGAAGTACTCATTGTGCCTCATAACTTTGACTAGGTAGAATTTATACTCATAAACAGGTAACCATTCTTCCTCTTTCTTACCTATGCAATGCTGTAGTATCAGAAAGCCAATAGATTACCACAAAATAGACATAGAGGAGCTGGGTCCGTTGGAAAATGTGAAAATGTTAAGTTCAAACCCAAAGCGCACATTCATCTCAAAACTGAATTTCCATGTGAGTACACGATCTTTCATAGGAACCTCTGGGTTCGTCTTAACTCATAACAGCTATGTCATCCTGTACAGTTTTCATTCAAGGAATTTGATCCATGCTCTGTGCCTAAATGCAGGGGTGAAAAATGCATTGTTTTCATTTAGATTTCCTCATTTTCTCACTGGTGCTGGGGTAACTCCAGCAGCTGCTTCTAAATGGATAGTATATATTTATACTAAGAACTACAATAAACTGTCTCGGAAACCGAGGCCAAACTTCAAGCTTGCCTCTCGTGTGAACGAGTGATTAGCCGATTTTACTACTTGAGTATGGAACTGTGAGTGTAACTGATAGCTGCCTGTTTAAGCACAGCTTGGTCACTAAAAGTAATGAGAAACAGTGATAAAGTGGATATTTTATGAAAGGGAGTGCCAGGGAATTCCTGGTTGAAGAGATAAAAGAAGTCACTGGAAAGCAGCTCTAGACACAACACATCTGCTGCTAGGGCGATACGACTGGGGCTGCCCGGGAGAGGTGGGAAGAGATAGTTTCACCCTATTTTAAGACTTCTTGGTAGGAAGAGCGTGTCCAACAGCCACTGAGGTCCCAGTGGGGTAAGAGGTCGAGTCCTTGCATGTTGCCTCTGCCATGTCCCCAGCAGCCACGGGAACCCAGCACTGGGGGAAGCCCACAGGACTCCTTCCCTCTCGTGCATGAGCTGGCGATCTTTTCTGTCGGAATGTGGAAGAGGGAGAACCCCATCTTAACCCCACAGGAGCGAAGAAGAAGAGGGGATCAGGAAAAGACCCAGCAGTTCAGAAGGGCTGTGGGCCTTGCTGCCCCATCGCTGCTCTTCTCATCTTGCTGTCTCAGAAGAAGGCATCTGCCAAAACCTCCATCCCTCTTCAGGACAAGGAGGAGGGGAGGGGGATGAACCCTCCCTGGACTGACCCCGTCAGACGTGGAGCCTCCGATGCTGCAGAAGGAGCAGGGGTGATGCTAGGTCAAGAAACAGATGTGAGGCTGGCGGCTCAACTCATCTACAGCTGGAGAAGGTGTGCTTGCTTTCACTCTCTTTGCTGCTTGCAAAGTTAGGTTGTAGGTGTGGGGATGAACGTCACTGAATTGAGGTGAAACTGAGGGAGACGGAACGCTCAAACGAAGCCACTGTGAGCTGACCACAGGTGGGGCTCCCAAGTGGAGGTCTTGTAAAGAACTTCCAAATGTACTTCTCCATATTCTTTGTATTTTGGATCTGGCACCACTGTAAATATCGTATGGATATCTGGCAAGGGAAGATATGATCTAAGAATATGATCTAAACTTTCTAATGAAAAATGAAAGAGCCAGAAAAAAGCATCTAAGGATTTGGGAGCTCATCACATATTGGCCTGGGGTACGAGTCATGACTTTTAAGCGCTTGAGGTTGACAGGAGTAGGCAAATATTGATTCAAAGCTCCAGGGTGTAATGTGACAGGGAAACGCTCCTTTGAGATCACTAATATATGTCCTGGGGAAAGGAGCACATGCTATAGCTTTTGGAGAGTAAGCGAGAACATCCACTAATTGTGCTTTCCTTCAGGTTCCTGTAGGAATAGGGGTTTTTGTTTTCTTTTTCCCCAGCCAGTTTCTGTAGGCAGGCCAGGCTTTTTAAATTCTCTGTACAATCATAATGCAGCTGTAGTTCTGGGACATATCACCGCACACACTTTTCCCCCTGGTATTTCAGTTAGACTGGAAACTTTATTTTCTTGCATTGAAAAAAAAAAAAATTAAAGTCCTTGCACATAAGATGTATCATACACAGTCTTTGAAATCACAAGGTTTGGGAGAGGAAGCTTAGCTGGAAGATATTCAGCTGAGATGAGAAATAATGTCTACAATAAATTTCATTCTCAATTTCTCCCTCTTTTCCAACACACAGCTTTGATAAGAAAGGATAGGACATATAATTACCCATTTTCTCTCCCTGTTCTTGCATTTATACTTATAAAAGCTGTATATTTTGGAAAGCCTGCAATGTGGGAAAACAATAAAACATTATGTCTGTTTAGCCAGAAAAAGACGATATTAAAAATCTCTGAATGCTCAGATGAATTCTCAGCCTGATCTAAAACAGAACAGAGGGGGGGGAAAAAAAATCACCAGAGTTTCATAAATTCTAGGTACAGCTTTGACAGAAACTGTAGTATAGGGGCCAGATCATGTGCTTTGCATCACAGCGTCAGCAGTTTCTGGCCGTAGTGTGGGCATATCTGTTCCTAGAGAGAAAGGGGTGTGCCTGGGAGACTCTTCTGGGGAGCTGATCCCCTGCCTGCTGTTCTGATCTCTTGTGGCTGAAATAAACCTGGAAGAACATTTTCACAATTAAAAATTACGCTGTTAAAAAACCAGGAGTATTCCCCTTCTGGTTTTTGACCAGCTCTAGCTGTTACTAGCTGATGTAAGGCTAAGCCTGCCAGGTGTGTGGTCTGCGAACGCAGCCAAGGATCTGGCCTGGCGTGTCTGACTCTGGTCCGAGTTACGCTGGCGTATGCCGAGCAGGACCGAAATCTGCTAGCGGAGCCGCAGTAAAGCCGGATCAGGCTGATCTGTGCCAGAGATTTAAATAGCGGGAGGCGAGAGCAACGTGGAGAAATAGCTGCCTCCGACTGCTCGCCCCCACCTGCGATACGACCAAGAGTAGGTGTAGGTCCCCGGGCAGCGTTGCCCTCAGCTCCCGCTCCTGCAGCGTGGGACACAGATGTCTTTGTCAGTGGGTCATGGTGCTGCAGTTACAAGAGCATCCTCTGTTAAAAGAAGTAATTTCCTCTCTGTTTGGGCTCCCGGGGCTCTTAAGAGTTAATGTCCTGGAATTAGATCAGTTCAAAAAGAACTTGATTGATGAGGGACTTGTACCTTTATGACCCAAAACCAAACCAGGATTTGGTCTTTGGTCAAATGCTACATTTGTTATGGAAGATTTTTAGTTCTCACATTCGATCTAACTCTATGCTCCTCAGCTAATACGCAGCAGTTCTAAAGCACAGTAGTGTATCAGCGAGTTTATGGTCTCAAGCAACCTGAAAATGAGAGCTATATGTTGCAGTAAAATATTGACATGAGGTGTTCTTTTTTTTTTTTTAATACAGGCTCCAGGTCTTTTGTGTTTAATGTCTGAGTAAGATATACGATACTAGGAGATGCAAAGTATAAACTCTAGCAGATTCATATTAGTTAGAAAGTATGCAAAAAAAGGCAGTACAGAATGTCCATTGAGTACAATGGAAAATCCTTACGATAAATCAATTCCCAGATTTCTTCCTTACTGCTCTTAAGAACAAGTGGTTTAAAAGACCAAACTCCCCAAAACCCAGTTGGGAAAAAGCCTATTAAACTAGGGTGGGGAGAACTGAAATCAATCTCCTCAATTAATCCTCTGTTTGGACTCCTTTTAAAGCTTTAGCACATGTTATTTTTCTTTAAAGGGGGATTTAGTACTTGGGCAAATGTTCCCACATATCAGCAAATGTAAAGTCACTTCTTTACTTTTTCCATAGCCTTTCCTGATTAATGAGGAAAATTATTTTTATTTTGAATAAAGGTCTATTACTTCCTGATAATTTTCATGCTTGAACCTGATCTCTGGTAAACTAATATAAATCAGGAGCAACTTGGTTGAAACCAGTGAAGTAAGATTAGCATGGGAGCAGAGCTGTACCCATAATAGTCTTGCAATAGATCTCTCTCCTCTCTTAAATTTCTGCAAAAGTATGCAAGCCAACAGCATGAATCAAGTATAATTAAGAGCAGAATTTAGCCCAAAAGGTTGCATGTAAGATGACACGCATTGCTGTGGCAGCAGACTGATGTCGCATGCACACAGAAGTCTTTACTTTCTTCCTGCACCAATGAGAAAATCCAAGAGTTGTGAAAAAGAAAGCAATTATTCAGGAGTAAACATTGAAATCAGTCATGGAACAGTGTGGAGAATACACAGTATTACTGAGCAAGTAAATTGCAGTTTATATTACTGGTGCTTTTTGAACCTTTGCTCCAGTATGAAACTCCTTCTGCAAGAAAAGTAATATGAAAGACAAAGCTGCAGCAAAGAAAATACATTAACTTTTGCAATGGTTTCATGTGTTTTCTTGCTATTTAAATGTAATGTTTATCTAATAAATAGTATTTCAGTGTTAAACAGTAACTCTCTGTCCCATTTTGAAAGTCAGAGCGTCCTTCAGGAGTTGCTATGATGCCTTTGAAAGCAGTTTTTCTCTAATGAAAAGACATACTATGTCACTGGAACAGGGTCCCGAGGAAGGCTGCCCACCACTTTCAGCCTCTGGGTAATCTGGCCTCAGACACAACCCTGTGTCAATCTTTCTCACTTGCTCGCTTTCTTCCTCGTCTGGAGTAAACTAAGGAGTACCTTGGAAAGAAAGTTTATCAAGACAATACCACAGTCCAAAGTCAAGCCATTAGTCACTGCATGAATAGGTTTTAAAAAAATAAATGTTTTTCTACTGCTTTTTCCGTGGGGCAAAAAATAGAAATGATTTTTCACACTTTCAGGTCTTGCCTACTGAAGTACAGTGCAATATTCATGTCTTTACTTCATTAGGGCTACTTACTTGCTTAAAACTATGTGTGTGCTTAAGCATGTTGTTGAATTAATGCCGTAAGTGGTAGCACCCACCCCCCCCTACGCCACAGAAAACAAGCCTAAAGAAAAATGAAATGACTATTCTGCAACTGTGAGGTTTAAAAACAAGCTCCTCTTCTAATTCTTAAACAGAGGAAATTAAATTCATACTTTCCAGTACGGTTAATCCTGAGCTGTTTGACATATTTGAACATTAGCCATTTGCACTGGGGTATAAACTGAGTGTGGCTTTCAGAAATGCACTATTCCTGTAGACTGTTGATCCAAATTGACTGTCAAAAGTTATCTGAAGAATTTCAGCAGCTGACCTGTTTTATCATGGCCACCAGCTGCTATAAGCTGTAGATGGTGATGAGAGCTTAGGTGAGAGAAAAGAATATGGAGAGAAGTTAAAAGACAGGAGGGCAGAGAATCTTTGTGAGCTCTTCAGGTCTTTGGCCCTCATTTCTTGCTCATTAAAGAGAAATTGTGGCTGAGCGGTACCTACTGAGTTGGGCCCTTGGGGTGGAGCCATTCAGAGAGAACAGGGGAATGGTAAGCTACAATATTTATTTCAAGCAAATAAAATAAAGGGTTATACACTTCATGCCTTGTGTTAAACTGTTCATAATCCAGAAACAATAAGGATAAAGCTGATTAAGCCAAGGTGACTCAAATTGGGATTTGTCTCATAGGACTTTAGTATAGATAACCATGTTTAGGTAGCCAACAAACCCCCTACGCAACTACCGGAGAGAAAGAAACATTAGAGTAAAAATCATCTGGCCATCATTAGCTGAGATGCCTATTTCTTTCTGTTAATGGTAAAGGGAACTAACTCAGATACAGTCAGATATGTTTCATTAGGTGAGCCTTGTTCTCTTTGTTTCTAACTGTGGATTAGGCAAGAGGAGAATAAAGGAGTTAACTTTTCTAGATTCCTCAGCAGATTTCGATTTGAGGTTCCCAAGTCCCTGTAGTTAGCAAGACTTGTATAAAAGGTCACCTTCACTGCTCACAATGTGATTTTTATTACTAGAAAAAGGTAATCACTTAGGGCAACAACAGAGTACCAAAAAATATCCAGCTGTTCCCTTCTTCCATTGCCTCACTCTTTTCCCAAGCTGCATTTTTTATTGTCTCGAACAGGACAAAAAAGAGCATGAGAATGAATTAAGACAATGAACAAGCACTTTGCTGAGCAAGTGGGAGATGTGGCTGAATGTTAATATATATTTTCTGTCACCACTGTTTCTCTTACTCCTTCTTGTCCACTCCAAGCAAGGGGAATGCAATTGGCTTATCATGGCAATCTTGAAATAAGTCTCCTGATTTATATGATTGCAGCACTGCTCTTTTGTGTCATAAAATTCCTGTAGAAGTGTGGACAAAATGGGTAAATACTTACTGGCAGCAGTGATGGCGTACTTGTATCTATTATCTAAAATCAAAAAGTCCTGGAGATAATGGTGGCCTGAACTTTTTTTTTTCAATGTTGCACAGAGGAGGGGATGGAGCATGGGAATGGGACAGAGGAATTCCTGAGATCTGAACTCCGTTTGGATGCTGAGTCTGTGGCCTCGGGCTAGTCTGGCCTTTCAGTACTTCAGCGACTGACACCCTATAAATACACAAATAATAGATAGGAACAACTTAGGTCTGGATTTCATCCTGGCCTCAGAAGGCATGAACCCAGGAGCTGCAGACAGTAGTCTCCTGACAATCTGCCTTACAGCCCCTGAGCCACAGTACTGAGTGCTGCAGTCACTTTCCATCTTATTCCTAAAATACCTATGCAGCAAGGCTTAGAAGTGGTACATCATCCCTCTGCCCACCTTTCCTCATCAATAGAATGGGGCTAATAATAGAAATATTTGTCTTTTACCTGTGCTTATTTACAAGACTGTCAAGACTTAAATCAATGACATAATAAGCAATAAGCCACTATCTTTCCAAAAGTTGTCTGAAATCAGAAGTGTCAGTGAGCCAGTGACCAACAAAACACCACGTGCCAGATAGCGAACATCTTCTGTTGGTGAACAGATGCTCACACAAGGGGTTACACTGAAGTCAGCAGAGGTTCACACAACTTTTGGCTATTGTGAGTAAGGGGACCACGGTCTGGTCCTGTATTGCTACTGATGTTAGAGCAATGTTAGTGATGAAAGATGTCTAATCAGTACTAAAGAACTGTGAGACTTTAAAAAAAGAGAACTATTTAATGACAGATAAAATTGTGAAAGGAATGAAGGAGTGATGTAGGAAAAAAGTGATTACTTAAGATATCTAACAAACCGCTGCAAGGGGTTTTGCTATAATTATATAGCAGGTTTAATAATACATAAACTCTGATGTTCTGTTGGAATTAATTGATATAAAGCATCGGTGTGGATTTTTTCCCTCCCTCTCTTGCTGGTGTTTGTAATTCAGAAGAATGAAAGGAACGTGATTACTAATTGGGAAGAGTTCAATAGGTTACATTTTCTGAGAGAGTTGTGCTTCCACAAACTCGTTGTGGCCAGATCCTCTCAACCCAGCCCAGACAAAATTCCCAGCAAAACTCAGCATTAGCGTGCTTCAGGATTAGGTCTTGTCTTTGTTACCTGCCTCTGCCTTTGGGGTCACTTAAGGTTGCCTGTAGCCCCAAGTGAACGAATTACTTTTAAATAAGAAGTTTCTTTGAAGCTGCAGCACGAAAGGGGATATATAGTGGATTACGATACACTACACATAGCATAAAATCACCCAGCACATACCAAAAGAGCTGAACTAAGATGCAAAGCTCAGCCCGAGACTCAAAGTTCACCCAGTCTGGGTAACGTCAGTGCCGAGAGGACTGACACGGTGTTGCGTTGCCTGTGGAGCATCGCGCAGGAGGCTCGGCCCGGGGGAAAATCAGGAACCGCTAACCTCATCTCCTCCTGCCATCAGCACATCCCCTGGTACACGAGGGCAGCCCAAGGGATGGCACCTCTGGATCTTCTGGTGTGGGTCGCCAGGGCAGCGACAACGGGGCTGCATGCTCCGGCTGGTTCTCGCCCTCTTCCGTGGTAGCTGATGTCTTCTCATCATCCACGCCGCACACATACTGATACATCCCCACACTCCCTTGCTCCACGGGAGAAAAACAAGCAATGAATGATAAAATTGTTCTCTCCGGACTCCTCTCCAGCGTATGCTTGTATCCATTTTGTGGTATGCCTTAGAGAGCAAGCCCTGATGGTGTTTACAGATCCATGTCCATAGTGCTTATTGCTAGCACAAATCTGCCCTTAAGCCGAGAGTTGCATTAGAAGGTCACTGTGATTCCTTTATCTCATATAGCAACATAAAGCAATCACATTGTGGTCTTAGGTCCACCCCAGGTTGCTTTTAAGGACCACTTCTAGTCAAACAGATCTCTGGGGCTTAGAGATGTAAAAGTAGTTTACTTCTGTAAGAAGCAGAGGCCAGAGGCCGAGAAGCTCTGATCCCTTGGGAAGTGAAGGCAGGACATTTGTTTGCCGAAAGGAGAGCTGCTGGTTCGCTGTGTTTGATTTGCAGTCTCCTGCTGAGGCAATAAATGTTCAGAACCGCTGGCATCATTATGTGCTGCTTCTTGAAGTCTTCACTGTACCAGGAGCCATGCAATGCATCTTAAAAGGTTGACAAAAAAGAGCTTTGCTTCCAGCCAGGACAAGGATAAACAGTAGAAACAATTAAAATCTGCTAACCTGCTCTGGAGTTTTCCAGAAACTGGTGAGGTAAAATGCGGTGGCAAAATAAATGCCAGCTGCTAGCTCTGGGTGTGAGCGAGAGCTGAGCGTGAGCCCAGACAACGGTGTTGCTCTGCGGTGAGCGCGGTGGTCCCACTTCACCTGCACCTAGGCAGAAGGGATTTCTGGTGCTCCTGCATCCCTGACTGAGCGACACTGCAGATGCTTCTCCAGGCATCAGGGGAAGCTTATCAGTCTCTTCACAGGACACTGACTGTTATTAAGTGAATTTTGCCCTGCATCGTTCAGGAAACGTGTGGATACTAGTCACCCAAATATTGTCCAATATGTGCTGAAGTAGAGGTTGTAGTCTGTAAGGTATGCTGCTCTAAGCCTCTGAAATCCCATCAGCAATACGTTTACTCTGCAGCTGTGTCTTCATGTAGTTCAAGGGGAAAAGGGCTGGTTGTACAAATTGACTTTATAGGAAAAGCCACGCACGCCTGAGTAATCCATATTGTTCATGATTCATCTTCAGGTGTGAATGCTGCCAGCTAGAGAGCAAACTTTGGGTTTATACATACTCTTCATGGATGTGGTCCTACCATGTGTGAGAATGATAGGGGCTGTTGTAAGAAAAAGCTCATGTTGTACTTGCTGCAGTGCCTTGAAGTTCACCCGGAATCTGCCGTGGTCTTTGTGTAATAGCCCGAGTCATTGTAACAGAAGCAGATTTGGGGATAGACTCGCACTGCATGGCCGAGGCCCTCTTTTGACCTCCCAAGGTTGCTAGAAGGAGTAATACGTCAGATAACCTGCTCGTCACTTGTGCCTAGTGTTGGAGTACTGTTTCCCCTCTGTCTTATGTGTAGAGGAACTGCTAAGCTTAGCATAAAGAGAGAAACGCAGTTATAGCACACATGACTAACATTAGAAAATCATTCGTGAGGCTTTCGCTCACTGAAAATTACAAAAAAAAACCCCTCAGGCCCTTGAGACAAACACTTTGATGTAGCTTGGGAAATAACAGAAAAGCTGCTCTGAGTGCTGGGCAACCCACCAAGAGTTCATAAGTTAATAAGACTCAAGAAAGCATTACTGTAAGCAGCATTTCAGTTTTGGGCCTTAAATTAAGCATACATTTTCCATAATGAAGAGAAATGCATGCCTGGGATTTAAAGAAAATGCGAAGAAGATTATGGGAATAGGGCATAGTAGGAAAAATTTCCCTATTATGCCTCGTGCTTCTCTGCACACTAACATCACCAAAACCATCAACAGTAAACCCCAAGATGCTGAACTTGTCTTTCAGCAGCGATGGAAGGTGTTCGGTCTGGGATTGTGATTTATGGCTATTCTAGTGACTAAAATGGACCATGGCCTCTGAGGGCATCGAGTAGCGGCCCTTGGCATTCTGAGGGCAAACAACACGGCACAGCTCAAGCCGCAGTGTTTTTCCTCTCCAAACAGGGTGGTTCCCCCCATGTTGCCAATTAGGAAGAATCCTTCGTAAGGACTCTCGCCCAAATGAGAAGAGTGTGAGCTGTGATGGACAGAGATCACAGAGAGCTTGCTAACAGCTAAACAGAATGCACAACCATGTGCAGGTATTTCAGCCTGGTCCTGTTGAAGTTACTAGAATAAACCAATAAAAACTGAGACCATATGACAGGTCTCCTACAGTCACATTTGAGCGATTTGCTGATGTGTCCCATGGAAAGTCTTTGCATGATATCATCAAAAAGATTTCCTGAGGAAAAATGGGAGTTCACTGACTCCATCTTTTTTGTTTGTGGGGTTTTTTTTTATTATTTATTTTAGGAGTTTGGATGACCCCATTATTGTACTACTGAAGTCACACTGTTCAGTGTGGACAGCCTCATAACATCCTGTGTGATAAGGGAAACTATTTTATGAATAGGGAATCAGATGCAGAGTGGGAATTTGTAGTTAGATCATCAGAGAAGAATATCTGGAGCATCCTTCCTTGAAATTGGATCACTTTTCTGCTGCATTGGTTCATCGTTTTTAGTTCTAGAAAAGATAACAATCTATTAACTCCATGGAAATCTCACCAACCTTTCTAAAGATCTGTAGAGCATACTTCAGTATGTTCCTGGTGATTTAACCTCTGGCTCAGCCAGACAAGCTTGTCCTGTATTTTCAACTACTTTAACAAGACAACGATATTTGAAATGAAAGATTTTTAATTGAATTGCCACTGAATCAATAAATATTTCAGAATAATGACTTGTGAGCATTCTTCTCAATAAGTCAGTAGATAATCATATCAATGTGTGGAGATAAAAGGAATGTTAGTGGCACAAACTAGGAACTTATGTCTGAGCCGTGTGGGCACAAGGTAATGCTGGGACTGAAAGTAGGTTTAGGTCCAGCCTCAAATCAGCATAACGTATTCTAGAGATCCAGTTGCTCTTTCAAAATCAAGAGTTTTGAGCAAATTGGTCTGTCTGAGAAAATGCTTGTGAATACGTATGTTGCTGTGTGCTCTTTAAAAGTTTGTGTCTTACCCCTGAAAGACGGCAGTGAATGATCCCTAAGTGTGTAAATAATTTCTAGATCTACATAGTCAGTTTTGGGATAGAACACTGCTGCGTTCTTACAAGCTATTTCATTACTTTTTAATTAATTTATCTTCTCAGCTACTTAATCAAATGTTATTTCCAGCCATGAAACTGGATAGGGGCTGGTGGAGGTTCACATTTATTTGACAGATCTCGCTTTTGTGGCTTTCTAGATGACAAATTAGTGTGACTTTTGCAGTGCTCTGGTGACTGTAGTGATCGAAATATACTTTCCTGAATTCACAGCACCTTGTTTTCCTTAATGCTCTTCTTTGTTTGAATCTTTGAAGACATCTGTACATAATCTTTTCTACAGGTGTTCAGCTGTGGTCTCATCTGTAGAGAGACCTAAGGAGGATTTGTGTTGAGCTGGTCTGCATCTTATCCATTCACAATATGCTAGAGAATGTCTAAGAAATTCACTGACTGATATCTACACCTGATATTTGGACTAATGTAAATGAGCTTTCAAAGGCATAAGCAATGCTTTAAGATTCCAGTGCTCAGGATGTTATGCTGGCTTTTTATATCACCAGGGACATCACTAACATGAAAACTAAAAATTATTCATGTTATGCAGCCACTCAAAAGGAGTGGCGTGATAAACAAGGGTGCGATACACATTTGCTTTTGTTTGATATTGGCCAATGTTTTGTCTTGCATCCCAGCCTTCTGACACGTACAGCTATTCATAGACTATGTCAGAACTGCCTCCTTCATTAAATTAATCCTGATGTTTGTATCTGACAAAGCTGGAAACCTCTTCCAAATTATATTGCATCATGTATCTTTGAGATATTTTTCTTCACAGTGTTTCAACATTATTTGTATAGTTCAGTACCTGAATTGTAGATGCAAGTAGAAGCTTGGTCTCCACGTGTATCTTAGTGTCTGCTGTCTGCAACCCCAAAATGTGAGTCATGCAAAGAAGGTTCTATAGGGAATTTGTGATGGAGGTTCATGATTAATTTTATATTTTTTATATGAATAAGTCTTGGTTATCAAAGATATTAAGTATGATTTTAATACTTCTAAAACTAAGAATCCCGCTTGGTTTAAACCCTTCAGAGATGAAACATGGCTGACTATTACTTTGAATAGTATGAGCTTTTTAGGTGAAGGTTTTGTTATCAAACAATTTCCGGTATTTGATTCCAGTAAAGGAATTGTTTGTAAAGGAACCAAGATTTTAGAGCTCATCTGAAAATCTATATGGGTGTGCTCACCAGAAAAAGAAATCCCTCTGAAAGTATGGATATATGAAATCTGTTGCTTAGATGTGTTTATTTATGTTGATTCAAGATTTGCTAGGAATGGAAATGAAATCTTTAAAAAATGGTAAATAAATCAAAAGCTACCAACATTTTGTCAGACACACATATTTCTGCTGATCACACAATAATAATGATGCATTTAAAGTATTTTCATCAATGGACTTACCCCTTGGGACCAAGGAAACGTTTGGCCTGTGGTCTGTTGTGTACCAAGGACAAACAGACTAAAATGGTTGTCTTGGTCTGATTAAGCCTGTTTCAGAATAAGAGTGTGAAATCTATGACTCAGCTACTGGTTCTTTGAACAAAAAAGTAGAGAAAAAATACTTAAACAAAGTGCTCAGCTGTTGTTATGGTGACACATTAAACTATCCAGTCATTCTGGTTTGGATGCAGAAGCAATTAAAGATGTAAGGAAGGTGTGCTCCCATTTTGGAGCACTTCAAATCAAACTTTCTGCGAGCTGTAACTGAGAAATATCTTTAGAATGAGGATGAGAATTGTCACAATAAAATAAAATACAAAATCTACGTTGAAGTCACTCATAAGCTGGGAAATACCAAAATTAAGATGCTTGTTCCTTTGCTGAGCCCTTTGTATGTTTTTCTTTACATGATCACACACCTCATTTAGCAGATACTCAGCAAGCACCAAATGAGCAATTGAAGTGCTCCAAGGAAAGATCTCTCTTCCAGGACAGCAAGAATAGTGCAGGGTGGTACCAAACAGTGCCTGAACAGTATAGATAGAGCGATCTCCCTCACACTCTTTTGGGGCAGTTTCTCTATAGCAGAGCTGCTAAGTGCATAGAGGCACCAGCGGCATCTTGGTGACCATAAGACATGTGTATGCGTGTGTGCATGTGCGTATACATAAATACATATTTTTACTTGAGATTATTCAGTGTAAGGTATCTGAAATATGAAGGCGATGTTGCAGACTGATGTTTTTATAAGATGATACTGAGGGTATCAGTTATATGCTTACATGTGAGCATGTACTACGTGGCTTGCTGGGAACCAAACCTCTCCCAGTAAGCAGCAGTTCCTGAAGTAAACCATCCCCAGAACCGCACCTGGCTTTTGCTTAGGGAGCACCACTTTTTTCACTTGAAAAGTGAACCAACATATGAGCAGCGTGGATAATCGTGGGCCTAAGTGATTTGAGGAATCCTCTGCAATCCCATGAGACCAATGCTTATTTCTGATAGTCAGTCTGAATGACTGCCCCTGGTGAGTTGGGCATTTCTCCTTTGACTGAAAAAATCTGTTTTCCTAGAAAACTGACTTTTACACAACTTGATCCACCTCTATAAACGTGGTTGTCAAGAAAAATGGTAAAATAACTGAGGAATATTCACACCAGAAGCTGTAAGCTGCTCAAGAGCAGCAGGAATCCTATAAGCTACTCTGTATTTGTGCTGTGCAGTGAACCTTGGGACCACATTACTGGCTGATCCCAAAGTGTTACTTTATTAAACATCGCCACTATGAAATTGTCATAGCAATAAGATGGTGGTGACTCTGGAGGTAGTGGCAGTAGAGTAGCTGCTGCCATTATTTGTGCTGTAACCCCTGTGTGGATGAGCAGGGGATTTAAACACTTTCATATGGCATCCTGATGGTAAAAGCATTTCCCTTTTGCAGCATGTACGTGAGTTAAAGCATTTTTAAATATAAAGTGGAATGCAAGAGGAATCCTTGCAGCTCTCAAGTACAGCGCAGTCTACGTGGGGAGAAAATGTATCAGGACTCGAGATCCCAGCGGAGTCAGTTCTGCTAATGCAAACCATGTATGGCTTTGGTTTTGCAATTCTGGGAGCAGGTATAGTTTAGATCCTAGAAAATACTGGGTGTAATTTCTGTCTAAAATAGAATATTGGGGGGCAAAAAGGGGTTGGTTGCGTGGTATGTCTGAAAGTTGGGCAGCTGTCGAAGAAAGAAGGAAATTGAAGAAGCAGACACCACTGCTAGTCATTCTTACCGTTCTCCTAAAGAAGCAGCCTCGTCCTTGGCTTCAGTGGATCCAGGAAGGGCTCAAAATTTGTGTTGTGGTCTGATAACATTCCAGGCCAAACACGTGTCATTTCCTCGGTTAGCCTCTTCAACTCCTCTCTTTCAGGGTCGTATTAAAGCACTTGAGAACGTGTGCCCGTGGTTTAGCTGAGCAGGAGTCAGCATTCTCCTCTCTGAGTACAGGACAGCAGAGGAAGAAGAAGACCAAACGAAGAACCTACCTGCCTGTTGCTGTCGGTTGCAGCTCTCTGAGACTGAAGGGAAGGGACAGGACACAGAAAGGGTCGCGGTCAGGCAAAGGACTCAGCCTAAGAACCAGCGTCTGGCAGAAAGCCTAAGTTTCAGATTTGTGAGAAACTGTCTGGGGGAGAGAAACATCTTTACACGAGATGTGAAACAGGAGGGCCTGAGGGAGGCTTGGAGAGAAGCCCAAGAATGAGCACAGCCTGCTGCAGTCATCGGCTCCGGTCCGGGCCTCCCTTCTTCCACTCGCGTGAAACTATTTCTATTGTCATTAAGCCTTAAAAAGCTGTTGTGTATCTGGATGTGCACGTGTGTGTGTGCATGTGTTTGCAAAAGTGACATGTTTAACTTCAGATCTGACGATGTGCCTTTGGCAGATTCAATGTAAAAATTAACTTGCTCTGTGCCTTTTTTTTTTTTTAAAAGAATAAAACAAAACCAGATTGAGCTTTTACACTTAAAGCCCTAAGAAAATCATAAAAGTGAATTATGGGGTGAGAATTAATCTTTAAAGGAAAGCTTTACACTGGAGTAAACTTGGAACATTTATACATAAAATATTACATATAACATTTATGTGTATAAAATCTGCTGAACTGGCCAATTTCTGACTATTATATAAACTTTATGCATTTGAGAAAGCAGACTTTCTTTCACAAAAAATAATTTGTTCTAGCTTCTATTATAAAATAATAATCCCTCGGTATCAACACTTGACGCTATTGTCACAAGCTGTCTCCTCTGTGTGCTGTTTGGTTGAATAATTTGTCCTTTGTAGATTGAGCATGAAGTGCATTGGTCTAGCAAGCTAAAAGCACGATGCAAACCAGGAGAAGAAAAAAGATAAGGCTGGGAAGGGAGCATGTACTCCAGACGAAGGACACACACCATTTTGGGGTGCAGAACTTGCATCTAAACGACTCCACATTCAAGGTTAGCTTGGAGAGGGAGTCTGGGTCTGGGCAGATAGTGAGTCCCCAGATTTAATCTTCCTGACGTAAGACAGAGCCCGGGTTTTATGGCTACCCTTTGAGGTGCCTCAAAGAAGGGGCTGGGAGAGGGTCCCCAGGGAAGGCAGCACGCAGCAGCATGGAGCTGGGGACCCGAGAAGCGCTGGGAATCCTCCATCAGGAGAAAGCCTCCCGTGCTCCCGCTCTTCCCTGCGCTTGGCTGCTTCGGCTCCCGAGCACGCACTCGGCAGCCTGGGGCTGGTACCCCCAAGGGATGTCCTGAGGGAAGACTGTGAGTGGCAGCCATACTTCTCCAGCATCTCCAGCACGGTCCAACTTCTCCAGCATCTCCAGCATGGTCCAACAGATGAGTACCACCTCCTGGAGCAGAGAGACCTCCTTGGAGACGGTGGGTTGGCTTTCCAGAGTAACTGGACTCATACAAAGCACTGGACACACGTGAAGCGAACGGACCTGGATAGATAAAGGTCCTCCACTGTGCGCAGTGCTGTCCTTATGAGGAAGGAATGATAGAGAATGAAAGAAAATGCAACAGGTATCAGTGCTGGCAATTCGCGTCTGGATGTGCTTAGGTAGCACAATGACAAGGTCTTAGAAAAGGCAGTGCATTGCAGAATAGCCTGCAAAAGCTAATGGGCATAAATAGGCATTTCTTAGCCTATCTGTAGAAAGACTGGCTATTTTTGCAGGTTGTCTAGTATTGGGCTACTCCACAGCAGTTCATGTGAGATCTCTTTCTGCAAATCCACTGCTTGAAAGCTACAACTTGTTCTTGCAGAAATTATTACAAAATTATATAAAAAGTAGATGAAGGACAGAGACTGTTCACAGAATTGTAAGCTGTAGAACTGTTAATTTTTTTCTTACTCAAAACTAGAACAGAAACTAAGCATTTCAGTGCCCTTAGAGAAATCCAGCATATATGATCTTCTCTAATTGCCTGCTAGGGAAAAGCTGTGGTTATGAAGCAATCACTGATCTGATCCCATAGCAGCTTTTCCTAAGTCAAAATACACTGTTTTCTTTTCACTTTGCAAGTATTGCATCGTTTTAAAGAATTTCAGAATGTCCTTTTCACAATGAAGCAAGCATCAACACTGGATTAACAGAATCAAGGTTTATATCCTGGAATGATAGGAAGAAAATAGATGAAACATTTAATTGAATTGCAGATGTTATGTCTAGAAGAGCAAAATACTCTGAGAGTAATTGAGTAGGTTGCCATCTACACTAAGCAGAGATTTTTGAAACAGAATACATATGGAGAATGCAAATGTGGAGAATGCAAACATCTGTGTTGAATGTTAGTTTCCAGTGGTATCAAGGAATACACATGTTTTTCTTAGATTTTAGAACTTAGTGGTATCAGTGGAAATAAAATACAATGTCTGATTATATTGCTGAAGTCAGCAGAGGAAGAATGCAGAAGAATCTTATTCTTCTTCCTGAGAGACATCTCTAATAAATCATTAGTGGTATATTAAAAAGTAGATTATAGCCATGGGACTAAGTGTTTTCCTATTCACCAAAGGAATAAAAAAGGAGGATATTGAATTATGAACAATATCAATCGGCATTTCAAAGTATGAAAACATCAAAATGATCTGTATCTTGTTCAATCCCTTAAACTTCAGAGCATTTTAAACAACATTTGGTGGATAGAAAAAGAGAAGAGAATTTTTTAGGGAATATTTGTAGTATTGAAACTATAAATTATGCTTTCTAGTTTTCTAAAACAAGCAGTTATTCTGAACACTGAGACGTGATGATTGCGTGGAGTCAGTAGTACATCATCGAATTTTAGCTTCTCAGGTAAGAAGAAATATAGAATTGCAGATGTTATATTAAATCATTCATCTTACCATTCATTTACATTTCAGCTTGCAGCACAGAAGTCTGAATAACTAAGAAGATTTTAATTAAATCAAAGGACAAAGCATGACAATTTAATGACCTGATATGAAACCTCATATGTTTCCATTGGCCCCAGGAGTCTTCTTGAAGAGAAAACAGTAAGAATCAGATTTTCTGATCTGTGTGGGCTTGGACAGCCTGTTCCCAGGAGCAATGACTAGGAATTGGGATTTATTTCCTATTGGTGCTCGAACCCCACCCAAATTGCATCAATTCTGGATTAAATAGATACTGCAATTATATTAATTAGGCAAACATGCCAAGTTAATTATGAAAGTTATCTTCTTTGTTTGACTGCAGTAGAGCCTTGTTAGGGCCCAGCCACATTTTCTGGCTTGAGATAAAATCAACGCGGCAAGTCTTGGTCTTTTCCGGTTTTGAAAACAAAACAAATGATTATTCATCCCCTCTTTTCTGTTCACAGCGAAACCATCTCTGTGGTTTAATTCTAGCTCTGGCTGATAACACACCAATCTTCTTGACACACTAAGAAGGAAATGGCGTTTGGATCGCTGCTATGGCTTGGCAGGAGCTATTGATGTGATGCCTGCACTTTGTCAGATGGCTCGGGAAATTCCACAGCCGATACTCAAAGCTCTAGTTCAGGCAGGGATTTCCAATCCCTGATAAGTGTGAAGTTCACAAGAAGTTAGCCACCCTACATTTTCTGCATCTGGTGGCTGTGTCAAGGCTTGCATGACATATGCTGGTGGCCAGAGCTCCACTTAACACCAGACATCGTTACGACAGTCTGGGACGGTGAATGATTTGACTACCTGCCTTCCTCTTATTGAAATGGAAGTTGAGGCCCCTTACTAAAGGTGGTGTAGTAGCTGAACCTGATGTAGAAAATACAACCCAAATACTAGAATATCTGGTTATATAAGTATTGAAATGACTAATCAGGTAATATGAATATGATTCAGAAATCATTCCATAAAATTAATTAATTTGCTCTTCTTTTCAAAAAGACAGGTTTAGAAAACACGGGTAGTTGGGAAATGCTTTATTTAGTTAAGAAAAAGGAATAACGAGTGGGGACCTTGAAAAGTTTCACTATATTTGAAATATACCTGGAACTGGTACAATTGAGGGCAATGATCAATTGTCTTCTACAGTAAAGTTTGGTTTAAACTAATCAGCTGAGGTTTCATCAAGAGAATGTGGGTTAGGAATACATTTTCAATGATCAGCATACCCTGATAGTACAGGAACAGCTATCTGGGGAAGTTTCAGCCTCTATTCTATTAGAAAACTTTAAGAACATGTTACACAAAATTTTCTCAGATGTGTTCTGTTTGTATTAGTTCTTCAACACAGGAGAAAGTTGGATTCAGACCTTACTTTTCTATGACTTGAGGATTCTAAAGGAAATGGCCAATATTATCCAGGAGATTATATTGGATGGACATAAAGATCCTTTCTACTATATGAATTTGTTTATATTTTATGCATTTATCCCATACATAAAGACAGGAGTTCAGATCCAATGCTGTTGATTTGAAGAACATTGTGTTACTCTATTATTTTATTGGCTTAGTCAGACTCCCAGAATGAATCATTTTCTTAGCTTAAATAAGTCAATCACATCTGGAGCTGGTCAGAATATTTTCAGTGAAATGAAATATGTCACTTCATCAAAGCCAAAATGTTGTATCAACATATCAGTTTTGACAAATATTTCTTGAGAAAGTTTTTGCCTGGGGTTCCCTTGTCACTTTCGGCCAGAGGAGAAAGAACTTGAGCTGAAAAGATCAGGTTTTCTATCCAGACACAGACATTTCATAACAATTTCCATTTGCAAAAATGTTTGAGGGGTTTATTTTCATTCCTCTGAACAGTGAAAACAAATTCTGAAACCTCAAAATTTACAGCAAAATGGAATCCTTGACCTCTGAAAAGCTTTAATCACATCTGAGCATACAAAATGCTGATTCAGTAGGTCATATTTAGAGGATTTAGGTATACCAGAAGGCACAAAATCAGGAAACTGTAAGAAATGTAGCCATAGCTTGATATTCGTCTTCTTTTTCCTTGAAATAGTATTCATTTACCAAACAGCATGTAAACGTCATTGAATTTGACTCTTGCCATAAAGATATCTCTGCAAAACATGCATGATAGCACATTCTATATCTTTCACACCAAGGATTAGTGAAGTGCGCAGCAAAGTCCTTCCTAAATGATGTAGGATACAGATTGGGCTCTAGGTGATTAAAGGAACACTAGAAATCTGTTTTCTTTAGCTCATTTAAAATTTGTGGGTGCTTCAGTTATTCAGTCATGGTTAAAACATTTCGACTGCTCCAAGGGAAAAAACCCAAACCCACTTGTACCAGCTGGAACAGGAGGTTCCAGCGCGCCGGTGAAGCTCATTAGCGGCTCGATTGCATTCTGGAAGAAATGGGCACTGCACATGACTGTGCAGGAAAGAGGAAGGTACAGCTGGGGCAGACGCTGCCCTTACCTTCCCCGGCTGGCATTTTATAGCCGTATTTCTGTAACCCATTTGTAGCCTTTAGAAAATGATCTTGCAGAATATGTATTTTAAGTAGTTATTATTAAACAGAGCAACACCTGTGACTGGAACACATATAGTGACTTTTTCAAAATGAAGGAGACAAAATATTGTAACAAAAAGAGATTCTGAAGTTCTACTGTATGAAACAAAGCCTGTAAAAAACCAGTGGATTAAAAAAGCATTTCTGAATGCTTTCTGCACTGCATCTTGAGAAAGATCATTTCCTTCAAACACGAAGGAGCCATGTGTCAGTGGAGGAGGCTGAAGTCTGTCTTCCAGTTCTCACACAAAATTTTCATAGTGATATCCATGGGCACGCGTGTACAGCAGCGTACGTGTGCTCCCCACGTGTACAGACCAGTACGACCAGTGGTAGGAACGCCTTCAGAGAAGGCAGCGCTGGGGCTGAGACCCACCTTGGGGTGGAGGAGCCTTACCAGAATAGCAGGACCACTACTCCTGCCCCGTCGTCTTCTCCACGGGTGGGTTATGCCAGAAACTGCTGAGGGGCAGCAGAACCGGCACGTGAGAAAAGGCTGTTGGGGGAAAAAAATATTCAGGCGATATTGATTTCAGGAAAGGGAGCGCTAATGCTGCACGGAGCCAGATGTGTGACCACATATACGCATGTGAGATTGTTCCTGTTATTCTCTAAGAGTCGAGTAATACTGCGTATCAGTAGAGCTCATATTGCAATGCAGACGGTAATTTTTCTGTAGGGAATTGGTTTAATCAGTTTACAGAAACATTAAAGCATAAAGTGCAGTTTTTCAGTAACCATCTTATAATGAAGAATATTACTGGATGAATTCTCTGCAAAGAAGGAAAAAATCCACAGCTCTTATTTTTGTCCCCTTGCAGTTCACCTTTAACTCGGAAGGTCCGGAATTTTTTTCTTAAGCTGTTTTTACAGCAGAAGTTCAGATTTTAAGGAGTCTGGAAGACTCCATTTTATCTGTAGAGCTAATGGCACTGTGCTGCGATAAGACTTGAAAGTGAAAGCTGAACAACAGAAAGGAGGAGAGATTAAGGATTTTATTTCGGTTGGTACATGGATTAGTTTCAATGGATTTATGGCTGTTGTTTACAATTACAGAGCCAACTTCACTGATGCCTGTGTCTCTGATTTAGTGGTACCTATTGCCAAACCACATCACTGAGAGCTCTGGTAAGGCTTCAGAAGCCTTAATAAAGAGAGTGCACGCTGTTGGCAGCCTCAGCCTAAAAGCCGGAGATAAACTGAGACTAGAAACCGATGTACAGCTTCACCTTCTGGCTCTCCAGAAACTGACAACTTTATACTGTGTTTTTGGCCTATCTTCTTAATATGTGGAAATAAAATCACAGCTGTTATTTTGTCTGAGACTTGTAGATCTACTGCTGAGCGAGAGGGTAATTCTTATTTCTTACACATGCCGCTGCGTTTGTTCTGATTGCTTCTTTTTAAACTAAGTTGCTAAAAATACATTTATTTTCTGATTCAGAAGCAACAGTGAACAATGTTCGTGAAACACTCCTAAAGAGGAAAAAAGATAAAATCTTCATGCAGCTGGCAGGATATACAAGATAAAGTGTTTTTTAAAAGGAATAATTAGGGAAAAGATCCTCTTTGCTAGAATAATTGAATAAAACCTTTAATACAGATGATAGCCAATGACTCAGTGAAAAGGGAAACTTGAATTTTAAATATTAAGGACAACATCTATCTTTGCCTAGATCTGGACATTATTGGCGCTCTCCATAAATCATCCTCTTTTTAATTTAATATGAGCATCTGTAAGGTCCAGAGATAAATTAATTGCTGCCAGATTTAAATAATATGCTTGGTTTCAGGCATTTCCTGGGGATTAATGACAGGTTAGGGGGAGCCGAGGGCCTAAAGTTCAGCCAGAAACCATTAACCTCAGGTTATCATTAACCTCAGGAAACACCCTACGTCTCAGCCGTGTCTGCTTCTACAGAATGGAAATGAAAAGCGTAATGCCATGTATTTCTTTTAGGGGTTGATGCCATTCCGGGTGGTACATACGGAGAATTTTAACAGCCGACATTCTACCTGGTTAGATGGCACGACTCAAAACGTGTGCATCCACTTGGCTTATCATGGCTCCTCCAAAAGGAGGAGTTTAATGCCAATGATATATTGTATGGATGCCTTTTGTTTGGGAGCCAAATGATAAAACCGTGGAAGCCCATGGAAACCAAGGTGTGCGTTAGCATGGGGTGGGTTGACACTTGGAGGTCAACGTTGGGCTTGCACATGCACCTTCCCTGGGCGTGCGGAGCACATCTTCTGGTCCCTGTTCTCAGCTGTTGCGCAGCAGCATTTGGGCGCAGGGAAGCGGGCCTCATGTTTCTTAATTTAAGCAGTAGAAAATTGTGTCTGGAGGAAAATTTCAGAGTTCCCAACTTGACTTATTAAGATCTGAATTTTGACCTACTTTAAAATTGCAGAGACCTCTGGAGACGTAGTATCTGGATACAGAAAATAAGAACAATATTTATAGGAAAGATTTTATGCATTTTTCAGCCTGAAGCTTTCCAAGCATTTTACGAGCATTTATTAATTAACACCCACAACATTCCTGTGAGATAATGTGTTAGCCCTGCTCCGTGCTAGTAATGACATCAGAGATGACACCAGAGGAAATCTGGGGAGGGAGGAAGAAGATGGCACCACAGAGGGATGGGGCTCTGAGAATTCCCACTTCTCCCTTGTCTCTGCTGTGGACGTGGGGCATATTCCGGGCTCTGTCCACACAGACAGGGGAAATTGGGAGCTGAGACTAGTGCTGTATATAGGGGCTTGGAAAAGTATCGCTATGAGATACCATTCTTATGAAAAAGAAGGGAGCAAGTTAATTTAAGCTAATTTCGAAGCACAGCCAGTGTGTGTCAGAGAGAGGGAACAAGTTGCTGGAGAGACTATGGTGGTTTTCAAGCACCGGTCCAATGAGTACTTGGGCTATGGACAGGTTCTGGTGGGCTGTAGCAGCTACTCAGGTGTGCAGCGGGGTTTGGATGTGTCTTTCTAAGCACCAAATTCCCTTACTTAATGTTAACCATGTACAAATTGGTGTCTAGCTCGAGCTAGGCATTTAGGCTTCCTCTGTAGTCAACATAGAGTCTTCCATAGTTTTAAAATAAGTGTCTAAAATACTTCCTTCCTTTGGAATTGCCCAGTTTTTCCCACCGATTTTAGTGTGGGATTCTAAAAGGCCATTTTTCAAACAGCTGAAGTTAGTTGGGGTGAATACGAGAGCAGGAGAAGGCCTGGATAATCCCAGTGAGGGGACAGCAAAATGTCCTGCTGGCTGTTAACTGCATGAAGACTGTGGGTTTGGGGACTGGACAAATAACCTATATTTACACACAAGCACACATACACCAGTTTGCCTTAGGCAGCAAAAAGGCCGCAAGCTCATGTTGGCTTCATGGAGGGAGATGATGGATGAGTGCAGAGAGATACACTGGGAACAACACTTGCAACACAGATTAATCTTAGTGAAACTTGGTATGCTGACAGGGCTGCTCTTTGTTTTCTGGTCTGTTCAACTGGGTTTAGCTCAATGTTCATTTTTTATGATAGTCCTTACATGCACAAATCTATAGTATTGTATATAGCTAGATGGTTTGTATCTGCTTTTCATTATAATGCAACTTCTCTGTACATTACTAAAATATGTTTTAATATATAAATCTTATCTAGTTTATGTTTTTGTAGCCTACATGTTACTTTTTCTTTTTGCTCTTTATGTTCAGATCTTCTTATTACCATATTTTAAATGCTTCTCCTGCCAGGCTGCTTTAATTATGCTAAGGGCAAAGCCCACTCCTTTAAACCTTTGACAATTCTGCAGATAACTGTAAAGCACTTTTTCATGGATTTTGGTTGCTAAAAAGAAATGGCACAGCTGTCTTTTAAAGCACATTAGGTCAAAACTGTGGCCAAACTGCAGCAGTATGACTGGAAAAAAGGGCTCCCTGGAAGCTGGTAACAGAAGAATTTTCTAAAGAAAGAAAACTTCAAATATAGAGCACACAACATCTTTCCAGAAGCTGGCAGAAAACAAAGGATTAAACTTAACTAAATCTCTCTCCTGCTTTTAGTCCACAGTTGGCTGCAAAGAAACAGTATTAGGCCAGCTGTACAACACAACCTAATTCCACACAAAACATAACAGCAGTGGGCTATGGAGAGTTGGAGTCTGACTTTCATGTGGGCCGGTGGGATAAGATATCTTCGGTTTACTAGAGCTTGTGAGGCCCTATACTTTTGATTTTAGTAAATCTTGCCGTATTGGAGCTTACTGAATTGAAGGACAAAATATTCACACCGCTTTCTGCTTGCACCCAAGGAAGGAATGTGAAATCTCCTCATTCTGTCAAATACCCTCTCCTCTACCCGGCCTTTAGTGCTATTGGAATTGCTCACTTTTGCAGTTCATCCTGTTTTTCACAATACTCATGCAAGTCTCACAGAGGCAGGCATTACTAATCCAAGACGGATGTCTTCTACTGCAGTTCCCAGAGTGAGTAATGCCACGCTGGTCTCTGTGAAGGTGGTGAGGCTTCTCCCCAGGTTTTGGAGGCCAGACAAAAACTCTGCTGTGTAAGCAAGATGGGGAGAGTAAGCAATGAGGCACAAGAGCCCCTGAAGGCAGGGATGGTTAGCTTTTTAATGCTTTAGTCACTTTTTTTTCCCAGCCCCACTTTTGGAGGTAGAGCAACAGCTGTGCAGCGATACCATCCCTCAGGTGGAGTTGCCAACCCAGTCTGGTCCTACACTTCTTCCTCTTAATTCCTCTTCATACAAAAGAGTGCCCTGATCGGCTTGACCATCCAAAAACCCACACTCTCATGGACCAGGTCAAATAGCCTTTGGGCTGGCAGAGGGTCACACCTGCGTGATGGCGTGCCGCGGAAAGAGTTGGAGGTCCTGCATTCCCAGAGCTACTGGGAAATAAATCCCTTTTTGAGCAGATGGAGAGCAGAGCTACATCTGAAGTAATACTTTCTATAGAAAATAGAAACCCATAAATTGAAGAGACCCACTTCCAAATCCAGCATCAGATCTCTAAATCAGAAAGCGGTCAAAATATTGCAGTTATTTTTTGGAGATGATGCTTTAGGACTAATTTTATAATTTCTTTCATCTTTTAATTCCTTTTACCTAAAATGTGCAATTTATGTCTATATTGTATACATGCCTATATGTTACATACATGTAATATGCATTCACTCTGAAATGGCACTCCCCAAATCATTCTCAATTCCTATGATAGCAGTATCATACAGGCAGCTAAATTAGCGTATTAGGGAATTTCAAAGATACTGATTCTCAAAAAGGGAAGATACATTGTCACTCATTCCTACCCAGGTCAAACAAGTTATATAAACCACCAAATATAGTTTACAAATGAACCATATGCAAGTAGTCTAATATTCCAGTTTCATGCATCCTTATTTCAATTGTCTAGAACTAAAAGCAAAAGGATACTCGATATCATTAAAAATAAACGGAGGTTATAATTGCTTAAAAGATTATAGCATAAAATTTGCATGACTGATGTGCTGCAAAATGCAAGAGGGATTTGCTATACAGAATTTAATGTTGCTTTGCTTGTAGATGCAGCTTGCATTCAGGCATATCAAGAAATAAGATCAATTTAATGGTTTATTCATTCTATTTAACAGAATATATCCATGGCCCATCATCCACATATTCACCTGCTGTCAGCTGCTATTGAGCTCTGTAATGAACAGCTGTGGAAAGGGCAAAAAAACGTACAACAACCTCTGGCTATTTGCATTTAAGATACTTAGTTCTGTGTGAGAAGAATGACATGTAATCAACTAGGCACATGGGTAAAAATAGCAGACTCCAATTCTGCCTACCATTTTTCTCTTCCCTTAGAGATGTTTACAAAATTCATGAATTATTTGCATTTTGGCTTTCAGAACAACATGCAATTTTGATAGGGCAAAGGGTTAGATTCTGTCAGTCTTGTTTCTGAGGGGTAAGTGGAGAAGGAAAGCACTTCTCGGCGTGCACCATGGGAACAGAGTCTGAGCTGTGCTGTCAGTAGATAAAGTCTCATTAACAGGTCAGTGATAGAGAGTGATGCCCACGCAGCAAGGGCAACACCTCGAAGAAGAAGCAGATTTAGGTATCAGAGTAGTAACCGTTGGAGTTGTACTGCGTCGGTAATGGTCTCTGTGGAAGGAGGTGGGACACCTATTAAAATCTGGAGGAGGTGTCGCGCAGTGACTCTCGGAGCATCTCTGCCTGAAATGGGATTGCAGGTCCCTTCCCTCTGTGGTGCATTCAGGTTGCTGAAGCAGTCCTTGAAAATAATGGACACCAGCCCTGTGAGGGCCCTGAGTGACTTCAGAGAGGCTGAGAGTGCTCCTGGCTCCCCTGGATTTCAGTGGGAGCTGGGACCCAAACCAGAAAGCAGGAAAACAGGAGACGGCGAGCGGCAGGATCCCCTGCCTGTGAGTCCTGCTGTTGGAAGCTGAACAATAACTAAGTCTGTTCTCAGATAAAATTCTCGTAGAAGTTGCCAGGCATCCGTCGATTGGGAAAATACGAGGGCTCATTTGATACCAACAGCAGTGCTATCTGCTATTATCTACTACGGGTTAGAAAATTGTATTTTAAAGGTTATTTACTAGAAACAACAGGAACATTTAACTCTCCAGTCATAGTCAGTAAAATCTGGCCAAAGGAAATACACCCAAGCTTTTCCAAATAATAAACAAAGATTCTTTGGTTGTGTGCCTTTCAAGTTTCCTCTCAGCTTGAGGGTATTATGTAATAGATGGAAATAATAAAAAAGATACAGAGAAAGTGGTGTTCCATGAACCAATTTGCAGGAGACCATGTGACTTTGATGGTTGGAAAAATAATAAGATTACAGTGGAAGCTTGTAAATATTAGGTGTAGCTTCTAAAATCCTTTTTAACCAGTCAAAATGATGACTAAATCATTCCGAGAATCTGGAATAAAAATATCAGATAATATAAAGCATTTATGGCTTTACTAAGTAGAAGAACCAGTCTGATCTGAGAGTTAAAAGCACCATAAAAAAGGTCGAATAGCCACCTTTCTGCAGCCACTTACACCAAAATGGCTTCATTTTAAAAAACAAAATTTTTAGACAAATTTGCAGTATACAGTGAAAATCAAGAACATTATCCGTTTGGAAAACAGTTGAGATAATTCTCTGGTTAGTTGTAAAACTAGGTTACTGTGAGCATTTCAGTAAAGAGACTTCTGCAAGCATGTGCAGAACTGCATGAACTGAAAAGGCCATTTTCAGAATGAATCGTCCCACTCTTACCAGTCCGTGACCTGCAGATGGAAAAGGCAAAAAGCTTTTTGACATAGAATCACAACAGCAGTGTCTCTTTTCCTCTGTGGTGTGATGCTGAGTGGAACTGATGTGATTTCTTTCCCTTGGAGGCTCCATGCACAGCATGGGAGTCCTGCATTTGGCCCCTGCCTCCCCTTCCCATGCACTGAGGATGGTACCCTGCTCTCTTCTGAAGGACATGGCCCCAAACTAAAGTCTTAGCATCTGGGCGTCTTCCTCCTGGCATGTGAGCTGAAGATCAGACGTGTCCTTCACCATGTGAGAGGACAAGGTGCTGCCTGGTATGTTAGAAAAACATGGGAGGATAATCAGGAGGAAGAACTGAGGAAGAGTTGCTTGATTCTTCTGCAGTTTACAGAGCCTGAGAATAGCTCGGCTCATCTGGATAAGAGAAGAAAAGCACAGGGTAGATGTTAACTATCTTATATGCTGGAAATAACTGCAATGAAATCAAAAGATCTTTTTTTAGTGTGAGTAAGGTAACATGAGAGGCTCTGGGTATAGAAGTGACTTACTCGGAAGCCCCGTCAGACCAAACAATTTAAACTTCAGATATACCATGAGATTAGTGTCAAAATATTTCTGGCTACAAAGATGGAAATGCAAAAGAGAAATGGCAAAAAGCTTCTATAAACAGCTCGATATCCAAGTTAATAAAAAGTGCCTGCTAGCTTTATTCCCAAACGCAACTGAAACCCAGATCAGAGCTGGGATTTAGGGGTTTTTGCACTGCTCTCCTCCTGTCCCCAGCACAACCCTCAGGACCCAGGCCCATATTCACAGTCCTGGGCTCAGAGATGGAAGGAGGTAGAGCCTGAATGCTGTCCAGTGACTTGAGAGCCTTCTTCCTTTTGCAAACTAAACCAGCAACAACCTGGCCTCAGATTTGTCTCTCAGGTTGAGAAACCCACAAAAGCAAAGAAAGCAACTTACATGGAAACTGGGACCATATTCCAGCCCCAATAGCTCCTTTGGATGCTTTTCCTTTTACGAGCACAAAGGTCAGGAAATCAGCCTGGATTCCAGCTGCTGCTCAAAATGTCCATGCTCCCGTGGCTTCAGCTCAGACAATTAATGCTGCTTAAATGTCCCCGTCTGAGGGCGGAATTGGTTTCTTGTCTGGGTTAGAAACCAGACATGAGCTGTATGCCTCAGCTCCACCAAAGCCATTCTCCTCTCCATGGCCCTTATGTGCAGTGCCTATAGAATTATCAATCAACTGCTAATGGAAAAATAGTCATGCAGGCTGGCTTGCTCCATGCACGGTACTCCCCTTGCATACCCCGTCACACCCGCCTTTTGTTTAAACATTTGTAGACTGAAACATCCTGTCGAGCCCCGTTCTGTGGGAGAACATATTTGTGAGACAAAGCAATGCTGTGGTCTACCAGGAGGTCTATGACTCTCACAGTGAATTATTCACTACTTTGCTGTGGTCTACATGCCAGGTCACCCGTGTTCACAGCAGAGAATGAAGCATTATTCATTATCAAACCTTTGGTTTTCTCTTCTAGGAGGTTCTTCCCCCCACCCCCATTGCCCTTTCAGGTTTTAACAAGACATTGCATTCTTTCAGACTTCCCCTGGGCAGCAGTTTTTTGCACTTGCAGAGGTACGACAATAATAGGTAGAAAGCCAGAGCAGTTGTAAATTGTAGCAGTTAATGTCAAATTGATGGGGCAATGATCAAATGAAGTTCATAACCACAGAACGCAACCTGGGGGTGGAATGCTGTTTCAAAGATTGCTAATGACAGGGTTATAAAATCATAAAATAGAAGGCTTTTTCCACTGTGAAAGTTTGAAGGAATTTATTTGGCTGACCGAAGGTATTAGCAGTGTTAGGGTCAGACTTTTATAAGACATTTAGTGCAATTGCTAATCAATGAGGAGACTGACCGGTCCATTTTGAAAAGGCACCGAGGGAACACCACCTGCATTGTGTTTCTACTCTTGGACACTCCGAGTGCACCTTTAATGATCTTTAGGTCCTCTAGTATGGTGCTGTTTAATTAGAAACTGCTGACACAAAAGGAGAGCAACGCTTGACTAAAAAGAGCAGTTTTGGGGATTTCAGATCTGCCTTTTAACCACCAGCATTCAAGAAACCAAAGCAGTGGGCAATGTCACAATGTTAGCACAAGGGAAAACGTTTATAGCTCGTCAAAGCTGGACAGTACACAGCTGTATCCCAGCTGGGCTTTCCAACCACAGTGCTAGAAATATCTCAGAGAGGAAAAAAGAGGTTAGATCCATGAAAATATTGTAAGATAAATAGGCATGGAAAATATTGAAGACATCCCACTGCAGTTTACATAGGGAAGTGAGGAATGAACAGGGCAAATGAGGCTTACACTTTTATAGATGGATCCTTCTGTATTTTCAGATTTATTTGTTTGTTTGTTTATTTTTGTGGCTTCTGCTTCAGTTATTGAGAATAATCTGTCACGTGATTTATCATGCTCTCCTTACTTGTTTGTGCTTATCTTGGTCAAGAAAGAGCAAAGCCAGAAAAAATGCTTAGCTTGGAACTGGCCTTTTTTCCCCTCGTGGCAGAGGATGGAAAAGGGGAAAAATCTACTTGTAAAAGCTACAACATGACCAGGTTTTCATTAGAGAAGGGTTAACACCCTCAGATTGACACACAGCCTCTAGCAGCTAGACAAACTTCTTGGCTTCCCTACCACAGATGCCAGCCTTGGTCATTCAGATATATGAATCACCTGAGTCCCTAGAAGTCCACACCTCACAGAAATGGGGCTCGTCTCTTTGCACAGTCACTGTGTTTGGAAAGATGCAGGCGCAAAGCAATTTCTGGCATTGTTCATTAAAATCAGCTGTCCAATTTCTGACGTGAGGGAGGACCGTGCCAAACAGTAATTTTTCTTTCACTTCCAGTCTTCCTGCTCCTGCCCTATTGCCTACTCTTCACAGCGGGGCTTCTGAAGCTGGAAGACACCTAGAAACTGGTTAGGTGCTGTTTCACTGTGCAGCCCTCTGATTACTTCTTTCCCTGCTCCCAAAGGCTTGGCAGCATCAAACTGCATCTTTTGCAGTTTGTGGCCCTTTGAATTGGATGACAATCATCTCACAAAATGCACCCTTCCGAAATGTACCTTCCAGTGTTGAGATTCAGGTCTTTAAAGGTTTTCAGGTCTTTAAAGCCTGTTAGGCAACTTTAGATGCTGCAGACATACCCTTGTGGGCTTTGCATTGCCTAAGGAGTACCCGTGATAGCCGTCACCTCCACAAGGCTCTTTTGCAAACTCTGCCAGATGCTTACTGGTTTAAGTTAGGTCTTCATATAAGGGAAGAAAAACCACAACCCCACTTTTCTCCATTAGTATATAGCATTAGATATCAGGCTCCTGTGTTGAGACCATAATACAGATGTTCTGCTGCGTAGGTCTACTTGGCTGATACATAGCTAGCAACCATTTACATTGCCTATTAAGAAATAGATCATCGTGAGACAGCAAATAACCCAGGGCTGGGTGACATCAGGTGGTGCTAAATTAGTTGTTGGTCAGCTAATCATTCTGGTATCACACAATTTTGTACTGCGGATGCCCTGTGGAAATGGTCTTGGGAGAACAAGTAGGTTGAGAGACACAGATTGTAACCTGGTTGTGATTTTTGGGAATAGAAGGCAGCTGATTCCTTCAGTGCAAAACCTGGAGAATATTCTCCTTCTAGTAAGTAATTTATACTTTGGCAAAGAATGCTCGAGATCTACAGCATCAGTGACAACAGCAAGCTGCCTGTTGCATCTTTCCATAACATCTGCTACTGCATTCATCAGCTGGTGATGTTTTCACAAAAGTGAGCTGTGAAATGGATTAAAATGTTGATGTAAGAAGTAGCATTATGCTTGTAATTAATATTCCATTGTTAATATTGCATTGAGGTGAATGAGTGCAGGTCACATATCAAAGCTGTTGTTTTCGCAGTGTTTGGAACATCAGAGAACTGATATTGGCTACCTGACATTTTCCTTTACTGTTAATTATGCTAATGATTTTAATACACTGAAAAAGAAAGCTTAGATTTCTGGAGCAGGAATATGTGGCTGATTTAGAAAGAATAACAATTATGTTGAAACATATGAAGTGATGGTGTGGCATTACAAGTGACCATGCTAGAAATCCTAAGGAGGAAGGCAATTTCAAATGGAATAGGCAGCCCCTGGTTTATTGCAGGGATATTGGATATAGTATCTCCAATTTTTCTATGTTTGTTTTTCAAGTTCTTCAAGTCTTGTTTCAAGTTTCAAGGTCTTCAAGTTACAGTGTCTGGAACTGACCTGTTGTTTCTTAAATGCTGGACTTTGTGAGTAACCTGGTAAGAATTTTATCAGGTCATCCATCTCATGCTTTGTGAACACAGAAATCCGGAGTCTTGCAATCTGTGAGTGAAACCCATTTCCTAGAGAACATCCTACTTATTCCTGGTTGTCCAGTGACAGGACCAGAGGCAGTGGGCACAAACGGAAACACTTTTTCACTGTGAGGGTGACCGAGCACTGGCACAGGTTGCCCAGGGAGGCTGTGGAGTCTCCATCCTTGGAGATACTCCAAAGCCGGCTGGACATGGTGCTGCGCGACCAGCCCATGGTGGCCCTGCCTGAGCAGTTGGGGTTGGACCAGATGACCTCCAGAGGTGCCTTCCAGCCCCAACCATGCCATGACTGTGGGATTCTGTCTTTTTCTTCAGGTTGGTTTTCAAGACCCCTTACTACCACAATGTCCATACCAAACTGCTAGCTGATGGAACGTGCCCACCGGTATTATTAGGATCTCTTGCTTCTCTTCTTAAAAGAGCACGGGCCCAAGTCTCACTAAGCCAAGCTGTCCTGCCATATGACCTTCCTTTTCGCTGCTTCTCCCTTTCAAGCCCTCTTTGTTTGCTTGCACCAACTTGTCACATTTTATTTTGAGATCCTAAAATATTCTGGGAAGGACCTATTTCTCAGATAGTGTTTGAACAGCAGGTAGAACTGGGCGTCCCTAGTATGACAAGCTACTGCCAGAAGAGACGGTGCTGTTACTAAATGCCACCCTGCTGGGCATATTCTTGAAACCAAACATCTTCTCTAATTAAATGTAGATCTTCAGCATTTTCTCTTTTGCCTTAAAAAAAACCAAAAAAAATGATTAAAAATTAATTAATCCAGTCTTTTTGTAAAGGCATGTGACTCAGCTGCACTAAATTAGGGTCAGGTTTGTGCCTTCATGCTTCTTAGCCATGTTACATCAGGAATCACAGGGACAAACGCCATTTTTTTCAGGGCTTAGAGGCTATAGGAGCAGTCACGGAGTTTAGCATGAGTAATGAAAGTAAAGCTGTGTTAAAAAGTTCCCTCATGTTATTACTTGGCAGTTCATTAAGATATACCTTGTTTACCTGCTGCAGCCTGCACACCAGATTTAGCTCTCTGCAGGAATCTGAAGGCATCTAACGTGAAGAAGCTGTGAAATGCAATGGAAAACAAAACACTTCTGCTTTGTGCTTTTATGAAAAGCAAGGTACTTAAACAGTGACTGAGAGCCTGCTCATCCCTTCCAGATTTTTCCCCATGGCAGATACAAGTGTGGAACAGAAAAGCAGAAAAACAGACCGGATGATCTTTACTTACTGGCAGGCTGGGAAACATGGTACATTTCCTATTCAGCTCTTTGGGCTTTCTGTGAGACGGTATAATCTCCTTTGGCTTGTTAACCACTGCTGAAGCAGGCCAGAATTCATCTGCATTCTTGTGCTGCTCAGTGACCCTCCAGTGATGTCAGGTAAGAACACAATTTTAATTAAAAATCTCAATTTTCAAGCACATTTCACAGTTAATACATGGCAAGAAATTCTGACCAGCTACATTATTTTGCTAAGTAGTATGGGTTCAGCTGTCGTCTTAATCACCTTTGAAGCAAAAAGTCACAGCTTCACTCCTGAAAAATGTGACTTCACAGAACAAAGAATACATGAACGGCTGATCTGCTGTACACACCAGGAGTTCCCCATTTGGAGGAAACATCAAGTGTGTGAGAACAAGAAAACATCCTGTGTTTAAAGATTTTAAAAACCCATGATGGCAGTGTGATATAGTGTACGGCAAATTGCTATGTAGTATACAATCAATTGCTGATTAAGGTGTTCCCAAGTTATTTGTTTTACTTGTTCAGCTTTTTTAGGTCTTTATGAGCCCATCACAATAGGCACCCGTGAGACATCAGTGACTTTATCATTAGTCCAAGGTCCTCAAGATCTAGGAAAGCATTACCCACCCTGTTATACCGAGCGGCATGAGGTGTCACGGCCCAGATCTCCAGCTGGTATAACTGGTCCACAGAAGCAGAGAAACCTCTCACAGAGCTACAAGAATTTGCATCCACGCATCCAGGGATCACCTCAGGTTGCGCAGAAATCCTGTGGCCCAGCTGGGAACTGAATTCACATCTCTGAATTGCGGGCTCAGGTTCAGCCTCCTCACCTGCCCACAGTGCCTGTAAATACTGTTAAATATTTATTTTGTCCCTTCACAGGCCATCGTGCTCTCAGTAAGGATGGTTGGCTGCACATGTCAGCTCCAGCTGGCCCTTCAAGAGCTTGCACAGTGAATGAGGACCTTTCTTGCTCAACAACCGTTCTTCCACTTTTTTTGACTGTGTTGTGGTTGACTGCTCCCCCATCCAAGGCTTTTCAACATTTTCAATGAATCAAGAAAAAGCAGTTCTGGGCTGCTTGCAACATTTAATTCACCTTGAATAATTTGGTTTCACTTTGGGACATCGTAAAAAAACCCCAAGGGCCAGATTCACAAGAGGAATGGGGTAATCATGAGAAGCTGGTATTAAAGCTGTTCCTCCCTCCTGTGCCCTAGATCCCAGTGCTGGACATTCACTCATATGTGGGAAACCTTGGGTACGATTGCCTCTTTGTCTGGTCCACAGCAGGAATTTTAACCCCAGGCTGCCCCACTCAGAAAATATCGCAAGTGTTAAGCTGCAGTGTGTGCTGAGGCAAGGGTCTCATGACTCTTCTGTTCTGGCTGGACCCATTAACAACAAAAACCTAAATATTTATTGGATAAAAAATAATATACATATCTCTAAGATGGTAACTAGGTCATTTGACAAGGGGAAGTTCAGATTTTTAGTGGCTGCTTCAGTGAATGTTTATTTATGAATATGAGCGGAAGGGTGTCAACAAGAGAGAATAAATGAGCCACATCATTACCTATCGCCCAGACCCCAGCACCAAGGAGCTCTCGTGGGAAGCTGTGCACTTAGTTATATTTCTGACCTGATGTTTGTCCTACCTACTGGACAATACAGTCTTGGTGTGAGAGTGGGGAAAGGGGCCATTGGCTCCTCTCTGAAGTTTATACTCTAGGAATTCAAACCAGAATTTGCAAATCATAGAATGGTTTGGTTTGGAAGGGACCTAGTTCCTATCCCCCTGCCATGGGCAGGGACACCTTCCACTAGACCAGGTTGCTCAAAGCCCCATCCAACCTGGCCTTGAACACTGCCAGGGATGGGGCAGCCACAACTTCTCTGGGCAACCTCTTCCAGTGCCTCACCACCCTCACAGTGACAAATTTCTTCCTTACATCTAATCTAAAGCTACCTTCTTTCAGTTTAAAGCCATTACTCCTTGTCCTATCACTACACTCCCTGATAAAAAATCCCTCCCCATCTTTCCTGCAGGCTCCCTTTAGGTACTGGCAGGCTGCTATAAGGTCTCCCTGGAGCCTTCTCTTCTCTACAGCTGAACAACCCCAACTCTCTCAGCCTGTCTTCATAGGAGAGGTACTCCAGCCCTCTGATCATCTTCATGGTCCTCCTCTGGGCTCGCTCCAACAGGTCCATGTCCTTCTTATGTTGGTGTCCCCAGATCTGGACGCAGTACTGCAGGTGGGGTCTCACCAGAGCGGAGTAGAGGGGGAGAATCACCTCCCTCGACCTGCTGGCCATGCTTCTTTTCATGCAGTCCAGGATACAGTTGGCTTTCTGGGCTGCAAACGCACATTGCCGGGTCATGTTGAGCTTCTTGTCAACCAACACCCCAAGTACTTCTCCCCAGGGCTGCTCTCAATCCATCCTCTGCCCAGCCTGTATTTGTGCTTGGGATTGCCCTGACCCATCTGCAGTTTTGGAGCAGACTAACTATTCAGCAACAAAAGTCATCATCCACCTCTAGTTATACGATTGCTTTTAAAGTAGAATGCTGAGAGAAAGCAGTAATGTCCACCAGAATGTAACACCCTGAGCTATCTCTGGCCCAGTGTTCAGTTAGGCAAAAAAAAATTAAGAAAACATCACCCAAACTTGCAAGATAAGGATGGATGACTGGGAAGGTAATTGTCAAATGTTGAAGGCTACATTTTCCATTTCTTCCCCCTCACCTGCCCTTCCCTGCCAGGGGACTCAGAAAAATGAGGTTTCTAGATCGTAATCTCCAGAGAATTCCTTATAAACCCCTTGGATAGGTTTCAGTTTTTAACATTGTACTGAACCAACTGTTATTCTTCTGAACAAAGAAGCAAAAAAAAATCAAAAGCTTTCAACTAGGTCATGCTAGTATTATCATGAGTGAGTGTGAGTGGTATCATTTCACACATACTGCATCTCTCAATTAAGGAAAATGCCAGACTTCTGTTAGCAAGACAGCTGGTGGTACTCAGTGACTAAATATAGTACTGTCATCACCTAGGAGCACAGCCAGGACATTTTAATGGTTGGGACAACTGATATTTTGGTTTAGCCAAAACAATTTTTAATCATATGCTATTATTTTAAATAACCAGTGTAAGAAATCAGTGAATGAATGTATTTTAAATATATTTTACTGATTTTATTTATTAAGTTGATTTTCAACTAATATGCAACCGATTTTTAAAGAAATTACACATATTGCGTACATTTGGGATAGAAAAAACAGCTAAGTAAATACAGCTGGCATTCAGCTGATTCTCTGATTGTCTGTACATTAGATAGACTAAACTCCTTTAGACAGTCTTTTTATTGTGCGTACAGTCCCTTGATCGGTAGGGCTTGGGTCCTCCGGGGAGTGATTATTAGGGATGGCTCCATTGCTCAGGAGAGGCAAAGCTACAAGTAAATATATGTAGCGCATCTTAAGTGGAGGCTCATCCAGTTCACCCCATACTTGATGAAAATGCTTTAATCTGCAGTTAGAGCTGGATTAGGTCCTAAATTCTGGCAGTTAGCAGTGAATTTACCTTCCTGAAAGAGTCTTCCAGGCAGAGGGAAAAAGATTTCTCGGTTCTCACCTCTCCAGGAATGTCCCAGGCATTTTGTGTTTTTGTGTTAGCACTCTTTGTACATGCTGTGGACGAAGCCAAAAAAAAGATACACAATTAGGTATTCCTAAGGATGAATGGAAACAGCTTTCTGCACATAATGCTGTTGTAACTTTAAGGTCTGTAAGCCTGAGCCTGCCAGGTTTACAAACAAGGGCTGTGCTCATGTGTAGCTGGGGCGCAGAAATGAAGTGTCTGTTTCTTCCCTCTTTCCAAAAAAGATTGGGTTTAGGTCTGGTTCAGCTATGACTGAGTAGGTATCTCAAAATATTTATTAACAGTTTTATTGCTTTATTTCTGCTGCCAGTTCTAAACAATAGGGGCCAGGAACACCAGGTTGGTTTGTACTTATATTAATCCATGGCTGTCTGCAGACATACCTGCAGAGGTATCCTCTGCAGCCAGTGGATTAGAGAATGAGTCGTTAGTCCTGCTACGTGTTGAATGTGAGCTGAAAAATGATAATGCTAGATAGCTTTCTCAAAATGAGCTACCAGTGCGAAAACCTGACTGTTTACCTCTGTGCTAAAATTAGCAACAGGTTTTTTCAGCATCTATCTTTCATTACCTTCCTTAGCCAGAGCAATGAAGAGCATTTTAACATTAAGAATGAGTTGAAATCTTTTGTGTGTGTGATTAAAAAAAAGAGATAGAAGCTAGAGAGAGAGAGAGAGAAAAGCTTTAATACATCGCAGAGTACTTTGTAAGGGCAAGCTTTTTATCCACGCAGTCAAGGTAATGTGGGCAGCAGCAGTGCAAATTTCCCTCTTGCTCCCTTGCCCAATTTCCCCTGCAGCCTTGGCCCTTGCGGGACTGTTTTGCCTTGGATCCACACCTGGGTGAAGGCTAACTCCGGCAGGGCCACCAGCAGGCACGCCAGAGCTGATCACTTGTTTCGGTCACTCCTTACTTCAAATGTGAACTTAAGAGCTGGTGCGTATCTCGCCGCAGAGCACAGTAAACGGAGAGGTGTGCGTACGCTTTGTTCTGTCGCTGCCGCTCACCATATTGTTTGCATCCAGCCGAGGGGGCTCAGCTGAACAGGGAATAAGCTCATATTTTCCTGAAGGCGACAAAAGCACTTTGTGCTTCTGCTGGTAGCTATCAGCACAGCCTCCCTTCCTTAGGCCCTGGGGGAAACCAAAACTGTATCAAGCTTTGTAAGGGAAACAAAGTTCTTCTCTTCGTTGCTCTCTACCAAGGGTGTTTCTCTGCTCTGTTACTGGAAAAATAACAATAATCTGGAGGAAATTGTGTTTTCTGCTGCCCTGGTGCTGTTGCGCTGGCTTGAGGGGAGAGCTGAACTGTACGTGCAGCTGCCGACATCTGGGAAGCACCCCTGCCTGCTCACCGGAGAGAACCAAAGACCTCGGCTTCTTCTGCTCTTTTCCTCTCTTGCCATTGCAGCTGAAGAAGATCCTGGAAGATTTAGTATCAGTGGTAGACAAGTTTTGCTTTTGGATTATTCTCTTGCTTGAATAGTTTTCAGATAGACATCTATAGCAAGGACGATGAACATATCCTTCTGTTGAAAAGCATTATTTTTTCCCACTCATTCATTCTTTGTTCACTGGACAGGTTTTTAGCTATTATTGCTTTAATAGCTCCAAGTTTGTCACAAAAATACAGTACT